>NC_081443.1:10637341-10812462 GCF_007210705.1 Tigriopus californicus
AATTTTGAAGCATGCTGAAATCAAACTCCAGGACAAAGTCTCAAAAATCAATACCATCATTGTGTGAGAATCTAAGGCAATTGGATATAATAAACTTACGTCACAGCTCAGAGAAAATGTAGAATAAACCTTGAATTGACTATCAATGTTAATGAACACACGCATTCTTAGGAATAGATGTTTAAAATCAAGGAATACGTTAAAAATTGGAACATAACAAATACGAAATGAATATAAATGTCTCTATCTTTCGGTTTTAGAGAAAAATAGCGTGTAAAAGCCATCATATGGAATGTACTATACAGGGTGGAAAGAAATGAAAGGCAACTCTTTGTGCCTTCTGAAAACCCTTCCCCCGCCTTCAAAGAATTGCTTGATCATGTTGAGTCTCAAATTTTCAGTAAAAAAGACCATTGAAAAAACAAATACCATACCACAAACTATCCAATTTAAGTCCGAAGGAGATTGATAACCCTCTGACTTTTGGCCCTTTGAAGACTGCCTTTGTAATACTAGATCTTGGCCCTCGGCTGGTTTGTCATAAAGGAATTCGCTGCTCTTGCAAGAAATTCTCCACTCATCAATGACTCAAGGATGGACACCAAAAGGCTCACCCACCTCCCTCGGCCCATTGTCGGTCCTCAGCAGGCCCTTAGTTTTGGTTTTGACGTGAAGACTGTGTGCACTTGCATTTTCGATCATTGTTTTCGTGAAAACGGTGGCATTGTTACCAATTACCTTAAATGTGAAATAAATCTTTGACCGGGGACAAGCATTGACAGACACGACCTTTAGTAGCCTTGAATTTGTTTCGACTCCGTATTTCGCTTAAACATGATAATACGTAGCCCTTCAATTTCCCTGCAAATCCTCTCCCCACAAAGAACACCACTGCTATAGTATAAATATTTATTCATTCCCTCTTAAAAAAAAAGCCAGTAGCGTTACTCAAAAAGTAACCCTTTACTCAAGCCCTGGATATTGATTTTTAGTTAGTTCAAACTAGAGTTCAAACCTATGATGGCAGGTATGGCTTAACTGCAGCTTCCTATTTAGCTGACTTTTCCAAACAGAAAACACGTAATTGAAGTTGATATTCAAATTTGTTGATAGACTAAGTATTGTAGGAAGTTGGACAAATCTTTCATTTTATTAGTACCAGGGATTTCATTCCTTTTAGCAATCAGTAAAGCCTGTGTAAACACAAATCAAGAAAGGTAGCATTGGTGGAATCTTCTTGCTGGGGATTATATTCAAGTAACTCATCCAATAGAATTGTTTACAATGGAGCGAATTGTGTTACAAAACGCAGAAAATGTCATTTTTATGAACTAGGGTTCAAAATGCCTCCTTTCTAGCGCAGAGGGCGCTGCAGTAGGCAGCTGACGCTGTAATGCCATACGCAGTCAATCCAGAGGCTCCAGTCAGAGTGACTAGACCTAAGGAAAGAACCTACATCTGGGATTTTTTACCATGTTAATTGGAAATAGCTACATATATACATTTTGGTTTGATGCGAGGGGATTTAGGGTTCTCATGGTCAGAGACTGAAAGTGAAATTGTATGCCAACAAGGCCCAGCTCAAGTTATTTGAACCAAATCATCCCTTGCATCTCACGAAATTTACTTGGTCTTGATCTTTCTCTTTTCTTCAACGATTTGGTTGGTTTTTAACATGCGTTAAACAATTTTCAATAGTATTAACATGTTTCTAATAGCTTCGCATTACAGTCCCTATTGTCTTCAACGGCTAAAAAACTGGTCACCCTGAGATGAATCCAAATCGGCAAATCATTGTCATTCCTAGTCTACTAGCAAACGACTCACAAACTCATCTTTACGTGAATTTCTTCAAGATCTTTCCAAGACATGGCTCTGACCTCTGCCGGTAAATCCACATCTCTGCCATCTTTCCTCCATTCTGATTGTCTAATTGCTTTGTTCCCGTTGTTTGCAGGTGGGATTTTATCCCTGTTGAGCGAACCGCTCCCTGAATTGCAAGTGTTTGCTCTCAAGAAGCTGTTGTCACCGTTTGGTGCTGCTCATTCGCCCGGTGGCAAACCCGGAGATATCGCCGTCATCGATGTATTTTGGGCCGAGATCTCGGATTACATCCAAACCATTGAAGAGTTGTCGGAAAATGCGAGTTTCCCGGACCGCGAATTGGCATCCTTGGTGGCGTCCAAGGTCTATTTTCACTTGGGCAGCTATGAGGACTCCCTGTTGTTTGCCCTGGGGGCCGGACAATACTTTGACGTGAATGAGCGCAACGAATACGTTGAAACCATGATTGGTAAGTTGGGGCTGGGTGAATGAGGTTATAGTGGTTAGAGCCATGGCTGTGATTTTTAGTGTCAGGGCGAGTCTGGATTCGAGTCTTTACCAGAATTTACAGAAATAGGCCGAACTCTAACCTGGATTGGCAATGATAAATTGTCTTGTTTTCTGTGGATTTGTTCAAAAAGTGGGCTTAAGTCCGTCATAAACAGACCATGTAAAATGCGAAAAGTGATAGCTTGGGCCACGGACTTCTAGAGATGTGGACTGGGCACGGATGCAAAAAATTCTTATCTCCTGAACTGTCGACTTTATTCCAAACGAGCACTTCAAACGACCACAAGATCTTGATGAAATGATGAACTTAGTCAAGTTTGAGCCCAAGGTTATGCTTAGGGAACTTCGGGGATAGGTCCAAAGTTATGTGGTAAACGCTAGATAAGATTCGAATTTTCGACCTACTTTTGGTCGGCTACATAAGCTTTTGACAACAAATCACTTTACAAGTAAATGATATAATAATGACTTCCCTTTTATTGAAGAGATCTTCACTCCTTGTTTCATTACTTTAGTTCGAAAAGTGGCTCAGATTTGCCCTGACCAAGAGCAGGCTGATTTGGCGGGAGGCTTGTTCACAGTCCACTCTTCTTGAAGTTCGTGCTTTGGCCTAATTCAGTTTTGCAAAATCGAAGTATGTGTTTGGGCGTCTTCGAGTCCGGCAATAACAAGTTGGAATAACAATCAACAATCATCAGAGTCCGACTTACGCTGAACACGCCCTCAGCACTAGAGGTTTCCATTGGATTGACATATTTCAAATTCCCAGAGGTTCAATTTAACTATGCATACACACTTTGAAGAGAAAAATGAAGAAAATGCNTTCTAAAAATGTGGACTGGACACGGATGCAAAAAATTCTTATCTCCTGAACCGTCGACTTTATTCCAAACGAGCACCTCAAACGACCCCAAGATCTTGATGAAATGATGAACTTGGTCAAGTTTGAGCCCAAGGTTATGCTTAGGGAACTTCGGGGAAAGGTCCAAAGTTATGTGGTAAACGTTAGATAAAATTCGAATTTTCGACCTACTTTTGGTCGGCTACATAAGCTTTTGACAAGTTAAATTTGAAACAAATCACTTTACATGTAAATGATATAATAATGACTTCCCTTTTATTGAAGAGATCTACACTCCATATTTCAAATTCCCAGAGGTTCAATTTAACTATGCATACACACTTTGAAGAGAAAAAATGAAGAAAATGCTGCGATGTTTCATATTTTGAATCTGAATTGACATTAGATGCCCCGGATTATCTTCAAATTTTGAAATTCCGACTATACTAGTCATATAAACCGTCCAGGTGTGGCGTAGCTGACCTGAGCTGTTTCCTTTGCAGCCAAGTGCGTGGATAGCTACATCTTGAAGCGGAATTCTGACAAGCCCGAGGATATCGATGGGCGTCAAAAGGCGGTGGTGGACAAGATGTTCAAGCGCTGCTTTGATGACCATCAATATAAGCAAGCTTTGGGTATCGCCGTGGAGACCAAAAGGATGGACATGTTCCGCGATGCCATCATGCTGTCCCAAGATAAGGATGGCATGCTCTCCTACGCCTACAGCGTGTCCATGCAACTCATCCAAAACCGTACTTACCGAGCTGAGCTCTTGCGCACCCTGGTGAAGCTTTATCGTGAATTGGAAAAGCCCGACTACGTTCAGATGTGTCAGTGTCTCATCTTTCTTTCGGACCCCAACTCCGTGGCGGAGGTGTTGGAATCCCTCTCGCAGGGGTCTGCCGATGAAGCCCTGATGGCCTATCAGATCGCATTTGACATGTACGAATCGGCCACACAACAATTTTTGAACAACGTGGTCCAAGCCCTGAGAAAGACAGCGCCCATTCCAGCTGCTATTCACGGGGGCGTGTCCAAGGTGCCTCCGGTGAAGGACGAATCAGAGGGCGAGAAAATGGAAACCGAGGGCGCTGGTGAAACTTCACCCAAGGAAGAAGCCGCTGAAATCAAGAAGGAGGACCTGTCCGAGTCGGATCAACAACGGCAAGGCAAGTTGGAGAAGCTGTCGATGATTCTTTCTGGCGAAAAGACCATCTACTTGCACCTGCAGTTCCTCATGAGAAGCGACCACTCCGATCAGCTCATTTTGAAGCAAACCAAGGCCGCTGTCCGTGTGTCCATCTGTCACACAGCTACCGTGATTGCCAACGGGTTTATGCACTCGGGCACCACTCATGATTCGTTTTTGCGAGATAATCTTGAGTGGTTGGGCAATGCCACCAACTGGGCTAAGCTCTCGGCCACTGCCTCTTTGGGCGTGATCCATCGAGGGCATGAGAATGAATCCCTGGCTTTGATGCAGAGCTACCTCCCCAAGGACTCGGCCAATAGCTCTGGTTACGCCGAAGGTGGCGGCCTCTATGCCTTGGGCTTAATCCATGCCAATCACGGAGGCGAAATCACCGAGTACCTCCTCAATCAGGTCAAGGAGGGCGGGAATGAGCAGATCAGACACGGAGGTTGCCTGGGCCTGGGTTTGGCCGCCATGGGCACCCATCGCTCTGACGTTTATGAACAGCTGAAGTTCAACTTGTACCAGGACGATGCCGTGACGGGTGAAGCGGCAGGAATCGCCATGGGTTTGGTGGAATTGGGCTCCAAATCGGCTCAATCCATTGAGGATATGGTGGCCTATGCTCAAGAAACCCAACACGAGAAGATCTTGCGTGGATTGGCTGTGGGCATTGCTTTGACCATGTACGGCCGACTGGAGGAGGCGGATCCTTTGATCGCATCTCTGAGTCAGGATAAGGACGCCATCTTACGGCGCTCTGGAATGTACACCATTGCCATGGCCTATTGTGGTACGGGCTCTAACAAGGCCATCCGACAACTCCTTCACGTCGCTGTCTCAGATGTCAATGACGACGTCCGGCGCGCAGCCGTGATGGGCTTGGGTTTCTTGTTGTTCAAGACCCCCGAGCAGTGTCCTGGGGTGGTGTCGCTCCTCTCGGAGTCGTACAATCCACATGTCCGTTATGGAGCGGCCATGGCTCTGGGGATCGCCTGCGCCGGTACTGGCAGCAAGGAAGCAATTGCCCTCATCGAACCCATGACAAATGATCCCGTCACGTATGTCCGCCAAGGAGCATTGGTGGCCTCCGCTCTGATTCTCATCCAGCACACGGAGGTCACTTGTCCCAAGGTCAAGGACTTCCGGACCCTCTACGCCAAGGTCATCTCTGACAAGCACGATGACGTGATGGCTAAATTTGGCGCCATTCTGGCTCAAGGCATTATTGATGCCGGTGGGCGCAACGTGACCGTGTCGCTTCAATCCCGAACGGGTCACACCAACATGAAGGCCGTGGTGGGGATGTTGGTCTTCACCCAGTACTGGTACTGGTTTCCCCTGAGCCATTTCTTATCCTTGGCCTTTACGCCCAGTTGCTTGATCGGCCTGAATGAGAACCTAGATATGCCCGTTATCTCGTTCAAATCCAACGTTAAACCTTCTACCTACGGGTATCCTGCACCTTTAGAGGAGAAGAAGAAGGAAGACAAAGAGAAGGTCAGGAGCCCAAGCGATGGATGAGCTCCCACGATCAGGAAGATTCCTTCATGAATTCTTTTGTTTTCCAGGTTGCCACCGCCATTCTATCCATCACCGCCAAGCAGAAGAAGAAGGAAGCCGAAAAGAAGAAGGACAAAGATCCTGGGACAGAGAAAATGGAGGTAGATGAAGAGAAGGAGAAAGCCAGCAAAGATCAGGAGAAGAAAGATGCGGCCGACAAGGAGAAGGACAAGAAAGAGGACGAGGCCAAGACCAAGAAGGAAGAGGCCACCTTCGACACGCTTGCCAATCCGGCTCGTGTCATGAAACCTCAATTGAAGGTCATTTCTATGGAGGATCCTAAATACAAGCCTCTCAAGGATATCGTCATTGGAGGTAAGTTGAAGAGCCCATGGCACGATCCAATCTAGTTCAGTTTGCCACACCTGTCACAACCTTTCCATTATTCCAGGGATCGTGCTTCTCAAGAACAACTCGGGCGAACCATGTGAAATCGTCGAACCCGTGGCAGTGAAGAAATTGGCTTCCGATGATGAAGAACCCGAGCCAGAACCGCCAGAGCCCTTTGAATACACTGAAGATTGATCCTTGTCCAGACCATAGCTCTGTTTGTAATCGAAATAAAACCCTCCTAGAGACCACCCCACACGCCTTTACGAGTCGGATTAGCCCTCAGGAAGAGCGATTTCACATTCCGCGATACGCCGAATTTCAGGAAAGAAAATCGCGGAAAAATGTGCCACTCGATGGCAACACATCCGGCTGAAAGGCGGAATAGAGCGCTCTAATTGGCTGGGCGTTTGAGGCGGCCGGCTGAGCGTCACTTTCCACGCACTTCAGGGTGACGGTATTGTGACGCAATCGCCAACCATTACGCTCTTCAAGCAGCTCTTTGGCAACCTTGACGAGTGAAATGGATCCCCATTGATCGTTCATTCCCGATGCTAAACCAGGATCAGCCAGGTCTGCGTGTACTCTCCTGATTTTAAGTCTATTCTCACACTACAACATGATCCCAGGAAAAATGAGATTCCTCTTCCCCATTCGTTTGTACTAAGATCTGGTCACGCTCTGTCAAAGCAAGGGAATAAGGGCTCCAAAATAAAGACTCTAAGAAGTGAATGAAGTCCGTGCGTCGTTTGACTGTGTGTGTGTGGCCTCACCGTGGATTCTTCTCCATTTCCTGGGCCCGATCCCCATTCCCAGAGTGCTTTGTATCGCCCATAGTTCCCATCATTCCCTGCCCAGACCCCATTCGTGCCAGGATGGCTTGAAAATCCGGCTCAGAACCCGCCATTCTGCTCCATCCTCCGATTCTCCACACCGTCTTCAAATTTTGGTGGCTGGATGTGGCCCAAGATCCTGGATTTAGATGCGGCCTCGTGCCAAGGCATTCGACGTAAACTCGGTAAGAGCGCTGGAATATTGGGTAGTAGAGGACAAGATTCTACTTGAGATGAGTCGGATTCGGGCGAGATGAGACTCATTTTTTCCCTGGGGGTTGTGAAGCAAAAGTGAAAGGATCCACAGGATCGCAAGGAGGACGCCAGAACTTGGTTCCTTCGCATGAATCCCAAGAATATGGCTGGCGTTGTTTGAGAATGAAGGGGTAGGATGGATTTGGCATTGAATGTTAGAATGAGGTATTGGATTGATTTGCAGAATTGGAGGCCTATTCAGGTGTGGTGAGCGCCTTGCGAGTTCAGGGCGAATTGACGAAGGAACGACGTAAGATTCTCGCGGATCTGTCCAATGTTCTGAACATCACTCCCGAGCGACACAAAACCGAGGTCCGTCGAGCCATTAACGATGAACTACTCGGCACCGTGACCAAAAGGTAACCCTTCATAGCTGCGTTTTGCATTCGTCCACTGGATGTCATTGGTCATGATTGACATGATTTTTCCACAGGCTGACAGGGTCGCTGTGTGAAACAGAATGGGCTCGGGAAGGCCGCCGAATCATCCCGTTGCTCCGCCGGGCTTTGCCTTTGACGGCCTTTACTTCTGCCGCGGATTCGGCGCAAGTCGAGGCTGAGAATCACAACCAAAGCCTGAAACCGCCTCTGAAGACAAAAACGGCTAAGCGGAAGACGGCTACGGGGAATCGAGGCCTCATGGCCCCACCACCGCCCTTATTGAAGGATATCATTCAGAACGGCGAGGTCAACCCGCCCTCGTTCGCCACACCCATACGCCCTAAAGGCAAAGACCATGAAGGCGATGTCATTATGCTACCATCGGGGATGGCGGTACGCTTCAAGGAGGAACCCCTCGTGGCACACCCCGATCCGAACAATGCTACTCCCAGCAAGGTTAGACGAAAACGGAAAGGACCATCGATACCGGAAGATGAAGGTACTTGGTCAATGCCAATCTCATAATAAATAGTAATGATAATACTCAGAACGAAGAGTGAAGCGGAACAAAAAAAACAACAACACATGAATAATTTCATCATGATGTGCTCTAGGTTTTTGAGCCAGTTGAATTGTCCTTTACGCTCATCGAAGCAAATGTGAAAATATCTATCGAAGTGTCATATTTATGATCTCATATTTGGTAATTATTATTTGTCTCTACTCCCCTCATAAGCATGAAAAAGTGAAGAAATCTTGAACGCCGAGAAGACTACAATCTGATAATTTTCGTTACTTTTATTTACCTGGCAGTTGCTTTCTCTTCATTACCATGCTGGGATTAAAGATAAGCCTATGTAATCAACCTAATTTTTTACATTATTTTTGAACAACCATTCATTTAATGATTATTCCTCGGTTCGTTCTCTCACATAAGATTTGGCTTCAATTTTGGTTGCTCATTCTTCTAACTCTGCCCTTTCTTCAATCTAGCACGAGGCTCATATGAAGTATATCCGGTGGGTCAGTTCTACTCTCAAAGGCCTCCCATGGGTCTGCTACCCGGTCTAAGTTCAAGTTCAACGAGTTCACCCCTAATGTACGGACCTAAAGGTCGGAAACGACCCAAAATGCCGCCTCCAGGGACGCTTCAGCCGCCCCTGCCCCCACCGCCCAATCAGCAGCCACATCATCCCATGGGTGCACCCTCGCCGGGGATGCATTTTATGGATAGCCATCACGGCTATGCTCGTCAATTCTTACCCCAAATACCCAGCCCCCTTAGTGAGCTGGGAGCCAAAATGGCTGCCAAATACTCTTCTTATCTCAACCCCTCGCCGAAGGTAAAAAAAAAAAGGTCGACAAAAAATTCATCGACAAGGTCTCGCCAGTTCAAAGATGTTCTTTTGGAATCTTTCTAGGTGGGCCCAAGTAATAATATCCCACCAGTTTTGCCCAAGACTCCGCTGCCTCCCCAAAAAGAAGGCAAAACAGCCAAAGGCGCCTCCAGTACAAGAGGGAAAGGCCGCGGTCGGAAACAGCAAGCTAATATCCGACCCAGTGCTCCAACCCCCACGCCCATTCCTCCTGCCCCCTCCTCCTCCTCCTCCTCTTTTCCCACCTCTGTATCCTCGTCTTCAACAGTCACCACACCCAACAGCCCGGCTCTAACCGAGGAAGCTATTGCCAACTCGATCCAAAGGTCCTTCAACGAGGCATCAGGATTGACCCCACCCTCCTCGACCCCCACCAGCTTAGTCGCATTGTCGAGTATGTCACCGGCTAAAATCATGACCTCTATTGCCACTCTGAGCACTCTCCCGGGGAACAAACCCCGTCCGCTCACCTCCTTATCGCCCTCAATGCAGCTCAAAGAGGGCGTGTTGGCTCCAGGGATGAAGGTGATTCCTGCGGGAGCTCGGATCTTGCCCAAGGCTCCCGTGGGAGTGACTGTCTCGACTAGTTTAGCCGCTGCGTCGGGAGCCACTTCTCTCGGTTCTGCAGGTCTACCCGTATACATGATGACCTCCTCCTCGACCCCAGGTCAAAGTAATGTAGTGCGAATGAGTCGGGCGGGCATTTCTCCCATTGTGAACAGCTCTCAATCCCCGAACTCTACCACCAGAGTCGTCACATTGAATCCGGGCGCATTTAAAACGGGTGCAACCGTGCCCTTGTCTGCTACCGGGGTGGTTCGGCCCTCTGGGAATGCCATAATCAAAGCTGCATTTAGCTCGAATGCCATTGGTGGGACACCGTCGAGGTATATCACTACATCGGGAGCGAGACCTTCGCTGATTGTGTTGCAACGAGGGTCCTCCGGGTTAGGAGGAACTAAAGGAATCTTGGCAGGTCAGAGGATCATCCAAACCTCCCCCGGGGGAAAGCCCATGATGATTGTGACTAAAGCTTTGACGCCCATGATGACTACGGTCACTACGGCGAGTGCAACTCCCACATCTGGAGTGGCTGTGACCGCCACCCATCTTGCGACATCATTGCAAACGTCTGACAAAGAGTCTAAAGAACCGCCTAACAAACCATCCAACAGCGTTACCTCACCAGCGTCTTCAATGGTGGAGACATCTTCTCAAGTAAGATTTGTGCCAGAACTTCTCGAGGAGTTGACAGAGCAGTCTTAAGACGAGGTTGGGTGTGTTGGGTCAATTTTGGTGCGTGTTCAGAAGCACTGAGCTTTTTGTTCCAAAACAATTTTTACTGGGAATTTTAAGTTCAAAGTCATGTCACATGTCTCAAAAAGATGAGGAGCATGGTTTGCAGTTTTCTAGTCCTTGTAAGCATTTCAGAATTAAAGCCATGTGGTAACCTGAAACTTAGTGCTAATGCTTCATTTACTTAGTAACACATTTTGCACTCATCACTTCAACGTACATGCCTCATGGAAAGAGTAAAAGGTGATATTGTAGGGATTCAGCAAGATATCAGATGATGATCAACCCTATATTCAAGAGCTAGCTAGATCTGCCAATTGTAATTAATTGGTGGATCAGATGCTGCATTACAATGAAGATAAGTAAAATGAATATGTTTTTCATCTTGAAGTGTTATGAATCCCATTCCCAGTAGCAGAAAGGAAGTCTGCAAAAAAAATTATTGATCCCTTGTAAGACTGATGCAATTCCTCCTCTTGTTACCATTGTGGGTACTGTCCATGCAAGCTCTAGTGCCATCTTCTTACTCATTCAACTGGAGGATCCTAGGTCAACCACAAATTTACATTTACTTTTTATTCAAGCTTTGTTAAACTACTTCATTGACAATGTTGTACTTGAATTGTTATATTTAATACTGGCTCATTTTTTGTAATCCAAAATTTTTGACTTCTTGTCGAAAATTGGAGGTACTTAACAGAGCATGAGCCAGGATTCAAAGGTACAAGAACAGAATCTGATCTGATACACATTCCTTTGTTTGCGAATTTAGCCTGTTCATCCACTCATGAAGTCGTTCGTTCTCCTGACCATTGATGTGTTTTTGCAGGCTGGAAATGTGATCGTCTACGACATGAGTAAGGAGTCCAGCATTAAGAGTCACGTGCTCTCGGACATCTTGCAAGCGACTGGGATCGTGACTGAAGAGAGTTCGAAAGCGAAAGAGGGCTCAGAACAATTGGCCCCGATCAATTTGGCCACCTCGTCTAAAGGAGACGACCGCTCTTATGAAGAGCCAGCCACGCCCAACCCAGTCTCCAGTGCAGAAGCCTCGAATCAAACCCCTCGAACCCAAGTATTACTGACCAGAGAGGGGCTGAAAAGTAAGACCTGATATAACTTATCGCCATCGGTTGGCGAGGATCCTGGTTTTGATTTGACATGGTTCTATTTCAGCTTTTGAACAAGGTTCCAGTTCGTCTCAATTTGCCAGCCAAGTGCGGAAAGCCAATGCTCAACGGTTACCCCCTTTGGTGGCTGGATCAATTCAACTGAGTACAGAAGACACGAGTACGGCGAACGAAACATTTTTATGAAATGAATCTGGAACTGAATCTAATGCTATTATTCATCTTAACAGGTCCTAAAAAGAGTTCAGAAGTGGAGGGAAATTGTTTGCCGCTAACCCCAAACAAGACAAATGAACCGCCCTCTACCTCCAAAACTGAGGCGCCTAAACTGAAATTGGGTAAGTAAGGGCGCCTTTACACTAGGATGGAAAACCAAGTTTGAATGCGGTTTGAGGATTAAAGTAGGACTAGTGCTGAGGCGAGTTTTCGCTGTGTGTCTTTTTGTTCGACTTGAGTACAGTTTAAGACTGAAGTCCTCTGCTGGACTCAAGTCTTCTGCCGAACTCGACCCAGCTCTACTCCATCTTCAATCCTCAAACCAGATTCAATCTTGGTTTTCCATCCTAGCGTAAATCCGCCCTAAGATTACCTGGATTGGAAATGTGTGCCGACAGCCTTTAAATGAAATCGCGCTTGGTAAAGAATGCTTCAGAGCAATCATTTGTGTTCTTATTAGGTTTTGACCTGCAGAAAAATGGGGTGGGGCAAATGGAGCTGGTACAAATTTGTACGAAAACTAGACTTCAATTATGAATGGCCTCTACGGCTTTGAGAGCTTTTGACAGGACTGCGACAGGTTTGGGTAATTAGAGGATTGATTTGACGGACAAAAGTAAAGTAGTAAGCCGGTTGATTCGGCTTCCCAACTGTTGATGGGTTTGAATTTATACGAATTGTCAATCATAGGGCGGGCTGTCCAAATAATGTAAATAAAATTTGCAAATAATGTAATTAATAATGCATTTAAAATTGGCAAATAACATAATTAAAGAAACAACAAAAAGGGCAAAAAATGGAGATGTATCTAGTTCAATTTCCTCTTTTTATATCAACCAGCAGATAAATAATGAAACATCAAAATGACATGGTTAATTTAAGTTAAAAAGGGTGCAAAAACTTTCTCTATAACCACTTTACTCTACTGAGCATAGCAGGCATTATTTCTTCCTCAAGGTGCGCCAAGCAGCCAAGCCAAAAGTAAGAAAGCATGCTAGGTTACTTAATAAACTCTTACTACCGCAAGTTCTTTGCACGTGAAACCAACATATTTTGTCGGAGTCCCTTAAGAAATATGCGGTTACGTGTTCTGTTTATTCAACTCTTTTGAAACACCCAACAGGTTCTAAAACTCTCTAATACACGTAAATCGTGGTGTAAGAAAAAAACTTTATGTAAAAAAAAAGGAGGCAATACTTATGGCAGATATATCAACTCGTGTTTTTTGCACATTGAAGCTTCAACCGCCTCGTTTTCATTCCAAATGTAGAGGCTACTATTCCTATCTATTTTATACGGATATCTTGAAGTACTTTCATAAAAAATACATTTTCCATTTCAGATCTGAATTCCGTGATAGAAGAGGAACTTCGAACTGAGGATTCTCCCAGCACAAACTAGCTGCAACCAGAGAGCTGAAGATGATGATGATCCGTCACCTCAATATCTGATAAATTCGTTGGTTTATCGACCCCAAAAGCAGATTATTATTATTATAATTATTAGAGGAGTTCACACAATGGCATCTTCGTATTTTTCCCCGAGATGACCTCAATTTTCAAATCTTGCAATGCTTGAAAGAATGAAGTATCTTTTTTTTGTGGCGAAAACAAACGCTCATAAATCAAAAACAACGCCCGAATGGATGAATGGAAAAAAAGGAAACCTACAGAGAGGACAATTTTCCACCCAGAAAACAGTTGCTCCACTTTTTTCTTGTCCCCCCCCCCCCCCATATCGATGAGACCATCCAAATCCAATCCCCGATCTTGTCCGGAATTTGGATACCCCCGATTGAATTGCACCTCTTCACCGGAGAACGGCACCAAATTTAGAATTTGTTAGCTGTCTTAACAAATTGAAGATTATCTACTTAAAATATATACTTCACTCCCGTCTCTAAATATAACTAAACTCGCGTGTGTCCCATGGGCCTTAAGCATTCATCGTTCACCCTCAGATAATTCATAGTTTTATTTGCAAGGTACTTAGCAAACAAGATTTCAGAAATAGACCACGATGTTTGTTCCTCTGGTTGGTTGGTGTGGTTCAACTTTAAATGTATATACACATACATGTATTTTGGGTGTGACAAAACTACTCCCACCCCCTGGGCTTCCATTGCTGAATGCGGCCTAGGGGAATGGGCATGGCGACGAGGCTCTAGCGTTCATGTTCAATCACGTGATCAGTACTTCTTGGGGTTGTACACGTACTTGCCGCTCTTGAGCAAGCTCCAGTACTGTCGCTTCTTGTAGTAACAAAGAGCCGTGAAGGGGATGAGGACCAACATGGCCTTCATGCCGAACTTCTTGCGCTCGTCATGCTCGGGCATGGCGGTCCAGGACAGGAATGTGATCACATCCTTGGCCAATTGGGATTGGGTGGCGGGTGTGCCATCCTCATACTCGATGATGTCCGTGTACAAGGGCGGGGCCATGCCAATGGCGCCACCCGGGAAGTACGGGTTGAAATGTTGACCCTCACCCAGCTCCACGCCCTCGGGAGGGTCGCAGTAGCCATTGAGAAGGTGGTAGAGGTAGTCCTCGCCACCGTGACGGGCCAACACCATCAAACTTAGATCTGAAGGACGGAAAGTAAAGTTGCGTGAACGGTGGACATCATGATATTGGCTTTTAACCTAGGTTGTACCTGGAGGTACAGCGCCGTTATTGGCGTAGGCCGCAGCAGCGGAATTGGGGAACGGCATGGGTAGATAGTCGGTCAATTTGCCGGGTCGATCGAACATCTCGCCTATGTCATTGGGGCCGTCACGGACCATAACCTCGGCTGCCTCCTCTTTGGCCTCGTCCTCCGTCATGAACACGTCCACAAAATGACGGTAGGGGATGTATTTCAGGCTGTGGCAAGCGGCACACACCTACAGAGATACAAGGCAGAGAAAACCAAAGCAAAATAAGAGTACTTTTCACACACTGAACACCAACTCAGGACGTATGTTGTTATATCTTTGTACTTTAGGGTACTATACAGCAATGAAAGATATCTTGGTATACTTGGGTCAAGAGTGTCACTATAAAACAAAAAAGTCAATCTCCATCTTTTACTTAACATTGTCACACCTTTTCTGGGAGGACACCCATGATCCCCCGGGTGGCCATTACCCGTTCCCTTAGATTAAGCCAAGAGTGGAATGTCCGTCTAAGCAGTCTCCAAGACCTTCTCCTTGAAGGGGTCTAGGTCCAGTTAGACTCACCTGTTTGTACACTTGGTACCCCCGACGAATGGAAGCATGGTCAAACGAGTCAATCGGACCTTTGTGCGACCACGGCAACTTGGGTGGGTGCAAGGTCAAATCCGCCTTGACCGACTCATCCAGAGCCACGTACAGACCTGAAACATCCAGCAGATACATCTTCCATTACAAATCACGGTCATGGTTGGCCAGAATCAACGTGTAATTGGATACCCGCTCCTCCAGTGGCGCCCATGCCTAGGGCCGTAGCCAGAACCTTTTTGCCCACGGTCCAACCTGCCATCCTGTTCTGGGGAAACCAAGAGAGAGAAGTTAGGGCGGAGCACACGAGAGATCTAACCAAATGGCTGCATTGAAGGGACTTACTTGCAGCCCAAGGTCTGAAGGAAAGAAAGATCTTTGCTGCACGCACGTAACGCAACGACACCACTCAGAAGTGTTGTAGAAGTGATTGTAGTGGCAGTTGTCGAGCAGATGATGGCGACCACCAATAGGAGGGTAGAGTGACCCGGTAAAATCCATGGAAAACACCCACGGAAAGTCAGTATTTCGCAATCGGGCTCATTCAAGCCATGTTTTCGAGAAACAGAAGCGTTTTTAAGATTTGAAAGACGTAGAGATGTGACTGTGTGCCATAATAGTGATACTAGGTCCTTGTATTTTAATCAATTTTCGCCCCGGACTTTAGTTTTCTTTGGTCGGAATTATGGCCTGAATCTTGACTCCGATTTTTTATACCATTTTTTTTTCTGGCAGGATGTTATTATCCGACTTGTAATTGAAATGAGAGGGTTTGGCTTTGTCTCTGCCAGGAATGGGTAGGGGTTTTTTTTACCTCCTAAATCTTTGAGTTTTAAATATTGAGCTTGTCACAAGGCAGGGTGAAAATAAGCCTGGGGTGGTTTTAAACTTCAGCTTATATTCGAAACCATAGCGTAGTGCTACTCCAGACAATTGAAGGCAATGTCTCTTGAATCAGAAACCATACCTACCAACGGGTTCAGTTGTCACCCATCGGCCATTGTGTTTCCTCTGGTTGGCTTGAAGTGCACTCTCTTGGCCTTGCCTCCTCTGTGTTTGAATTTGGGATTGTCATTCTTGACTCTGGAATGTGGTTGTGGTGTGTTGTACTTAAAGCCCATTTTGCAAAAAAAAAACTTACTTCCAAATCTTAACATTTCCAACTTTAATTGGACAAAAACTATGAAGACTTATTCAATTTCACCAGAAAATTATCTACAGTTGGCTAAGGTATCCAACCATGATTGTCATTGAAATTTTACAGGATCAACAAACAATTGTAGTTTTCTCCAGCACATTGAAAAATAGAAGATTACAGCAAAAAGTAAAAGTAAGTAAAAAGTCTTAATAGTCTCAGCCTTAAGGCTTTCACTAATCCTTACGCTCACTTGGGCTTTTATTCACTGAGTGAAACAAAGTTCTTTGTTTTTGTTTTTTTTATCTTATGCCGAAATTCATCTTCCTTACTTGTTTCAAAGCAGCATTCTAAAGTGGGTCTTTTGAGTATTGCTTGAAAACTAAGCTGGTCACCGATGAACAGACAAATATTCTCGCAACCTCGTCTTAAGGTTTCGTAAAGTCAAGGCCGTAATGGTTGAGTTTCGTAAGTCCATATATCAAGCCTTGAAATGTCCTTGTGTTTTTACTCTGACATTACATCCTTTATCGGCAACTGCGAAAGTTTTTGCACTTATGTCACGACGTAACTGATTTTTTTCTTGTAATTTTGATTGCGGAAGATTTGTCTCTCAGAAAGTCGCTCAACCTTAAAAGTGGTCCCAAACGTGATAAATGATTCTGACCCACAAACGTCAAATCAAATGACTTGCCATTCATTTTAAAGTTTGTTTGGCCCAAATCTGAAAGTAAATGGCAATCATTTGTTCAATTCTTTATACCATTGTGTATTGCCTTGCTTAATGAAAACCAAAATAAGACATAAACGTATCTCTTTTTGTCACCAAAATTACTTACAAGCTCAGAAAATGCGAAAGAAATGCAAAAAAGCTTAAAATGTTTCCGAAAAATCGATCAAAATCAAAAGACCAAAAATACGTGCACACTCTTTAATTGAGGCAATGGAAAAGGAGGGGCTCACATTTTGAGACCTAAATAAATTCAACAATAAATGTCAGGTATACAGATCAAAGCGGCCCCCCCCTATGATTGCAATATCATTTGATCGCTCATGTGAGCTCCAATAACAAGCGTCTGGCAAGTACGTCCACAATCAAAAGAATAACATATTATTGCCCAATGAGGTCATATGCCGGCAATTTTTTGTTGAAATTTTTACTTTTGTCCAGAAATATTGAAAAGTATGCTTGAAATATTCAGAGGGAAATGAAATGCCCTTTTTTATGCAAATAAATCTGCCAAAGATGCAAAAATGATGACGCATATCTTGCCCATTTGTAGTCACAGTATACTAATGGTCTCTATGTCACTAAAAACTATTATTTCTAATGAAATATACCAACTTGTTTCTGGAATGATCCTCATAACTTGATAATTGTCGGTTTAGATGTCATGCCAACATAATGGGTATTTATAGTCAAATTTGGCATTTGGCATTGGCATTTGGTATTTTACATAAGAGGGTTGCAAAATATTGAACGAACAGCCCGCAATTAGTAATGAGCAACCACTTTAGTTTGTCATTACTGTTATGGAGTTTTAGTTGTATTTTTCTACTTTATGAGATCATTCTCCCACCCGGAAGAAGTGAAGGTTATCGCTGGTGGAAAATCTTTTGGGATGTTAAGTTTGGCTTTCAAGTGCAACTTTGTCGCTTACCTAAGCTTAATATGATGAATGGCAGAGTGATTATTCCTAAAACTCGAAGTTTTCTGCTCTGTAAGTAAGACCTTTTGAGCATAAAAAACCTTAAAATCTCAAAACCTCTGAATTTGGTTTCTAGTTTTCTTACCATCTTAAAGTGCAATGCTTTTTTTGGATTGAGCTTATTTACTCAATACAATCTTCTTGACTTTTCTCTCCAAATCTTCTCACGTCATTTTGCGAATTGGAGGATTGAAGCTGCCCCAAAATGATTCCAAGATGATCCAATCGTCGCGTTAGGGTCTTTTTCTAGTTTGAACTGCAGAACGATCAAGGAACCTTTTGTAACGATTCAATTTTCCAAACAATGCCAGGATTTATAGACAAGCCATTTATTCGCCCTTAGCTTCCTTTCTGCTTTGGCACAAAGATGTTGCTGTCTGAGCCACAAGAACGTACCCTGCACAAACAAGTTCGAATTTCAAAATCAAACATTTGAATAACGAATGAAACACAAGGGAGGAAACACAGTCCCATTAAGTGGATGAGTTTAGCAGGTGTATCGAGTTTCTTGGGCTTTTGTTTGTCATACCAAATAAGTTTTGGCATCTCATATCCATCAAAACGAGAACATGGTGCGGCTGTCCATCGATCTGTTCCCATCAAGAGAACTGGACGAGGCAAAACGTTGTCCCATCTAGGACCATCGGTTTCCTGGTTCTTGGAGGTAATGCAAGTAATTTAATTGACACGTACTAAGGGGTGGAACTCTCCAGAACAACAGGGAAAACGAAGGCGAGGCAAAATGCTCCAGGGCAATGTGTGACTTGAGCTTGCAAAAGTGCGCCTTAAATTTTTTTGAGGGCCAAGAGTAAACTGTTAAGTGTTTCTCTGTCAACAACTTCGACCAAAGTGTGGCAACCAGGTGTCATATATGGTCAAAGTGTTTTATTCATCCCTATCCCAAATATCCTCAGGTCAAACCCTGAAGACCTTAGCATCCATCTACCAAAGTCATGTCTCGGAAGTGCAAGAAGAAAACCCAGAAAGAGAGGGTTACTCCGAGGTACGGGTCAATTCGCTCAAGCACTCTCATATATGTCACTTCGGGACCCTGATGGTGACCCCGGAAGGCTTGGCACAACTGGCATCATCTCCCACTTAGGAGAGTAATTCCCCAAGTTTTGTAGTGTAATGATGAAATGTTTCGAGCCTTCCCGTGGTCCTTCTGGTCATTGGAGTTCCATTTCGTATTTGAGTGAAGACTCGCTTAGCAAGTGTTCACAGTGGGGGTTTAACTCTCCCCTTGGAATGCTCTCTCCGATCCGTTTCCAAAACGCCGCCTTCCCTTCTTGGCTGTTTCGCGCCACAACTGCTCGGGACAAAGGCTGCGCAAAGAGGAGGTCAGCAGTCAGCCACTTGCGCATGATTTGGTGTGGGGGTTAAGGGGCTAAATGTATGATGATGTGTGCCCTTGGTGCGAGCCCTGCGCACAATGCCAGTGATGGCACAGGGACCCAGGGGTTAAATGGGAATGGAAGAACGAGGCCAAAGAGTCCTCGACAGGTTTGAGGGGCACACTCACTAGCCGTGCCGCTCTACCATAGTCTGCACATCTGGCTGCTGGCCAGGGCCAAACCAATTTGTAGGTTTTTGTGGTTGTTCCCCTGCCACCTCATTTGTCAGCGGCGGGTCGGTGTTCAGATACGCATTTGATGGGATCCCCGGATGAGTGATGCTGATGGTGCCAGTAGCAGTGGTGGCACTTCATGCCGCAGTCCCGAGTGATAACAACGGTGACCGGAGAAGCTATTTTCCAACCATTAGGAGATCAAGCGGAGATGGGGCCCATTCTAATGAGGTGACTCTCACGCTTGCATCCCATAGTAGTTCCCTTGAGCTAAAGTGAATATTGTCAATGACGTTCTGAGATCAGTTGAAGTCCATCACTCTCGCCATGAAGAGCCTAAGCAGTCAAATGTGTCCCACAAAGACCTTCGTGAGTGGCTTGCACCTTATCCAAAACGTACTATTTCTACTCTGGCTAGCACCCGAGCTCTCAGGTAATAAGCTCGCTTAATAAAATGTAAGGCTTTTGAGCCATCACTTAAAGGAATGTGAGGACAATATTTCTTTCTGGTCATCCCCAGGTTCTAAAGTTAAGATATTAGCCGAACCAGGCTTCATCGGTAACCTCAAAAATGTGACAGTTCCCGAAGGTCGAGATGTCATGTTGACCTGTACTGTGAAGAATTTAGAAAGTCACAAGGTAAGGAAACTACAAATGCAAGTACTGGACAATGAAAAAAAACGAAAGTCAACAGCGCTTTCTTGCTTTTACTGAAAGTCTCGTTGAACCTTAGTACTAAGAGAGACAACCCCTAAGCAATGTATGACTTTGGAACCCAACAAGCATCATTGACTTTTCTTTAGGTGGCTTGGATCCATTACGATCGTTCAGCAATTCTAACTGTTCAAAATCATGTCATTACACGTAATCCACGCATTGCTGTGTCCCAAGAGGGACATCAAACCTGGAACCTTATCATCAAGAACGTGCAAACGGCGGACCAGGGAGCCTACATGTGTCAAATTAATACTGCTAAAGCCAAGACTCGGCTGGGTTTTCTCAACGTTGTAGGTAAGCTACTAAATGTTCATGGAATTTGCGTTCTTGTCGGCACTCTTCTTCATTTTGGTCTTTTTTGCACTCATTATTTTGTTCATTTTGCTCCACAATACAAATGAAGAGTCCAATATGCATTTTTTAGAATGCTGACTTCGCAAAATCATAGTTGGCAAACTTATCAAAGCACATAAATGCCATTTGAAGAGAGCAAAACTTCAGACATTTCATGAATTGAAGTTAGAAAACCAACCCGTTTTAAAACCTCAGGATATACGAGCTTCTGAATAAAAAGAATTGGTCTACGAGTTGTGAAAATTCCAGACTTCCCCCAAAAAATGAAGTCCTTGGGCAAGATTAGGAATACGCGACGCAGTTTTTGATACGTTAGTGATTGAGCGAATCCAAAATCGAGTTGTTTGAAATAAATCTTGAAAAAACATTAGCCAAACTTACTATAAGTCCTATTTCGTAAATCTGAGCTCAGACGGAAGCTTTTTCCTTCATAATTTCTTGCTAAATGGGCAACACTTCTTCTAGCTGGCCTCCTTTCTTGAAGACTAAGCATCGCTCAGGTACTAATGAGGTCAAAACGAATCAGAAAGTGTATCGTTTTTTGCGTCTTGATTATTGAAACTATCCAGGCAATTTGCTTTGAAGCAATCAACTTCTACAATTTTGCAACCAGTTACTAAGCAGAGCCGCGGAGACCTTAAACTAGGCGAGGGGAAGCAAAAAGTGTTGGCCAATGTTCTTTAGACATGTCTGAATAGAAACAAGTGGAACACTATTTTCAGATGTTTGCATTTTCCTATCCAATAATAAGTGTCTAGATCTATACTACTTAAATCAGAAATTTCAGACGAATCCGATTGTTAAACAAATATGTAATAAACCACGTTCAAGCGGCTGCCCTTAAATATTAGTCGGGAGTATGTAGGTGTTGATCCAGTAGCAAGATTTAAGTCAGACTTGGACAGTTTTTAGACTAAAATTCCTCATCAACTCTACATTCAAGGGCTAACCAGATCCCCCAACTCTAATTCGTTGTTCGATCAAATAATATATAAAAAATAAAAGGTAATGAAAATGAATAAGCTTTTCGTCTTGAATTGTTGTAAATTTCATTACCAGTAGCGGTAAGGAAGTCCGCAAAAAAGAACAAATGATGTTATTTTTTGATGAAGAATCCATGCCGGCTAGTGATATCTCCAGTAACTTTTTTGGAGAGTAGCTATTGTCGATGAAATTGAGCCAGCTTCGACAATCGTCATATTTATTCCTCCTGTCAAAACTATTCTTGGCATGTGCTTCCTTCTTCTTTTTTATACGATATAAATATACTTATTATTTATTGAGCAGTAAGTGCTAAATTCATGAACATCATGACAATCCCAACCCGCACAAGAGCCTGACTGTTCTCTTCACCGCATTTCGACAAAAGATTTTCTTATATTCTGCAGAAACAACTGGCACGACCCATAACAAGGCCTTCTATGTTTATACCACAATGACAGAGATTTCGCGTGTCTTCAGTCAAAGTCTTTGAAAATGATGCGATAGTCCTGGAAGCATAAAAGGTCGCTTTGGCAGGGCGGTCACATTATTCCCGCTCTCCGTTTCATTCGAGACCAAGTCCTCAGGTTTGAGCCGACTCATGAGTTGGAAATGCTGAAGGGTGATCCCGATCAAAAGGGACACGGTAATCAGCAACCCTAGTACCAATAGGATCAGGACCCATCTCCGGATCAATAACGTATCCCGTTCATTGCCAGCCAACTCCGTCATGGGCACTTCATACTCGGTCTCCGAATCCTCGGGAACATGACCCGATCGGCAAACCCGAGCAGACTCGATAAAACCATTTTGATAATTGGCATACAATAAGCTAGAGTCCAGGAACGCCGTCGGTTGGTTTTCTGACACTGATCGAGGAATATGGTAGGCAGGTCCACTTTGTGCCACGAATGTCTCTTGGGTACAACAGCTGCAATTGGTGGTCTCACTCGTCGTGGTCTGAGGGGTGTTCAATTGAGGGGCGGGGTTTTGGAGCATCCACGAATTGTATTCCGGAGGAGGGTCATAATTCTGGTAGTAGTGTGGAGGGGGCGCCAAATACGGATGGGAAGCATTGGGCAACGAAGTCGTGGAAGGAATGGGAACATAAGGAAGCACAAGGATCTGGGGTCGATGATTACCCGAAGATCTGGCAACACTGCTCTGAGCACCTTGATGTGGGATCACGTAGATCTCCCTGGTCATGGAACTAGCCCGGGACTCGACATGAGCTGGTTCCGGATCTGGAACCTCTTCCTCACTTTGGACCATGTTTTCATCGACCCAACTCTCAGTCCATTGCTACCTTATTTCACGGCTCTCTTCTGGGAGTGTACAGTATAGTTTGGTGAAGCATGCCTAGTTGAAGGAGCGGAGAAGGCAGGTAAATTAGGTCCTTGGATTTGAGATAGTCTCAACTGGGTTAGGACGGAACAACACAAATCCTCACAAGGCCTCGTCATTGTTCCGTGTAAAACGAGGTTCTCATTTCAAGTTTGCACGCAATATGAAGACTGAGGGCACGCGTTGTCCATTCTGAAAATTGATAACCCTGAGTCTGAGTGTAATATGAAGTTAAAGAGCTTGTGGTAAAACAAAGAAAAACGTCCGCAGAGCATGGAACTAGGCTTTGTGGAACATCCAAGCTCTCTCTTCGTTCCTATCGTCATGGTTATGCGATCAGCTGGTTGCTTTTTGATCCATCCCAATGAAAATATGTTCCTTGACAAGCTCCAAAGAGGCTTTCTCTATCCGACTTCTTGAGTTCAAGGCAATATTTTGCCTGGGAATGTGACTCTAGCGTCAACGAAAAGATTTCCTAACCAAGGCCCTCTCAACCTAATGAAATGTGGAAATGGGACCATTACATTGATCTATCTTTACTTTCAGTTCCACCTCGGATTGAGGATAGTTTGAGTAGTGGCGACAAGGTGAGAACTGAAGGTAGCAACGTCACTTTAGAGTGCACAGCCCGAGGAAGTCCACCTCCCAAAGTCACATGGAAACGGGAGAATGGCCTCAATATCAATACCGACAAGTCTCAGAACATTTCAGGTGAGAACTGATCTGGTGGGAAATTGGCCTCTCATTGCCTCGTGCGGCCATGTGGCTGCAAATAATAGCAAAGTTACTAGCTAAAGTCTCTGGAAAATGCCACCTAAATACTTGGTAGCATTCATGCTAGAAAGAGAGAGGATATTGTGTTGTTAAAGGAGTGTAATTCAATGTTACACAGCTTGATGTAGAAGCTTTTAAAGAGTGGCCAAACGCAAACTTCAACATATCACAAGCACGTCATAAATGTGTAGGATAGCTCTTCACCCTCGAATCGGTTGTATTTAGCATGATTGAAAGTCAGTATACAGAGGCAGGTACTTGCCTTGTTAGTTGGGACATTAAAGCAGGAAAGGAAGATGACGTCACCATCAAATTTTGAGTAGTCACTCGCATTTTTGAGGCTTAATAGTTCTTTGTCAAGGGGTTAAGATAGAGTTCCAATTCATTTATTCATTAAAAGAATGGTTCATGAATCATCTTAATTTTTTACACTGCTACAAATTTCGTCATTAACATGCTTAAAAAATACTCCTTAGCCTAAAAAGGCTGGTTTTGGACTTAATTTTCTTGCATTAGAAATTTCTATTTTTTACAAAAGACTTTTTGAAACCTTAGAAAATTTTCTTGTCTAAAACTGCGTGTTGTATTTTGGTATTTTAGTACCTCTACTGTGAGGTGAATGACTGACCAGGCTTGTGGGAATAACAATGGCGAGTGAAATGAAATCACATAAATTAGGTTTCAAAACGTTAGCAATGTCAGTAATTGTCAAGAGCATCCAATCCCACGTTGAAAGTGAACCTGTGTAATTTTCTAGAGAGCCAAGAAAAGCAAACTGTGTCATGATCCTGGACTTCCTAGGTCAATCATTTTAGTTTATGAGCGGTTAAGTAGATGAAGATCGGGCCATATTAGCTGATGTTTACATCATCTGCAGTAGGCCTCTACGAAAGGATATAGGATGGAAATTAACCCAAGGTAAGGCGACAATCTATTGTCAGATTTCTGTGTAGCAAACTCTATGGACAAAGTTACTTCTCACTTTAATTGGAATGAGCACTGAGCCTTCAAGAGTCAATAAAGTGCTGACCCAAATTCCTACGTACAATATGAGTCACTCACCCCATGTATTGTGAAACCAAGATGGGGGGAGGGATCCATTCCTCAATAGTCAATAATAGATCATGCATTCCCCTGGGCCTTTTGCAATGTCTTTCTGGGATATCCACTACCCCAAAGAAGCCTGTGGTGGGAGAACTTTTTTATTTAACCATTTAATCTGCCCCAATAAATGGGTTTGTAGCTTGAATGCCAGGAAAACAGTTATTTTGTTGAAGGGAGCTTAAAACCATGCTAAAAAAGGAAGTTATAGATGACGGAGTATTTCACGCCTTTTGAGATCCTCTTTCATGTGATTCCATGTACAAGTCACATGATAAACAAATAATTAGTGTCTAGGCCAAGAGTGGGCGTTAAATCATAACACGTTAATTGCAGATACTTTTTGTAATCAACATTTGTTATGAAGGTTCTAATCGCCTATCGTTCCCCTTTAATTTGAAATGTTTCCCCCATTTCTAAGATTAAGAAGGTTTGTCAGGTCAAATGCCATCTTGATATTATTTCGTAGCCTCTTTTATTTCTGGCCAAAATTAGCATTCAAATCAAACGGAGGTAGGTTTTTAATCAACGATGCCCACTATTGATGAATACAAATCAAATATTGGAAATACCTCTCATTCAAAGTCAAAGTTCTCCAACCTTAATACGCTTTAGATATCAAAATATGAACTCCATTCACTATTACNACAAATCAAATATTGGACATACCTCTCATTCAAAGTCAAAGTTCTCCAACCTTAATACGCTTTAGATATCAAAATATGAACTCCATTCGCTCTTCCGATAATTAACTCATGAATGTTGTCCAATTGTAAGAAAAAAACTAATTATCGACGTTGTCCAACATCTTACTACCTCTAAAAAGTAATTGCGATGGCCGGGAATCGAACCCGGGTCAACTGCTTGGAAGGCAGCTATGCTCACCACTATACCACCATCGCTTTATATACACTCTGCCAACGTATTGTGTACTTAAACAAATTGCTGAACACAGCTTGCTCTTTGAGATCTCAGCTCAGCAAATGCCAACGTCGTCTCGAACACAGCTTCCATCTATCTCGATCTGGCTTGGCCAACGTTCGTGCATCGTCCAAGCTGTTGACCATGTGCTCCACGTTGTTCTTGAATGTACAGCACAGCAAGTCATCTAGGTAGTTATCGACTAGCTTCAGGGGATGCAAAAGTTCGCTTAGTGATGGATGGTATCATGGATGTTCTTCTGGATTCACCCTTCGTCGCTTTTCACGCTAGGGTGCTCATCATTGATTCTGATGTAATGTGTTCCCAGAGGAGTTATGAGTGAACTCCTAACAAACTGGGATAACCGCCCCCAAATGTCCCAGCCCTCTTTTTATTGGGGTCTCTAGAGCTCGAATCAAACTCCCCAAAGCGGGTTAAAACATTGGCCACAACTGACCATGACGAGGAAGTGTGTCGAAAATGCTCGTTCCTTGAAAAGTTCCATTCTTTCTTGGCGGGGTCCTCAAGTAGCCTTAAGACAAAAATCCCTTTGGGTTTTGTGTAGATTATGAGCATACCTGCTCACACCTTCAGCATCATTTGTCGAACCTTCGAATCCTATAGTCCATCATTAATCCTGAGATGGGTTCCATTTTCCTTGATGAAAGTGTTCCCCTTGGATGTTTCTCCATGATTGGAGACATATTTTAAGACATAGTAGAAGAAAAGTAGCTCCAATAGCTCGGTCTCCATCTACCTTGGACCACCACTAGTTCCTCTCTTTTCTTCCACTTGAAGCCACTGAATGTGAAGCCATGCATCCCCAATGCTTCCTACTCCTCTTCCTCTCCTTTTCCTTCTCTTTCTCCTTCCTTCTTTCATTCTCCCCTGGCTCCCTCTTCATTGTGCCAACAATGCCCTCCCAAAAGCTGAAGAAGATTCCTTGTGAATAAAACCCCACTGTTGGGCCTAGTAGAGTGCTGAGTACCTTCCAATGAGCCCAGGGGGTTCAAGGGGGTTCAGGGCACAAAACAGTTCAGAGCCCCTTTCAAAATGTTGCAACAAAACTACATCCTTCTTTCAAATGAATCTTAAACTGTTGATCTTTTGAAATGGAGACCCAGAGAGGGATGCAGATGTGCAGATGGCAAAGATTGGTGGGATGGAAAAAAAAATCTTTGCTTCCTTCATGGAGGTAGTTGGGAGATAAAGCCATTAATCATGCTTGACAGCGAGCGAAGGGAAAAAACGGGTTCGGCATTTGGAACGACTGGAACCAACGAGTGAGTGAGTAAGGAACAACCGGGGACGTAAGTAGCTTACCTGGACGTCACTCGAAACGGGGTCGAATTGAGCTGAGTGTCATTATCGAAAGAATACTTATTAAATCTTAACGTTTTGGGTTTCTAGATATAACTGTTTTATCAAAGTCACACATTTCTATAAAGCATAAGTGCTGAAAGTTATGTATGACGTGCATTTGAAGGAATGAGCAGTAATTCTTTGAACATGGCCCTTGAAATTGTTTGCTTTGACCTCGAATTCAACTGAGCTCAAGATTAGAGGATCACAAAAATTAAGTTAGTTTAGATAAGATGTTTAAATATTTAACTACAGCGATGGTGGTATAGTGGTGAGCATAGCTGCCTTCCAAGCAGTTGACCCGGGTTCGATTCCCGGCCATCGCAGCATCCTTTTTATGTCGGTTAATGCACTGGACTACTTAATCTTGCCTTAGCGTTCTGTAAAATTTCATTTCAAGTTTTTAGGTAGGCATGCCAGCATTGAAAGTTGATTGATTAAGTACGGAACAAGTCCAGATAAAAATAACCAAAGCGGGTTTTCTCTAGCAAAGTCTAACATCAATATTTCATCTTCGAGGATTCGAGTCAAAATATATCCTTTAAAATTAAAGTTATTTTGGTTAGAGAACATTTGCCATTTGACTGCGATATTAGCAACAAAAATAGACTCAGCGACGGTATTCATCCAACTTTGTTCTTCCCCGTTGGGACCAACCACCCTGTATATAATACAGAACTTTCGACGTCCTTGGAATAGAAACCTCGAGGGAGGTAGAAGGAACAAGGAGAAAAAGCAGCTCACGTGTAAAAAGGGTTTTTTTGAGTCAGAGGAGGTGCCTGGATCAAACTAACTTCTCTGTCTGTAAGGAAGCTTAAGAATTGACACTCCAAAGACGAGCCTAATGGGCCTTGTGAGTAGGCTGAGCGAATGCTGCAATGGGTTCTTATAACTATCATGATTGTAAGTATTATGTGATGATTTCACATGATCCATTGTGTTTCAGTTCCTCATGTGGAAGGCGAAATGTTGCGGTTGTACAAAGTCTCAAGGCTCGATATGGGCGCTTATATGTGTATAGCCTCAAATGGTGTTCCACCAGCTGTTAGCAAACGCATTCATCTTGGTATCGATTGTAAGAGCCCAGCGAAATATTGCCTTTAGAATAAGGATGGACGAGACGAGATCTGGTTCCGTTTTGTTCCAGTTCCCCCTATGATGTGGATCCCAGCCCAACAGACGAGCGCCATCAGTGGGAATTCCATTACTTTGACTTGTTTCGTTGAAGCTCATCCTGAAGCACTCACGTTTTGGGAACACGACGGGCGTATGATTCAATCGGGACGTCGGGTTTACATGACCAATAAGCCTGGCACACCAAAGTACAAGGTAAGCATTGGTGGAAATCTTCTTTGGGGAAAGAGTTTTTTATGGTGGGGTTGGTCTTGGGTTCAGGTCGAAATGAAGTTGACCATAACTACTCTGGAAAGAGGGGATTTTGGGAACTATAAATGCATCGCCAAGAATCCGCGTGGTCAAACGGATGGATCCATCACACTCACGGGTACGTAAACATACAATGAAGTCCAACATGTTTTCGAAAATCCAATATTGGCAAGAATTATCTTGGACAAGAATATGTGAGCGCATTCATAGCATTAAAGATAAAATGGAGGAAATTAGTCCCATATTTTGCTTTTTCAATCACACTTCGGCTGACTTGGATCAATCAAAATAGAGCCAATGGCGATGATTTAACATTCATGATAGACAACTTCTGTTATCTAAGCTAAAACAGTATTCAATGTTTCAGAGGAAATCCCACCCACAACCACCACCCTTGAGCCTTCAACCACGGCCTTTGTTCCAACGACCACAGCGACTACCACTCATAATCCAAGAAAACGCAAGAAGCATGGTAAAAAGAGAAAACACAAAGGTAAAATAAATCTGATTTTATGTGAAATGCTATACACAGTCGAACTTCGATTTAACGATATTGTCCGTCACTGGAGAACATATTGGTTAAATCGAAATTATCGTTAAATCGAGATTCGTCAAATCGAAGTGCGACTGTACTCATGAATTTCGTAGGGTTTTCGCCAAAGCTAAATATTGTTTGGTGCACATGTGCATAATCTTGGTTTTAGAGTTTTTCAACGGACTTACAAACAACGAGCAGGATGATTTTTCGTCAAACGATGACCCTACCAATACAAAATATCATAACGAAGAACAATATCAACCGCATTCCACAAATGGTAAAACTACTGATTAGAGTGTTTCGTTTACATACAGGGTGTTTTGTAACATGAATCTTGCATATTCCAGGCTACGAATCCAACTCATGGTTTAACGCACGTTCCTCCTCCTCCTCCTCCTTCCCAAGAAACCAATTAGTTCTAGGATATATCTACCCGTTACCCATACTCATTCCCACCCTTCCAGTTCTTATGGGCTTTTTTCAAATCTCGTGGTTTAAATAAACGTGAATAAAGCCATTTTCAAACAGTCTATTCCAAATTCTTGGTTACGAGCAAATGTTCAGTATCCGCTTCTTCGCATGTGGTGAACCATTGGTCATATTTGGTGCACACATCCACTTTCGTGAGCTCCAAACATTTGGCCCCCAAAACATCAAATACAAGTTCGCGTACGTTTTTGGCGTCATTGTCATCTTCTTTTTCTAAGGTGGTTATACACTCACGGAATTTGGCAAGGCAAGGACAGGAAACCATATGATAGTCATACACATTGAGATGAAGGAACAGGTACTCAAATGGGCTCATAATAATTGGGCATCTTAGCATTTCCCTGTAAAGAAAAATGAATAGGTGGGGCTGGATCCTGGATGAGCTTAAGTAATCGTATTTTGATGGCAATTCTCACTTGCAACAGATATCTATGGCTGAGAGGTCTTCATATTCTAAGTTAGTGTTATACCGGGGATAACCAAGAGTGCAAAATTTGGTGCCTGGATAGCTCGTTCTTAGGATGGACAATTTCTTTTTAAAGGTCCGAAGAATCGCACTATCTTCTGGCAAGCTTCTTTTTGCTTTTTGCATGAATCTGGTACACTCTCGGCCATATCTTGGGACATCCAGTACCAATTTTTTATATTCAATGTCAACTCCTCCACTTCGTTCCTCAAACTGGAATGATGAGGAGAAGTCTTATTGAGTTAGAAACACCCACATCGTTCCCAAAACCCAAATGATACCTCTAGTCTGAAGGTTTCCATGGCTTTTTGATTTCTTTTCTCCACTGAGCAGCTTAGAAGTTGGCCTTCATTATCTAAATTGAGATTGACCAAGCGTTCAAAGTCCATCAAGGTCACAATCTTCAACCCTCGAGGCTCATGCTGAATTCTCACATAAGACTCTTCAAGTCTGCATTCAATGTCAGTCACCAGCAATAGCCAAAGAAGCAAGAAATAACTAAATTTAAACATTCTCAACATTCACACATGTCACTAGTAGATATTCAGATGCACAGCTTCCCTTATCTTAACTTCAAACGATCAAACAAAAGGCTCCACGTTGATATCTTTTGGTGACATACAAATAATGCCCTAAGAATACGACGGCCCTAAAACGTAGAGAGGTTCCGTGATATATTTCAGTCCTCATGCGTGCAATCCTGGTCGTGGACTTTTCCCCATCCATTTCCAAGGACCTTGGTTCTCAGGTTGAATCGTTTGTCGGTCGGAATTGAATCCGATTCGGATCTCCATCATGATTCTCCGTCGCAAACTATTTACAACGAGGATGAAATACACTTGTAGAACCGGCTCGATCAACATTACGAGCACTGAGAGCACTATTGTTGTCATCCAGAAAGGATGACTGGGGATGCTTTCGATTTCTGGTTTGATAATGTCCCACTATTTCGTAAGGAGAAAGGCCAATTGAAAGTCATCAAGTATTCCGAAAAGAAATCAAATACTTTTAAGAAGCACAGTAATTAAAAAATTAATTCAATTCTGATGTGACTCTTTTGCTCGTTTATAATTACTTGCGAGAAAGTCGCAATGTTTTTGTTATCCTTAGGGACTCGACAAAGAATAAAGTTCTTCAATTTTGTTCTGGTGATTAATATTTGGAGTCTGTCAAGCAAATAAAAACCATACTGTTTAAACTTTGGCTCAGATTTGATGTCCTTCTCAATCAGCCTTCCTTATTTTCAGATCTCATAATCACACACAAAGGAACAATGATCCACAAACTCAAGACGAGAATCACATTGATAACGTAAACGATCATCCAGAGAGTCAGAAAAGCTGGTCTTGAGGCCTTGGCCCCAATAAAAAGTACGACATTGGCAATTATGATCACCACGATCCAACTAATGGCAAATGTGGCATGGGGGACCACCTCACTGATCCATCTTGGTAGGGCCATGAACAAAAAGTTCAAGATAATCTCGACAATCGCCCAAATGGCGATTCCAGATTGAAGTTCTTTCCCACAACAACACGTTTTGACCAACGGGAGAGCCATTTTTGAGGAGACTGAAGAAGATCTCCAGCTTTCTGAAGAAACCATTGGGTTGCCTAACGACCAAGATTCAAACAATCGATAGAAGACAAGCGTCGAGTCATTCGATATGATTTTCATTGATCTCTTTCTTTTGAAAGAATGTGCAGAAGGCGGCGATCCTGACAAAAAAACGACACTTGTGTAATGCACAAACGTTTTTCTTGGTTCTTTGCGCCTCAAATTGTTCATGGTCTTGACAACCCTTAACACGATCTCAAGCAAATAGGTTATGTACAGTATTTTAATCATTCGTCACATTAAATATAGAGTGATCATTGACATTGGAAACATGACTTCAAACGAAACACGAACTTCTAGCAATATGGAATGTGAACTCGCTTCCCGCCAAATTGGCCTGCTGTCGGTCATGGTAACTATGAGCCACTTTTCGAATTAATGTAATACAAGAAGAAACGTAGATCTTCTCAATTAGAGGTAGGTCATTCTTATACTATTTGTTTACAAAGGGGTTCGTTTCAAAGCTAAGTTGTCAAAAGTTGATGTAGCTAACCAAGGGCAAGCCGAAAATTCGAATTTTATGAAGTGTTCACCATATTACTCTGGACATTTCTCCTGAGTCCACATCTCTAGAAGACTGTGAACCCACTAACGATAATAATTTATTTACTGTACACAGACCGATGTCTTGAATGGATTCAAGGCACAAAAATATGACTAAAATATCACTTGAAAGTAAATCTGCTCAGTAATCGAGTTTAAATTTGCTGATCGATGATACCAAGGTATTGAAGGTTGGTCTGGAATGCTTTGGAGGAAGCTATCCAGGTCCTCTTTGAATTTGGGGAGATGATTTTTTTTTCAACATAGATGACTCGAAGGGAGGAGGGCAGTGTGTTCTATAAAGTCTTGGGCCTCTCTCAAGCAATGAGTGGCGCATGGTTGATTTAGCAATCGCATTCTTGTTGTAGTTTCAATGAGGTTGGATACAGGTAACACGTTCATTGTCTCGTTGGACGAAATGAATGTCCGTTCATGTATGGGACAGCTCATAGATAAATTTAAAAGTATGTGATATGGCATACCGTTCGTGTCTCCTTTGCACACTGAACAGACGTAGATGCTGAAGTCGATCCCAGTAGGAGAGTTTAGACATTCCCGTGATTTGCCGAGTGAAGCGCCGGAGTATAATCCTCTCCATTTTGTTTAGCTCGCCAACAAGATATGGGCTCCAAATCAATGAGGCATAGTCCAGATGGGGTTGTACCATGGATTGGTAGATGGTAACTATAGCTAAGCTATCCTTGGTCTTGAAGGTGCGTAAGGCCCAGCCTGCCATCTGAGCAGCTTTAGTTACCTTCTCGCTGAGATGAATATTGAATTTTCCATCATCCTGAAGACCTGAAGAGTAACACCAAGGTCTTTGACGCAAGGGAAAACTTAAATCTGAGCTCCCTCTTTATGATAGGTAATGTGGAGGTAAAGTCGATGAGCCAAAGGACATGATCTGGAATTTGAATCCATTCAGTTTCATGTTGCTCTCGTCGACTCGTCGACGTCGTCTCGTCGAAAATTCCCGATCAATATGAACATGCTTTCGAGATTTTCACATCAACCACCTCTGTGCAATATCTGCACATTCAAATGATTTCAAGGAAATTTGGTTGCACTCATAACTTTCAGAATTTGAAATATCAGTAAAATGTGAAACTAAAAGCAAACATTTCCATATTCTGTGTACTTCATAAATCTTTTCAAAACGAGGTTTAATGTCAGGGAAAAATAAGCTCTCCACAGAGCAGGAGAATTGGAAAGCGCCTCCATGAGTGTTTTTTTTCTTTTAGAAGTTTTAGCCATTGTATCAACATGGAAGATGTTAAAAGACAATAAGTTAAGCAGTGTAATATTTAGAATATCTATGGAGCAAGGTAGTATCATGTTGAAAAATACCAAAGTACCTATTAAACATTTCAAAGTTTTGGTAGTTTTGTTTGATAAGAACAAACATTGAAACATGTTGGGACCATCCAGGAAGCTTTTTTTTGAATTGCACAGTAAATTCAATTTTGCAGGGAAATAGGAAATAAAAGTATGCCCAAATTTGCCCAAGCAAAGCAAGGAGCAGCCTCGACAATTTAATGCTTTAATGAGCAACAATTTTTTTTTCATCTTAACATGCTGCCCTACTTTTTGCAACCACAACTATCACTGGTGAGTCATTATATGCAAAACTTGGAAAACTTTTTCAATTTTTTGAAACTCTTTTTGGCAATCTCATCACTTTTTATCATTATTTTGATCAAATGAAAATATTTTATGGATCAAAATATCACTTTTAAATCCGCCTTCTACACATGACTAAGAAATCTAGTACTAAGCTGACATGAGGAATGGGGGTCGCAATTTAACTGGAGGTCTTTTCAATAGGATATGTTCACGGTGGTCAGCGCCCCCTTTAGACTTACGTAGCGATGTGCCGAGGTTTTGGCTGTGGCATGAGTCAATTCCAATAGTATTGAAATTGGCGGAGTTGTTAAATATAAAAACCAAAGAATAGTGCTAGAAACGATTAAAAAGATAAAATTTGAAGCTCCTTTTGACCCAAAACCTCAACTTTTAGTGAAAAAGGGGTGCCATTTTTATATTTGAAAAATCACTTTATATCTGGAAGATGGCACTTGGGTGCAACACGGTACAAAAAACCTGATCCTAGGATCATATCCTATTACAGGGTGACTAAGATTTTTTCAAATTTTGAATGGGAGGTTGAGTTCAATGGTTTCTACATTTTCCGTCTTACTATTCGGGTAATGCTAACAGTACAATAAACCGGTTTCTGATCAATTCCCAGGAAACCATCCATTGCACTGTTTTACCAACCGAGTGGTTGGTAGTCCGACATTCAGTGTCTGGAAAGCTATGGTCCAGTGTGCCGTCGTCCATCCATGAGGAAATCAATAAACGTTATTCTCCACTGATTAGTTGGCGGAGCTCATTTTAAAATTTGTGGCAAAATGTTAAAAGGTTTAGATAGAGACTTTAAGGGTTATTAATATCGTGTTAGGTTAGGTTGGGTTAGGTTTGGTAAGGTTAGATTAGGTTGGGTTAGGTTAGGTTAAGATTTAAAAAAATAGCACCGCTAACTAATCGGTGGAGAAAAACGTTTACCGAAGAAATCATGCCTCGCTGCTCCAGGGTCCCTTGAATCGAGAATGGCCCCCAAATCGCCATGTGTGAAACTGTTTGTCATGCACCTTAAAAATATATCCAATGAGACATGCTTTTCCAAATAAAGATCTATAATTAAAAACAGAGAATTCAAAAGTAGGAAAAGCAAGACCAAAAATAGCTTTTTTGGCTAAAAAGTATTCTTTTGCATGTTAGTGAGCAAAACTCTGACATTTTAATTAATGGAATGCTAGAAGAAGCCATTCCTTTCACGGGAAAAATGACCAGGAATCCTACTTATTTAATCCCTTGACAGGAATTAACAAACCCTAAAAGTACGAGTGACATCCCAAATTTTGATAAAATAACGTGGTAAGGGTTCAAGGAAATCGGGTGTCTCACAATGGCAATTAACGTTTCTCACTTGAACGGGAAATTACTCAACAAATGGCAACTCTGGCCAAGGGTCATGCTTGTTGAAGAGTTCATCTACAAGCCTAATCAGGATCTAGCCTACCGAAGAGAACAATATGGCGGATTCAAACTTACTTCTTCCCAAGATGGTGTCCTCAAACATTGTTAAAAGTCCTCAACCGACATCAAACAAGATGGTTCAGACCATGGGAAAACATGAACTATTGCGAATCAAAAGGCGTGACTTTGCAATCCTCGAACGAGAGATAAAACAATTGACTATAGAGGCCAAGATTGAGAAAGATCACATGCTGGAACGCCTCAAGCGGCCACGAATACCTAACCCTTTCATCGCTCAAGAAAAGCCAGTCCAAGGGATGGAGGACAATCATTGATAACTTCATATGGTTTTCTATCAGGACAATCGAGAAGGGCAGGAGCATGTGATAGAAACCGTGAGGAAGTCGGACAATGCAATTGAGGTCGTTCAAAAAGGGGAACACCCTAAAATCGAGGTTTTAGGAGTCAAGGAGCCAACCTTTTGGATCCCTGATCAAGACCATATGACCAGGCCTCCCCAGATAAATCCATTCCTATTGGATAAGGCTGATCAGCCTGAAATTCAGGCTGTGCGAGAAGCGCGAGAGCAAATGATCGAGGCCAAACAAAAAGAACAGAGAAGCCCGAAATCAAATGATTGGGGCCTAGAGCCACCATTTTTAGGTTGGCGGAGGAGCGAGGGCCTCGCTCGTCTGCGTTTTCAGAGATTTGGTCAAAGGAAATAAACTTCATGTTTTACTGAAACATGTAATTTGATTCATACTGATTTGAATTGGTTACTTAGCCCAATTATGCATCGTTATGTATCTGGGTGTTTAATGCCTCTATCTTGTAGAAAGGTCAAATTAATCGGCTTCTGAATCTAAAGAAAACTTTATTCGCTTACGATTTGATTTTTTGGGGGAGCATATTTGTCACCAATCATTGGGCACAAACAATGCTGATGGTTCTTTCATGACTTCCATTGCAGTTTGAGTTGTGTGCATCAAAACCCTTTATCGGTGGCTTCTGGAACTCTAATTGGGATCATTGAAGCTAAAAAAACAGATATTCCAGTTTTAAAACTCAAATCTACTAGTTACCTAAGCGTAAGCGTCCCAAGCAAATCTATCGAAAACAAAACTGCGGGCGGTGGATTATGATTTATTGCTCTCTTGGTTATGAAATATATTCTTGGAATGGCAAGTTACAGGCAATAAATGCAATAGCTTTAATAACAGTATTATTATCGATGATAAAATGAGAACTTTAACGTAAGGAAAAGCGAGTCCACACACATACTCCAACTAACAAAACAAACAAACGAAACAGATTCTTCCACTTCACAGCTTGAGTATGTCACTTCAAAAGAAAGGCCCGTCTAACTGGCGTAAGAAATGGGATCGATGACTAAATCTTGAGTAGGTGCAATGATGGGTTTCAAACCGGCGGTTTCCTCAAGACTAGAGTTGATCCTGTACAAAGGACACCCGGACAAGAGGGAATCAAAGGCGTCGCGCCGTCCGATCTCGTCCAAATATTTGGAAAGCTCGCCTAAAAATGAATAATAGTCGGAATGATTAAAGTTGAATTATCAATACGGTAACGAGTTTAATAAAGGGAAATGAAACGTCATTCAAATTCCTACCAATGGTACTGTTTGAGCTGGTCTCCCATTCATCCAGGAGTTTGGCCATTTGACTTGGATGACTAAGGATCTTGGAGCCACTTCTGTCTAGTTTCGGAACTTTGTCTGCAAGTCCCATTTTCACGGCCAGCAAGCACCAATCCTTGCCCATGGGATCCGGAGCGTCCATGGCCGAACAAAGGGATTGTCGGGTAAGAGTAGAAATAGACGAAATGTGCACTTCATAACCAGGCTGAAGATGAGTTGAAAGCTGAAAGGAACAAATGAAGGATTCGTAGGAAATATGAACCAACCTCTAAGGCTTTCTACGCTGCACGAAATATGGTTTACGTTCTGCACTTCAGAGGGCGTTTTTTGAGCTAAGCTCTGCCAAATGTAGGGATAACTAGGCCGATTACTTTTAATTGAATAACAATTCTTTCGATTTTTTTGCCAATTCTATTCTCTATTAAAATCCTATGTATAGTTAGCCGACCTCAAAAAAAAAGTTAAAACCTGCAAAAACGTTTCAACTTTTTTGACCTTTTTGGCTGAAAAGAACTTTTGAGCTCTTTTCTGACATTTTTTACGCACTATTTGTCACATTTTAACCTTTTTTCACTTGTTATTGTCATTTGGGTTTTTATCTGCTTCCTTCTTAACTAATTGTTCCTTGTTAGGGACCTTTTTCTTTACTTCTGTGCAGCATGATCACATGAAGGATTCAATCCTCAGTCAGAACCATTAAGCACTTTTTTGGTTTTGGTTTTCACTGGCATTACTAACCGCTGCAAAAAATGTAACCCCCGGCATAATCAAAATGAAAGATTTTGATTTGTTTAGCTGTTGCCACTTAAACTCTCAATATATAAATCAAGTTCAACTCCCTTTTTTCGGTTTGGGAAAATCTGCAAAAAAAGATATCTTGTTCTTGAAGTACATCTGCCGTCCCAAAATTATTTTGAGAAACAAAAACACCCTCAACTCTAAAGCAGTAGGCTCCAAAAGAGATTCAATTGCGTACCATCACATCTGTTTCAATTTAAGACGTGACCTAATGTCAATCATTGTAAAAAATCGATTTCTTGTGAACTCAATGTATATACAGTATAGTATAGTATAATACAGTATATACAGTATACAGTATATACAATGCTTATACAGTTGGGTGCCTAGATTTTATAACAAAAGAGGTTAAATGGGCTGAAAACGACTTTTTCCCCAATTTAGCAATACTTTCTGCATTATTGCAACTAGTTTTTGCATATTTATGCCTTTATTTGCACATTTTTATAACTTTTTTTCGTGTCTTTACAACCATTTTTTTGCATTTTTCGAAAAACCATTTCGGCTGAACAGGCAACTTTTTTCGAGGTCTAATTTTTAGTGACCTAGGTCACATAATGTCCGGACACTCATTTTCGTTTCGTTGTATCTAACTTTCGTGGGAAGATTTTTTCCTTGTCTCAGAAGTGCTATGAGTCGTTACATCAAAAAGTGCATTCAGCAACGGAAGCAACTTAAATGATATCAACCAATGAATTGCTTGATAGTTTATTACACTGAAATTGGCTTGATTATTCAAATCCTGCCTTTATTTAGGAGTGGACGTCAAATATTGAACGCGGAGAAGCTAATAGTACTCTCATGACACCGTTCTAAAGGTGATATTTGTATTTTTTGGTCTAATTTCTTGAAAGAACACTATTTTTTTATCTTGGCTTTCTTACCTCTTTACTGCCAAAGCAGACCAAGTCAATGAGAGCCTCTGGTTCTTTTGTCACTGGATGGGTTATTTTGGCGTCAAATCCATCAGACAAGACCATTTGTCGGATGATATCCGACGACGCCCAACTATGAACGACGGAATTGTGTCTGAACAAGTCAGAGACACTGAGCACGTGTTTGTCAATCGGAAGTCCAGGACTCATTTCCAGGAGAACTTGGTCAATAACACTCAAGATCTCCTCAAGGAATTGAAAACAGCTTATCTCACTTCCACCAGGACCACGGACCTTCACCGAAATAGAATCAGCCTCTGCCTTTAAAGTCATAAGTCCCTCTAGGTCACCCACACAATACTTGGAACCGTTCTCCCATTGATAGAGGTCAATCATGGCATCAGCGCCAGCTTTTCGATTGCTATGGCGCCGAAGATAGGCTTGAACCCGTGGAAAGAGGATCTTCAGGATGGTTTTGGAGTTGGAAAGAGCTTGAAGTAGTACCCCGCCGTAGACACCGTCGTCATAGCGTTTGTCCTCGGGTGACCATAAACCAGCCAGGGTCTCTGTCCGATTGAAGCATGGGAACTCGTACTCAATATCACCCTCATTTTGGCACTAAATCAAATGTTGGGAGATAGTACATACTTAAAGGATTTAGCAATCAGATTAACAACTTACCTGGGTGCACATTCCAAGGGACTCTAGGATAGGTAGCAACTCAAAGGCGTCCCATGAGGGAGCAGCCAATTGGAATTCCTCCACTGAGTAGCAACCATTGGGTCTGGCCTTGATTTTGAAGTCTCGGCTGAGCAAAAACCCACACACTGTTTGGGTCAACCATTTGGGGTCCAAGACAATCAAATCGCAGAGGTCGCCTTTCGCGTAAATAACCTGAGGTTCGGTGAGAGATTAGGAAATGAAAAAGTTCTAGGGAAAATTACCCCCATTGTGGAACGAACCTCGCCCATAAGTTGAAGCTGTTGAATGACCTCTTTTAGGTGGTCATCCGCGGACAAAGGATTGATTTGTTCCCGGACGTGCTTCATAAACTGTTGCCAAGGAATCACCGGATATTGCGACAAAGACTTTCTCCAATCGGGTAAGTAACTTAAGACCAGTTCCAGGAATCGGGTGGACCGCGGCAAACCCTGTAAATTCGATCAAAAAAAACCTTTGTTGCCTCAAACTGCTTGGAATTGGAGGATCTTGGATACCTTTTTGTCAGGTTCTCGTTGGGTTACAAGAGTGTAAGAAAGATCAGCCGTCAAACCATCTTGAATGATTACATCGTTTTCGGCCAAAACATTCGTGACTTTTGCATCTCGACCCTGAATGCCCAAATCCCAGAGAAAAGTTAGGAAGAAAGAGGATCATATTTAGAATTGAAAGAATCGCCAAGCCTCAGTTTGCCCCATTTTAAAGTCATGCCATGGTCCCATGCACAGAGATTGGTTCAACTTACATCAATAATTTCCGTTTTCAGCTCACTAATGGCGTGTTTGAGCGTTTTCATGTCTTGAGAGTTGCTCACATTGGCATCCAAAACAAACGTCCGAGGATGGAGATCGAAAACGTTACCGAATTCCGTCAATATCTGTTTGAGCACGTGATCAGCGTCCTTGGAAGTGTGCTCTCCTACGGCGTTTTTGGAACAAGACTTCACATCTGCATGTGTGGCCACCAAAATGATCCGAGCGGGCTTGTTTGACTTCCCTTGGTCACCTATAAAGGTGAATGACAAATTTGCAGAATAGTAAAATGATATTATCATTGATGTTCTCAAACTTTTGCAAATAAGATTTATTTACATCCTGGACCCTTATTTGCATCTTTTTGCATCCTGGACCGTTATATGCCTATTTGGCCCGTTTTCATATCTTGAAGCATTTAAGGCCTCTTTTGGCTAGTTTTCTTTGGGCCGAAAAATAATATTTTTACTATTTTGATAAGAAATTGGCACTCCTGACGCATGTCTGCACGTGATTCAATTCAATTCAGGGTAACGCCTACCATCTCTTTCCTAAGACACATATCTGATCCTACCACACACATTGAATGAGCATATTTTATCAAGCTACAACTACAAACAGCAACCCACTGAGGACTTTCAAGGAATGACATTGGCTGAAGTCAATTTCTAAAACAGAAGAAAGTAGGTTTCCTCAGGTATAAAAACTGGTTATCTCTGGGAGCAAATTGAATTTTCCTGCCCATGCGGTAATCCCAGTACCAATTTCGGTCACCCTGGCACTGGCCATGGTAATTTGAAGTGCCCCTACTGGCTTTTGATTACTTGGGGGACGGACTCACAAGTCAAAGCTGTTGTATTGACATCTGTAATTGTTATGAAAGTTTAGTCTTGGATTACCCTGCAGATTTTGATCCACAGGAATTAGAGATTACTATTATAAGAATACATGTGTCCAGCTTAACATATTGGTTAAAACCCTAAATATGCTAAATATGCCAAATATGCCACCAGAGCGTTTATCATTTACCTAAAGGTTCCACTGGTGGAATGCGACTGCGAAGAAATGTGAGCCAAAAGCGAACTTGTTCCAATTGGTCATTGCGCGAATCTTCCAAACTAAAAACTATGGCGTGAATGCAATTCACATTCCCGATGAAGTGATCGTAAAGGAAGAAGTAGTTCTCTTCGCCGGAGAACTCCCAAATACTTATGTCACCAGCATTTCCCAATGAGCACTAAAACAAATCATAACAAGTGAATCTCTGTATCCAAATCGAAATTAGATAGACAGATTTGCATGTAAAACATACCTGAAGGACGTCAATTCCTTTGGTGTAATCATCGTGGATAGACTCATGACTCTCAAAAGCTGCCACTGCACTTCTCACACTGGAAGGAGACGGAGGCATGCCTGGAACACCGAAAGAATTGGTCAAAGGAGAAGAAATTTTTCAATTTAGTACAATTTTGGTAATTGGAACTGTGGTAACTGAATGGTCTAATGCACCCAATAGAGGTACGACTTTATTCCCCACAGAACGTGAGTTCGTATCCCGCCTTTGGAAAAAAACTTTTTCATTCCTGTTTTGGAGCTCGCCGAGAACAGTCGCATTTTAGTTTGCTGCTGTTCTTATCTCTCAGGAATTTCGAACCAAGGTGTGACTTCCTCTGTTGCTCCTTGGTTGTTGTGAACGTGTAGTGTTCGTGGTGTTTGTGTGTGGGTGAATGAATGGGAATTGCCATTCACTCACTCAATTAGGTTTGGTTATTCACGGCTCTTTGGTAAGACGTAATTACTTTAAAACCTAATAAGTTTATTGCTCATTTATGTTTATGTCTAGCTTTAGCAGTTTCTCTCTGATTTGTAGTGTAGTATTTCTAATTCCAAATCGTTATGTGTTGCTCTTTTGTTTGATTGTATTGGTCCTTGACAATTAGATTTATTGTTCATTAGTGTGTTGATTTCATTTTGTGTTAAACCAGTTTGTTGAGTTTATTTCTGTGTTTTCGTGTTGTATTCCTAGTTTACTCATGTTCTTGATTCCTTGCTTTTCTCTGTCCCTTACTTCTTGTTTACTATCTCCATCTTAGATTTGCATGTTTAGTTTGATGTGAAGTAGTTCATTCCCATTTTGGTTGGTTGTCCTGTATCTACATTCATGACGGAAGCTATTTTTAGAGAAGTCAGCAAAGAGGCTAAACAATGTTTGGACTTGGTCTTAGCAGGGAAGGATCCTTCCATAGTCAATAAGCCCTTTATTATAGAGGCTTTAGTTGCTTGGGTCAATGAAACCAGGGTGCTGCTTGAAGAACAGGTTCACCCAGTAGTAGCTTCTCTTGAAATAGAGTAGGAAAAGACATTTGTAGAGAAAACAGTCTGTCATGTTTACCGGAAGCAGCCTTGTCCTGATGAAGGAAAAGGCTGTCAGTTTGACCACCCTTAATGGTGTCAAAAACTTCTCAAGTTGGGCCATGAGAAGTACAATGGGAAGAAGGGACGTTCGAAGGTAGATTGTCCTTTTTTTCACCTGTACATGTGCCGTCAGTCCCTGAGACTTACGACGTGCTTTCATGTACGGTGTACCTCCGTCCACGTAGAAGGGACGCATAGAGAGTCGAGAAATAGGATAGTTCAGTTTCGAAGTTTTAGAGCTGACCCTATTCCTAAAGCTAATCCCACCCCACCCCTTTTCCTTAACCCATTTAGCTTCCTCCCTCCCTCTCCTTCTACCCCCATGTTCTCTCCCACTTCCCTCCTCTTCCTTCAAATTTCCAATCCACCCCTATTATTATAAACACTCTCCTCCCTAATATTCCTTACCCCATCCTTATTCCCAAAATACGTTCCTATTCAAACGTAGCTGCCCAACCCATTTCCCAAACCCAACCTTACCCATTAGCTCATGCTTTGCCTCCAGTAGAACAAAGGTTTGTTGATAAGAGGGATTTTTTACGGCTGGAGAGGATGGTCCAAGATCTTGTGAACTTGGTCCGTCAAAAGAGAGGCCCGTAAAGGGCTATATTTGAACGTGCATTGTCTGATTTCTAAAAAAGACAGCACAAAAGTTAAGATCTTAGAAGAACTAGCCGTTGAGAGAGAGATTGCATTCATCTCTATAACAGAAACCTGGCTTCGGCCAGGGGTCTTAGATGAAGAACTAACCAAATTTAGTTTCAACTTAGTTCGTTGTGATAGGATACGCCCTGATAATCCCATATTCCCACATGGGGGCGTATGCCTATATGTTAGGAATGATTTGCACATTAGTCATGTACAAATGTCGAATGGAGAAGTAGAGGTCTTAGTTTGTCATCTTCGAGGTCTTGATTTGTCTATTGTTACAATGTATAGACCCCCTTCTTGTTCAGCAAGCTCTTTTTCGTCAGCTCTCCAATTCACTGGAAATGAGTTGGACCTGGCAGTTTGCTCGAAGGTTTTCTTTGTAGGGGACTTTAATTTTCCGGCTAGCGTTGTAGAGTGGGAGGTTAGTCCTGATGGGTATATTCCCATTTCGAAATCGACATCTCAGTCGTTCGAAAAGCTGGAAGAATTCGCGATCTTGCGCAATTTCTCCCAGCACGTTGGTGTAGCCACTAGAGAGAATAGCGTTCTCGACTTGGTCTTTTCCAATGACCCTGATCTGATCCAGTATGTCCATGTGACACCTACTAATCTGTCAGATCATCATGTTCTTGAGATAGGGTCGACCATTACTCAAAAGCCGGCGTGCTCTAGAGTAAAACCGGCCAAAAAGGTCGGTTTGGCTAAGTTCAAGTTCAAAGATGAACATTGGCCGTTGATTATAGAAAGATTAGAAGAACTTGACCTGATTTCAATTCTGAAACAGGAATCGTCCATAGATGCAGCCATTGATAAGTTAGTTTCAGTTTTTAAGGAAGTTTGCTCCAGTTTAGCAATCTCTGAATGTGTTCCGAAAGGTGGTACACGGACAAAAATTCCAAAATATAGGAAGACTTTGTTCAAAAAGAGTTGCAAACTAGCAAAAAGGCTGAAGAGCACTTCGAATCCAGTAATTGTGGCTGCTCTCCAAAAAAAGTTGGACGTAGTTCAGGGTAAGATTAAGGCCTCCATCGAATATGACCAGTTACAAACTGAGAGTAAGGTGGTTCAGGAGGTCAGGTCGAATCCGAAGGCATTTTTCTCTTATGCGAACTCTAAGAGAAAAATGAAACACTCTGTTGGGCCTTTTGAGGTTGATGGGGCAGCCATTAGCAATGTAGAGACTATGGCTAACATGCTTGGAGATCAGTTCTCTAGTGTGTTTTCAACCCCACTGAGTTCGGAAGCAACAGCTCATTGCTCTGAAGATGAGTCTGTTGAGATTGACATGGTTAGTCAAGCTGAGCGTTTAGATGATCTTGTAGTCACAGATCAAGATGCTTTAGAGGCCATAAGGGACTTGAGGCTTTCCAGCTCTCCTGGTCCTGATGGTGTGACATCTCAGTTTCTGATGAGATGCTCACTGGTTCTCGCTCCTGTTTTCTCGTACTTGATGCGTTGCATCTTGGATCAGGGCAAGTTTCCATCTTTACTAAAGTTAGATCATGTTGTTCCAATTTTTAAAGGGGAAGATAAGTCACTCCCCAGTAACTACAGGCCGATTTCTCTCACTTCGAATATTGCGAAGGTGTTTGAAAAGATCATGAAGTTCAAACTTGTTGAATTTCTTGAAGTTAATGAAGTTTTTCCTCCTAGCCAGCATGGGTCCGGGCACATTTTAGCACGGTTGCCCAACTGATTGAGCATTTGACGTAGAGCAGGTCATTGATGGACTGGAAAGACACGAGTCAGTTGATGTTGTCTATCTTGATTTTGCCAAGGCCTCTGATGAAGTAGATCATGGTCTTTTGTTGAATAGACTTCATGACATTGGGATCCAAGGCAAAGTTCTCAATTGGATAAAATCTTGTTTCAAGATAGGAATCAAATTCAGGTGTTCCCCAGGGTTCCATCCTAGGCCCTCTCCTTTTTATAATATTCGTTGCCCCGCTTCAAAAGCTTAGTATTACTGCCAGTCTCTCTTCTTATACTGATGATACAAAGTTAGTTTCTGGTAGGAATGGCTAAGATTCCAGTAGCCTTACAAAGGACTTTGATCGAATCTACTCTTGGGTAACTGAGAGTAATATGGTCCTGAACGGAATGAAATTGACCTTCGGGTCAACTTCTTTGAATACTCCACTCGTAGATAATGGAGGTAAAAATATTGAGCAGGTCTCATCCATGAAAGGCTTAGGTGCAGTCCTCCAAAATGATGGAGAGCTCAATGAGCATATCCAGTTGAAGGTGGGTAAAGCTTTTCAAATGTGTGGTTGAATATATCGCACGTTTAAGTCCCGAGATAGCATCACGATGCTAATTGTGCACAAGTCGATTGTCCAGCCACATCTTGAATATGCTTCACCCATTTGGGCTCCAATGAGTTCAGCGGGTTTGCAAAAGGTCGAACAAGTCCAAAGATGTTTCACTAGGAGCATCACAAGAATGAGAGAGCTCTCGTATTGGGAGAGACTAGAAAAGTTGGGACTGTACAGTGTTCAGAGAAGGTACGAAAGGTATCTGATACTGTACGTCTTCAAAAGCATCCATGAGGTTTGTCCCAACGCAGGATTTAGGATCAATTCTAGTGACCGTAGAGGCTTAATGTGCGTATTGAAAGCACCTTCAAGTCCTCGAGAATCCAGGCTAGTTCGAACAATGAAGCCCAATTCTCTTCTTTCTCGGGCTCCCTCATTGTTTAATTTGCTTCCCTCTAATATTCATAGGGAATACGTAGGCCTTGTTGATCTGGTAGCATCTTTCAAGTCAGACTTGGACAATTACTTTAAGTAGCATTCCAGACCAACCCTACATTNTAGTATCCTTCAAGTCAGACGTGGACAAGTTTTTAGATAGCATTCCAGATCAACCCTACCTTCAAGGACTACATCGGTCTGCCAACTCAAATTCGTTGGTAGAGCAAATATCATATAAAGATTGAAAGGTAATAAATAGATGAATAATAACCTTTCATTTTAATAGTACTGGGGATTACATTCCTTGAAGCGGTTAGAAAAGCCCGTGAAAAAACAAACAAAAAAAATTAATAACAATTCAACCAAAACGTTTGAGACGAAACAAACACCCGCGTGAATACGAAATGAAACATTCAAACACTACCTCCAATGGTGTGTTCAGGATTAACAGTCTTCATTCTGAGCCTCATGTCTCTCTGCCATTTGCCCAAAGTAGCGTCATCGTCCTTTCCCGATGAGATTGAGTATTCCTTTTTCCGTTGACTGGTTTTCGTGGGACTAGCCCGTTGCAAAGGATGGTTCTTCACACCTGAGGCCACAGCTCTTGAGGCTGTGCTGGCGGGTTTCGAGCTCGAACTAGACTCTGAAAATGAAGGGTGAACATCGAGGTGCTAAAAACGACCAAACGAGAAACATGCAATTTAAGATCAAATGTTGACAATGCATTAGAGGTGTGTTGTAGAGATATCCGAACCGGTGTCATGGCTTCAAGTCAAGGCACTGGGTAGGATACCTATATCTGTGTGCTGTTCTATTTTAACCATATCCAATTTACCCACAAACAGAGGAGCTAAAACCAATGGAACGAGAAAGAACTACCTTTGGGAAGCTTGGCATTCGTTTTAACAGAGTTGCGCTTGCTTCTTCGGAACAAACCAGTAAAGTAACCGGCACGGAGTGATTCAATCAAACTGGTTTTCCCCACTGCGGACTGACCAAATATCTTCAACTTGATTTTGGTTATGGGCAAGGATGTGGGGATCAGTTGATCAATGTAATCGTCACAACATGATTCCTGAAATATCATCAAAATTCATCATACACCAAATCAACCCCAAGTTTAACCTGGCAGTGGGGTGATGATTGATATCCTTACCCTTCTTAAACGCTTGAGAAGCTCGCTGATGTGAGGATGTCCATTGGCCATGGCAGTCAGGTCAGGGGTCATTCCGTCCTTATTCTTGGCGTCGGTTCGACTCCCGGCCAAGCAAAGACAACGCACAATCTCAGTGTGACCATTTTTAGCCGCCAGGTGAAGAGGAAACTGGCCCTCTGTATTAGTGAGGTCCACGGAGCACCCAAAAGCACATAATGATTGTGCCACCGTGAGTAATCCTTCTCTGGTGGCTAAATGCAGGGCCGTATCTCCACTCTGAAATAAAAATGAACCACAACTTCTTGCAATCAAAGTACCTTTATTGGTGTTTGAGGTAGCAGACTGGGTTTCATTAAACCTTGACGCCATGCCACTGATTTATGATGAGCCTATCACCGCCCACCATTGTCTCAAGTATGGTACTCACACAATTGACGATATCGAAGTCTGCTCCCGCATGCAGTAACAGCATGGCCACGCCGGTATATTGCCTCCGGATGGCCATATGTAAAGCAGTGTTGCCCCACTTATCCTGGTCATCGAGGTCAGGTTTGGCCTCGATTAAGCATCGGACGCATTCCAAGTGGCCTCTCGAACTGGCCACATGAAGTGGAGACTCGTCATCCTTGAATAAAGAAGAAGAATCTCTCTCTTTATAAAGTGGTTTAATCGAGGGATTAGATGCCTTGAGAAGATTTACGCGCAAGATGCTCATAATCATGATCACGCCTCGGAAAGTAATTGAGTTACAAGCACCGTCACGCCCACTTCTTGGCATTCATGTCAAGCGAAGCTTTGTTCAGGCTTCTGCCTAACACTACTCAAGAACAGAATGGTGAGATAATCCTATTACAACAAAAAGAGGAAGAAGAAGAGACCGAGAAGACGCCCGACCCCCCCTAAACCTCTCGACTTCGCTCAGAGTATTTGTTCTGTGGCTATGATTGATTATTGGAAAGTGTGAAAAGTGGAGGGTGGACTCAGGTAATCTGGGAAGCAAAGGTAGAAACGTACCTCATTTTTAAGATGTTTATTCGCTCCTGCTGCCAAGAGAATTTGCAGGATCTGTGAGAAGCCATTCCAAGCGGACACGTGAAGAGCGGTATCAAGATGCTAGAAATAATGGAAACGCGTATTAAAAACCCAGACTTGGTCGTGGCATGAGATTCTTCGCCTGGAACTGCTATTCTTTTAGTCCTGCAGGATTGATATAAACTAGGGCAATTCGCTTATCTTGGATCCTTGAGGCAGCAATCGGTGATGGAAATCTCAATGAGATTCTTGCCATCGAGTGGCTTCTGATTGCCAAACCGCTGTTTGTAGTGAGATATGGCTGGTGTGCATGCAAAGCTAGAAACTAATGGATGGTGGCAAGAAAATGCATCGCTTGCCATGGCTCCAAACCCCCAACACGAAGACTGGATGCACTCATCCTTGTGTGTACATTTTTTCAATTTTTCACGAGGCCTCACGAGAGAGTAAATTTATAGGGCCTATTATCTTGTTTACATTACGGGCGGAGCGAACGAAGAAGTCTGCTGGGATGAGCTCTGCTTTGGGGAGATGATATCCATCCATCCTCCACCGCCCAACTTTTGAAAAAAAAAATCAAATCTTGGCATGTTTGCAATTCAACTTGGATGGTCCATGCAATTGGTCCCCTTAATGATATTGCCAATCTTGTCGTGGTTGCAATTCTGAGCAGAAAGAGATTTTGCAGAATTTGCTCATTACCAAGATTGACGCCTTCCATTTACGGCTCATTTCCTGGCCCTTGTTGGTCAGCAATGGCTTGTTCCGTTTCCCCTCCAATAGTTGATTGAGGCCCGAGGGTATTTGCATTTTAATTTTCCCTCGTCCCTCCAGGATCTGTGAAATGACCATTGTGGCAGGCCAATCTCCCTCCGGGTCTGTCGACAAGTTTCCAGGCTTCACTTGGCTTTGAACTATGTCATTATTTTCAGCGCGTAAAATTGAAAAACAGCTACACTAATTAGCTTCCCAGTGTCTCCACTTTTCTGAGTCAATGCGCCAAAGAAGAGTCCCTGTGACTTAGATCTTTCAGGTTTGCCAGGTAAAAATATGTGAAGGTCAGATTTATTTCTATTGCCCTAATCACTTGGCTAGGTGACTGAGCTCGATTTAGGTGGCGTTTTGATCTGGAAACTCTGAATATGTTTTTGTCTCGTCATGTTCACTGTGGCAAGTAAATGCAACCATCCCGGTTTAAACTCCGTACAATACCCACAATCTCTTTTATCCATACATGTTATGCCACCCAGGATTTCCAACGTATTCCAATTCAACTTGAATTGAACTCATATACTTAAAAAGTCAAGTCTCATTCCCGATGGAGCTGAAGATCACTGTGAAAAATATCAAGACCCTTTCTTTTATTCATCTTACCTGGTCTTGAAGGTCGAGGTTGATATGAATAGAAGTTAAATACTGAACGGCCTCCACTTGGCCGTATTTACAAGCGGCGTGCAGACAAGATTCCCCACCCTAGAAAAATCGAAACAAGTTGGTTACAACAGGCTCTGAGCCACTTTTACAGAGTGGTCCACAATGCATTACAAATTGATCTTTTATCTCAAAACATTGTGTGTTGGGCATAGAAAAATGCAAATCAGCGCGGCTAATTCACTATTCCGAGGCCTGGCTAATGGTACATTTTGAATCAGATGCGAGTTCGACTCCCGTAATAAAGATCTGAAGACTTGATGGATGTGACTGGTATGAAATATGGTCCATAAACCCCGGAGTATAGGTCAGACCATTAACGACGAGGAACAGTATTACGATATAGTCCATTGCTAATATCCGGAACTTACCTTGTTGATCATATTCAAATGGACGCCCTGAGACACCAGGTATTTGATGGTCTCGGTGTGACCTTGTCTGGCTGCCCAAACGATCGTACTGTCTCCTTGGTGGTCTACCAATCCGAGATTGGCGCCCTTCTGGGCCAGGATCTTCATGATCTCAAAGCGTCCAAATCCGGCCGCAATATGAATGGAGCTCTCGCCCTGCTTGTTACTCTGGTTCACGTCAATGCTGGCCATGGACAAGAGCTTCTTGAGGCCCTCTTGGTTGTCCTCCTCGATGGCGCAGAAAATGGCGGAGAGAACGAAATTGTCCTCCTGTGAATGGACAAGAGTATCGATGTGATAATGGGCGGGGAAAATCTCTTGAGTGGTCTTGGCGAATGACAACACATTTGTACTTGGAATGGGCATGACATTTATCATGAGCAGCAATCCATAGAGTGTTTTTGAAGAGTATGGTTGTTGGCCTGTTCGATTATTAGTGTGATTGAACTCTCAAAGCACGAATCATTGAGCACCTTGTCGCTCGAACAAGTGTAGAGGTCAGATTTTGAGGTTATCGGCTCAAACATTTTCATAACTAGACATTTTAAACATTAACAAATTTCATCATCTACCTTCGGAATGCAATCTTCATAACTGCAAATTTAAAAAGCAATATTGAAGTTACTGTCTTTTTATTTTAAAACGTTTTGCTACGTACAGTTCTAAATTTGAATTCTTCGAATTCTTGAGAAGAAGTTAAATTTGGCGTCATGATTTAGTCTCTCAATGAGATAGCTAAGACATTTTTTAGGAAATTCAAGATTTTCAGTCAAGAAAAAGGTATGGAATTGCTCATCAACAAAAAACTAAAATTTCATCATTTCCCGCTACCAAATGGTATCTGTACTGTCTACTCCATGGTTATGAATTTACTTTATGTGCCCTTAACCAAACCCAGTCAACTGATCTGTGACATAACGATTTTAGCATCCATTTCAACGTCGTTTCCATTTCCATATATTTTATTATTTGTATATATTTGACCATACATATCCATTTACGTATTTTAAAAAGATGGTCTGAACAGCAGTCGCAATAAAAACATAATCATTATGCATTTTCGTTAGCTGATCATGTTTTTTGAAAAAAAGTCGAAAACCCCGCATGTTGCCTCGAATTTTGACCTCTAAAGCAATGTCTCCGGTTGTTGAAGGGTTTCAGGGGGAAGAAGCCCAAGCTGAGCGAGTGAGCAGAGGCAGGATAAACTGACGGGAGACAGAGAATGAAATAAATTCATGCTTTGTCATTTTCAGATTGTTCGAAGAACCTTTCTGCACCATCATGGAGCTATTACTTGCGCCAATGACAAAAGGCAGAGAAGATCCCTAATATGGCTGCGGAGAATCACTCTCATACTTCTTCTGAATGGACGTTAAAGCCGAATTCTTGGATATAATACCACTATAGTGCAACTATATTCCCAATCCATTATTCTACTTCCAAGACAATCCCCTCTCTTTCTTTTCCGAGGATCGTAAAAAAGGAGTCACTAATCCAGCCATGTCAGCCGAAAGCATCCCTTCCATCGAAAAACGACTTGCCGGATTTAATGCCATGTCCAGGCGGAGACGTGGATATCCGTGGTTGGGATTCTGAACGACAATTTGATTATGAAGCAATTGGATTCCAACTGAGAATAAATCTTTGTATGAGGGTGCGAGCAATTTTCGAGCACATTATATTTTGGAAACCCTGTCTTTCTTCTTTAATTACGAGACCTTGTGGAACTCAACGGAAGTCATCCGCTTTTCAAAATGCAAATCCATTCGTTGGGTAAAATACCAATTCGCATAGAACAAGCAATCTCGAGAGAGGATGATTTTTGCAAATTATGTTCAATAAAAAATCCTCCAAATCACGTATCGTTGTTCAGAACGCATGTGACTTCTTCATCATGAGAGTTGGTGCCAAACGCATGAGCCAGTGCACTTTGGAAGTGAAATTTGCAAGAGTCTGTAGTCAATGAATTTTGATTTTGAATTGAAGAAAATACCGACATTGGTATGTAAGGAAAGGTTCGATATTTCGAGTGAAAACTTTCTTTAACTTTTGATGGGAGGTTTTGTCAGAAAACTAACTATGAAAGATGTGGTGGAACTGGCAAAAGTTTAGGCCGGGGATGCCACGTCAAAACAGATTTCAACCTTTAGAGGCACATGTAGGCCTAGGTTGTATATAAGACAAAATTGATTCAACAACATCTCAAAAAGAAATGTCGCATCGACTCGGTTTAGAGTTGTAAAATATGGTATCTCTAGTGGATGAATAGAGACAGGCGATGGTTGCAAAATCACAAGTGCAAATAAAAAGATTCGCGTTATTAAATATAGCTTTTTGAGTGAGCAGCCTGCGGTATTTTTTAGAGAATGGCTTTTATTTACCCACGTGCATTAAAAGAAGCTTTAAAACATACAGAACAGAAGACTCCTTTGGTTAGTACACATGATGGACATTAACTAGCCTCATTTCATTGTTGCTGTTTTTTTGGTCATTACTCAAAGCATCAGAAATACCCAAAATTAACATTTCTAGAGCAAATCATTTTTCAACATTTATTTCTATAAATACTGATTTCTAATTGGCGTGACCAAAAAATCCAATTGAAAAGGCCTTTTAGCGTTTGAAAGCCATATTGCTTACCTTATTTTTGTCCACACGCTCACACACATTCTATTGAAATTAAATGCCAAAAGACATCATTTGCTAACATATTCCGCTCATCCACAATCCTTGCTGATCAAAATGATGACTCCCATCAACGAAAGCGCAGGGAATAACGAAATTTAATCGAGCTCTCCTCCAAATTACCTTGGACCCCACCCTTCGCCCATTACGAATGTTGGTTATGGGCAACGAGTATTGGAAGAACTCTTCATCCTCTTCCTCCACTTCCAGATCTTCCACTCTCAACTCGACCCTTGGCTTGGGGTTCTGCACCTCTCTCTGAGTCGTTCCCGGAGTAAAGTCCAAAGACACGCCAATCAAGTCCGAATGCAACTTATTCGCATCGTCCTTGAATCGATTCTCAATCTTGACCTTCGGGAAGTTGTACGTACTTGAGGATCCCAAATCAAAGTCCATGATGGACACACACTGCTTCACGCCTCCATGTGAACTGGATCGAACACAGGTCTCAAAACAACCGACCTCAAAGGGCCTTCTGAACGGCTCTCTTTCTCCTAGTTTTGCGATAAGGAGAACACCGTCGTGGCTCTAGTTGCTTTCTTCTCGGTCTTTCTCGTCTGACTCGTTTCACTCCACCCACACACCCCTACAAAGTCCGTGAGGGCTTCTGGCCTCTAACCACCAACCAGGCCAGTGGCAATGAAGAATGCACGTACAAAAAGCGAAATACCTGACAATTCCAATGACTCTGTACGTACAGAAACGGATATACCGTACACAACAACAGGACTGCCCTCGTTCGCCACAATCTATGGAGCCTAGAAGCATGGGAGGACTTCTGGACAAAGTTTTGGTCGGCTGGTTGCGTTGCACAGGGTAGTGCTAAATTAGCGTCACTCAAAATCCAGCCATTTTTTGAAGCTAAATGGATTATAGAAATTGGCGTTTGGCCCGGGTAAAGATACAAAGGCAGTCTAGGGGATGATTAAAATAGTTTTTAATCAATGTGCCTGTGGCAAACGAAATCATTTAAAAGTAGAGCATAATCACTGTTTGTACGAGCATCATTTATCACGATAGCATCAGTGTATTACAAATCAACCTATCAGGGAGGAAATAAGACGTCGTGATTGGCAGTTTCTTAGCATAAGGGAGGTCGACAGTTTGATTCTTCGCCCTGACCTTCATTAAGATATTTTGAGACACTTCAGCCATATCAACAGACAGAAAACCATTAGGATACTGTTCAATGACATTGCCTATTGACTTGTCAAACTCCGGCTTGCTCAAGAATTTCATAATAGCCCCCTTACGCTGCACGAAATATAGTTTACGTTCTGCACTCCAGAGGGCGCTTTGTCATTCAGCCTCTACCAAATAAATGGCTGATTGGGCTAATTCCTTGTTAATGAATTATAATGCGTTTGTGTTGTTTTTTACTAATTATATCACAATCTTATTTTCAATTAGTGCCTCGGGTCACATAATGTCCGGAAAAGAAATTGCGTTGAAGGCAAGGCGAGAGCAGTTTATGTGACGATATTTTTCTCTTCCTTATCCTGGGTTCTACGTTCGCCCATTTGCCTTCACAATCTATAGAGGTTTCGTGAGGCGTTAGTCATCATACATCTTGCCCCATGCTTTGGTTCAAACAGTCATATTTTCAATTTGCCGATTTCTTTGAGCACATAGAAATTGGATACTAAACATTGATAGCCATGTAATGGCAAGACTGCTTCAAAATTGACATGTTGTAACACAGTTCTTCTGATATTAAAGTTTTGAAGACGTGCATGGTGCAAGTTGGTTGTGATGTTTTGTTTGCATTGTGTTCCACAGGCTACAACAAAAAGCCCCAAAATCAGGATGCCAAAATTGAACTCTCCCTGCTTTTTCTTCACTTCACATGCCCAATAATCCACCTCTCTTAGCATGGGAGAATACATTGCGGCAACCCTGTAGTTTTCAGTCTGAAGCTCTGATTGTTCACAACCCCAATTCTGAGTGGATTCTCTTTCTAACGTTTACTTTTCTAGTTTCTAACGTACCTCGGATATCCGTTTCTGCCATTAACGAGTTGCTTTGCAAGAATCAAGAAGCATTGGATCCGTTTGGTTGCTTGTCCATCTCTATAGGAGCTACACTCGTCTTTTGGACGACGACGACGTAACGATTTAAACATGGATTCTTCTCTAGATCTACTCTGTTTCCATGGATGAGCTTGGAATTCATCCAGGCATGGAAGGAGACGGAGGCGAACTTTTTTGGCAGGTGCAGTTAGGAATGCCAATCTGAGAAAGAACTTGCCTCCATCATCCAAGAATTCATTGGTCACCGATTTTGGCCCCAAAAAGACGGACAAAAAAGAGCTGTTCCTGGCCTCTTCCGCACATGTCCTGGATCATCCCATCCTTTTTCTGCGTGATGGATGACATGCTAATCATATGGCGAGTTTGGTGGAGCCAGGCCCACGTTTTTTCCTCATTCTAAAACCGGACTTGTTCGAACCCAACCTCTAGAGGTGGCAAAATACTGTAGTGTACAGTGTTGTACTGTTCAACATACTGAGGTTTGTTGATTGGAGTACGAGGGGCAAATATTTCTGATGGCTTGTTTAGTATCTGATTTAGCGAAGAATAAGTTAATGACCTTCAAAACGTGAAATTATGTTCACCAGGCTTGAGCATAGGTATTAAATAATAAAAAAAAGAAACATCATCATGAACTTTCATGATTCACGTCAGTTTCAAATGTACTGACTGAGCTTCACAATGGAGTTGCATTTTTTTGATACATGCACCTTTACCGACGATTGTACCATGGGAAAAATGGAATGTGGGTGCAAATACTGTAGTCAGGAAATTATTATTCACGCCTTGTTTTGCATCCGGAATGGGCATTTGTAAAGCTGGACGGGCTTGGTATATTCACTTGCAATCAAACAATACGTTTCTCTTTGTTAGTTAGAAGCTCGGCATTTAAAAAGAATATTTTGTAGGTATTTGCGCCACAATAATCGCCTCAATCGAAAGATTAATTTTGAAGTATTGCTTTATTGTGTTGGCTGACATACCAAACCTAATGTGTACTCACCATTATATCTGGCCATAGAAGCACTTCAATTGGAATGACTGTTATTTTACAATAATAAAAGATACGTCATAATGATTGAAAAAAAAAGATGAAAAAAAATGAATTGTTTTATTTTTCATTTCACTAGTTCTAGGAATTACATTCCTTGTAGTGGTTAGAAAAGCCAGTGGGAAAAAAACAAGCCAAAAAGAACTCACAATTTTTTCATCTGAAACATGTTCTATTAAAAAATATACAATACAATCCACGTAGAGCCACTGGTTATAAGGTAGAATTTAAATAACTAGTTTAAGTCTTGTTGATGTGTATTTCCATTACAAACCATTTCAACCAAAAGCTTTTTTTGGTTTAAAAAGAACCTGCAAAACTATCCATTACCCTGCTTGTATACACCAAATATCTAAGTGGGACCCTTACGAGATCAATGCTCAGAAGTGTTTTACAAGTCAAGAGTGGGAGGATATATCGTTGCACTTCTTGAAAAAAATATCATGGCGAATACGTCAAGAAAACTTCAGCCTGCAACGTGCCTATTTGGCTAACAGGGCCTAGGGATCAATGCACAAAATGGGCACCCTGGTGTGGCTCAGAAGTGCCAACTTGAAAGCTAAATAAATAAGATCCTGTAATCCATTCCCCCGCGCTCTCTAGGTCCAGACTGACACGTGACAAGATCAAAGTCACTTTTTGGGGGGACTCCAATTTTGGCAAACTCTTTGTGCAAGCCAAAGTTGAAGAAGTGAAAAAAAGCGAGTCTGAACTTTTCACCTTCTGCTGAAGGGTTGGGAGGTTTCTAGACGATTTGTTATGACCTCCAAGGTCGCGTGAGATGGGATCTTTGATTTTGGTGAGATGATGAGAGAATGATTGGAATTGGAGGTGAAGACCCAATAAACTTTTATGATATTCCTCCACACACACTCTCTATAATCTTGATAAGTGCGGAATTAAGTTTTCTGATTGAATAATCAAAGCCCGTCGAAACAAAGAGCGAGACAAAGGAAGTGGGGAATGCACTTCTGCACTCTCTTCCAGCACTTTTCTAAATAGGATGCAATCAAGGTGGCACGACAACCACAATCCTCAACCAACCATCCAACCATCCAACCAACCGAGCAACCATCTCTTTGGAAGGGGCCCATAGGAGTTGACACATAGCAGTAGTGTTGGCAAGGTGGAATCGTGAGCTTGCCGATGAAAAACCGATTTTCCAGCCATTCAATTCACAAGTGAAATGGCCAAAGGAGGTGCAAAGCCATTTTTGGGATCGGCTGACTGCTGTTGAAAACATTTTGCATCTGGCATTGCACAATTTGTCGGGGTCAGATTGCCTCTTTTACGCATGAAAACTGATTTATTGACCTTTTTTTCTGTCATTTACGAAAGTCAAATTCGCTTACACACTCGAATGTCTTCATTGCTCAATCATAAATCAATACATCAACCTTCTTCATTCATCATTATGATGAGTCTTATGGCCACCCTGATTTGATGACATGAAAAATTGCTATGACACAAAATGTACGACAAATAATGGATCGTAATCGTGCAATCGTCTCACCTCTAGTACAGCGGGCGTTCCTGTGGCCATATTGGAAACGATGGGAGGCGTGGCCGCTCCGGATTCGTCGTCGTCCAAGCCCAATTTGGATCCTCTGGATCGGGATAACTTGTTACACAAGGCCACCACACGCATCGAGTGCTAGTCACAAAATGGAGATTTAGTCTGAGTTCACAGTAACATTCACGGATTATCATGTTGAACAAGTGTTCCTCGAAATCAACAATGAGAGTGAGAATAGAAAAGGAGGAGGCTTTTTGCTTACCTTCCATCGCCTTCGGGCTTGAAAATTTTTGAAGTTCTCGATATTGATTTCCTTCTCTTTTCGTGTCTGCTGATCTCCATCGTTTCGGGGCTGAAAAAAAGAATCACTCATTGGTTGATGAAACTGTTTAACGCCTTAGGAGAGACTCGAACACCTTCAGTGCTTCTCGATCTGAATTATTAATACATCTTTTGACCTCGACTCATTAAAAACGCTGAGCTCTAGAAAAAAAAACATTAATTTTTGGGCTTCATGATAGCAAGATAAAGCCTAGAGGTGGACTGAGTCTACCACCAATAAGTCAGTGTAGCGGAGGTCGAGTTCACTCGAGACTTAATTCCTCTATGGCTAGACCCTTCAGTGTGCGATTGACAAGCAATTCTCCACAGGGCTTCTCGTTTCCTCGTCCAATCGTTAAATAAAGTTGGCCACTAAAACTTGGAAATAGTCTTCCCTGGAGTGCCTACTTCAATAATTTAGGTTTGGGAATACTCACTTTGATCCAAGGATGGTTCAGACATTCCTCAACGGTGGCCCTCTTCCTGCAAATGAAACCAAACAAATGGATAGTCATTCTCAAATTTGTACAAGAACCCATCGATAAATCATATTAATCATCTCTTCCCCCCGTCTATGATTCGTCGTCACTATAAATATCCACCCAGGGTCCAGCTGTGTCAGTGGATTCCCAATTCGAGGTAAACATTTGGAATCGTGCCAAAATGAACGTGATCATCATCGCCTTGAACCTTGGAGCAAGCAGGGATGATGCTCAGCTTTCCAGAAGGAACACAAATCGGCCAGCAGCATTGATAAACAAAGGGCTGCAGTGCACCATATCGTATGAGTCGCGACTCAAACTCCATGTAATAGCTGACTGGTGGGAATTGTCGGAGTCAAGGACCATCCACTTGGAATCGGATATCCGCTCATTCTCCGGGTTTGTGCGTCATCTCCCCGACGCCTTTTCTTCCACGTACATACTACTCACTTTACTCGAGAGACGCACGGTACATAGAAGAGGCTTCGTCTATTGCAGATGTCATCTCTCTTGCTCCCTCCCTGTCTTTGAGATGAGTTGGTGAATGGAGAAGAATCTTCCTTCGAGTGGTTCGGTTCGCCCTTTTTAATTTCAACGGCAGGGGGGGTGTTTAGATTAAAAAGTGGTTGTTCACCAAACAATGAACCCAGAAAGAGGAGCGAAGCCGGCGGCAGTGTTGGAGATGATGATGCCAATTAATCTCACATGCCCGCTCTGTCGTAAATCGAATGGATTTCACAATGTGGAATTACTCTGCGATCGAGTGATTGAGCTCGCAACTTCCACCATTCAGTGTCCTTTGTGCCCGGTGGTGGCCTTGAACATCCTAGACCTGGCCACTCATCTGAGAGATCATAAAAGCAAAAAAAAAACGGGATGGCCATTGCCGTCCAACACCAACATCAATGCCTCGCACGCCAACATTCTGGTCTCTAGTTCCCGATTCGAAAAGATAAATTCTAGGCTACCGTAGATTTGGTGCTGAAAGGTGTTGAAAGGGAGTTAGTTGCTGGCCGCTTGAAAACGGTGTCTGATCAGGATTAGAGACCAGAATGTTTGTATTAAAGGCAGAGCATTCGTATCGTCAAAGCTCCGGCGAGAATCCCAATGACACCTCGGTGGAGGAGCTTGAAGAGATCCTTAATGATTTCACATCCCTTCTGGAGGATTCGAGCAAATCTTCCGCACCACATCAGGACATCGCTCATCACCAACCCAATAACAACGAGGCCAACCGCAAGTACGACAAGCGGAATAATGGTAATGATCATGTCGTCATGTCTTCTCCGTCGCATCCTGGAGACTCATTCTCCAATGGATTCAAGGCGACGAGATCGCCGAAGAATCAGGAGAAAGAGGCCAATAATTTCCCCGTTAATGGCCACGGAGTACGGAGTAATAATTGTCCAGCCATGCATCATATTGAGCGGAAGCACCCTCCCAATAACGCCGGTCAACATCCAATAATCAACGCTTCACTCCATGAAATATCACCTACTTTCTCGCTTCCCAGCTTCACTAAAATAAGCGCCAATCTTCTTGGTGCGAGTGTGTCAACCAACGATGATCGAGTCCGGAAAAACGAGGGCCAGCTCGTGAATAATGGGCTGGAGATGCCGATGGATGGGCTTATTTTGGGTGCTTCCACAGCATCGGAGGGTGCACAGATGCAATTGCAAGGCAAAATGACGGCGCAAACAAGTCATTACCAAGGTGGAAATCTTAATGGTCGGCTTGCCGTCGAGGGGAGTTTCGACCATTGCATTCTAGGTACGAGTAACCTTTTTTGTATTCGAGGACTCTTTGGCAGAAAAAATGGAGTCCAAATAGGGACGTGAACATGTTTTACAGCAATCTCTCTCAAAGGATTGCCTTTTCCCATTCCCCAAAATTTACAGCCCTCTCTCGTCAATAAAGATGTCTTTGAAGGCTTGGAAAGGGAACAAGGAAAAATCATGCCTTTTTTTTTACTTTTCAAATTTATCATTCCTCCCTCGGAGTTCTCATACGAGAAGCTTATTCCAGGATCTGACAACGTGACAAGAGAGGCCAAATCCGAGACGGAGAAGAAATGCCCAAATAAGCCCACCACAAAGACAAACGACTCCACAATCGTCGCCTCAGCAGTCATCACCTCACCAACATTATCATCATTATCTTCCGGCCACCACGTTCCTCTGCCACCACAACCATCAACACCACCACCATCCCAACCAGCCCAATGTCAGCTTTGTGGTTGGAATTTTGATGATGAGCACTTTTTGCAACTCCACACAGCATTGATGCATTCAGGCAGTCACCCTGACGAAGAAGAAGGAACAACAACAACACGTACCCCATGGACTGATAAACTGATTAGGGATTCCAGAGACAAACGCCATTCCGGGGCTCTTACCCCGGGAGCCAATGGCCATCACCCCAATGCATTGGTAAATCATGTATTCCACTTCATGGCTTGTCATTACTTGTGAATGAATCATTCACTACTTTTTGTACTCTTTGAAGGAGCCTTAGACCTGACTGCTTAATTTGTGGCGTCAGCTTATGATGGAGACTCCGTTTCCATTTTGGCAATGCCTTCATGCATATTGAAACAATGTGTTTTCATAACTCAATCTTAGAACCTCGTTGGCACTCAACGTGGTCAATTTGGCCACTGGCTTGGGATTTTTATTAGCTGAAAGCTTTCAAAGTTGAGAAACCATGAATTTTTATGTAATACTTCACTGAGAGTGATATTTTGTGAATATGAGCTCCCTCCGTCATGTAATAAGTGATATTGACACAATATGGGTGGTTAGCAAGCTAGACTAATCCATTTGATCAACCAATGAGGGTAAAAATCCATATTTGGACTTCCTTCAATGACTAATGTGTTGCAAAATTTGACATTATCAATCATGTCAATGAATTACCATTTTGCATGCCATAACTTTTTGCACTTCCTGGTGGAGAAGACAAATTGACACTTTCTAGATTATTGGTAGATGAGGAACTGTTTTTGATCAGTGTACAGTCTTTGGTTTCGCAAATGGTTTGTCATTCTCCAAGTGGAGCCAGAATTGGTGCCAAACAATCAAGTTATCAGTAACTTGACAATAACTCCTGCTTGTGTGAAACCCCGAACTTGACATTATGGCATGAACATAAAAGGGCCTATCATCGAGCTTAATATTTGTTTGGTTTTCAGTGGCCAAATCAGGGTGACGAAAAAAGCTGTGAGGAATACGGTTGTCGGTTTTGTGATGAGATCTTCACCTCCTTTGATAATTATAAGATACACCTCCGATCCGCCCACAACGATCAGCGATTCATCTGCAAGACTTGTGGCAAGCTGTTCAAATTACGAGGCAGTCTGCTGGTTCACGAGCGTGTGGTTCACAATCCAAATGGACAAGGCACATTCCATTGCTCCATTTGTAACCGGAAATTCAACAATAAATATCGACGTGACATTCACGAGAAGTCTCACGGAGCCACGGATGAGTTTCATCCGACTGTGGGCGAGAAACTCACTTGTGTCAAGTGCAATTTAGATTTCAACGATAGGGGAAGCTACGACATCCATGTGGCGGGCCACCGGTTCCATTGCCAGGTCAGTGGGGGGGCTTTAGCGTTCATTTTGAGGTGCTTAATGTCCATTCCATTTACCTTGTCGTGTTCCAGGTTTGCTCTCAAGGCTTCGAGACCAACTCGGAACTGGTACTTCACTCTGTCTCGCACATAAGACAATCACGTGGCGACCCTGACTCTTTGTTGCCAACGGTTCCACTCAAGCAGGGAGTGACTTGTTCCCAATGCTCTAAAGTGTTTCCAACCGAGATTCAATTGACTCAACACATGAGACTTCACACGGGAGGACGACATTGGGAATGCAAAGTGTGCCAAAAGTCCTTCACCACCAAGTATTTCTTGAAGAAACATAACCGCCTTCACACAGGTTAGCCAAAAACGAGCTTGTGAGAAAATGCCCTCTCATCGTCCCACTGTATGTTGACGGGTTCAAGCCCATAAATCGACCCAGTCCTGCTTGTGCTTGCTGGGGAATACGACTCAAGTTGAGAGAGAAGGAGGAGGAGGAGGATGGAGACGAAGACCCGAAATTTATCGTAGTTAATTAATGATTAACAAGTAGATTCTCTCATCAACCTCGTCAAGGGAATGGGCCGTCGTTACGTGGTACACCTCAACTCGGGACTTGGTGGGATATCAAATTTATCTTGTCACATTCTAACACTGAGTCCGGATTGTTAGTCATGGTCAAGTTGGAGAACTCATAAGTCCCTGCTTTTTATAAAGTAGATCAACATTATTATTATCATTAAAGGACGCATTTTTTTCCGGAAATAAGGGACACAGAGCGAGATAGATTGACCAAGCGAAGTTGATCAAAAGAACAGAGAGAGATGATCAACTTTACACCTATTTTTGGTTCTGCAGTCTAATTTGGTACAAACCAATTTTCTTAAAAAATCTGTAACAAAATAGGCAGCAATTGGTCACTTTTCTGGATCTTGTGGCTTACGGTTTGGGCTGTTGTTTCAAATCAGTTCATTTAGCTTTTATTTGGGATGGCAAAATAATCGATGAAAGCATGATGATGTGCAAGCTTATCAATCGGAATACTTTTTACGTCTTGAACTGTTGATGAATTCCAGCCCCAATGGCGGTAAGAAAGTCCAAAAAAACAACAACTAATATTAGCATCACGTTAGAACGATCTCTACGTTCTGAAAGTAATACTTATGCACCTAAACCACCCCATCAATATCTAGATGCACTGCAATCTGATCAAAATAGCGAAATTATCAGCTCGTTTAAAACTTGGCCAGTAATTCGAAGAAAGAGCTGACATTTATCATGATAAGGAACCGGGGCCTAAAATCTCGAAAAGGACCCGAGACAGTCGGTCTGGATGGAACTGGCTGTCTCACTAAGGCTCGTTATTTCCCCTCAACTTAGACAATGCATAACTTAAACTTGCCCATTCAATCCGTCCGATGAAGAGGGAAGGTTCCCTCTCGATGGATAGTAGACATTCATCTTGGCATGTGGGGGTTATGTTCGATTGCAGTTGCAGATCTCTCCCCTCCAATCGGGCATGTCGTACATTACATTTAATTACTGCTCCCAGATAGAATTAATTTTCCCGTTTCATCTAGGCGAGACTCCGTACAGGTGCAAGATCTGCGATCGGGCCTTCACGTTTCAGCAATCATTCCACAAGCACATGCTCTATCATTCGGACGAGAAACCCTACACTTGCTCACAATGTGGCAGGTCCTTCAAAGAGCTCTCGACCCTTCAGAACCATGAGCGAATTCACAGCGGAGAGCGACCCTTTCAATGTGAGACGTGCGGCAAGAGCTTTCGCCAACGGGTCTCCTACTTGGTACACAGGTACGTACGTTTCATTGAATGACAGGCTTCATTCACACTTCATTGGGTCAAGTAGCATCTGATCTACTGTAGAATGGCTTTTGGCTCTTACTGAGAGCTTGGAAGAAGAGAGAGGTCTGCTCGAAAACAGGTTCAACTAGGGCCCCACTTATTTTATGCGCACTTTGATCTTGTCGAGGTTTTTTTTTTGAGCGCTCCAATCGGAAATCGGAAATTGCTAAGTGAATCGAAGGAGTGCTATCATTATTGCCGGTGTAACCAATCTTCTGACTTCCCTTTATTGACATGGTTAATACGATGCATCCGACGCTGCATTTTAAGAAGCTTTTTTTTTTAGTTCGATTTGCCCTGGATCGAAGCAGGAAGTTTGGGTTTGGGGGTCTCTTAATTTCAAGGAATAGAGGTTTTATTTATAGATGAAAATGGTTTTACATCTATGGACCCACGAATGTTTCTTTAATGAAATGTTCATCCCTGGATATTATTGAATTATACGCCATGAGTATTTGTACTGTTGAATATGTTTGACAACAAATGAAGAAACAATGACATGACAATTTACGCAAACTCGAATCTAAAGCCTTTTATAACAAAGCGACGCTTGAATGTAGAAAATTTAATTTAAAACGGTGCTAAAACACACATTTCTAGATATTTTAGCCTACATCAAATGTGATGCATACCTTCATTCTTAATCCACAAATGATGAATTCATCGTCAAATGGTTGAATAATTTTTTGTAGGTACGCTGATTAAAATTGAAGTTCATCAGATATGCAACATGGAGTGTTTTGGTGCCTCCTAAAATGCCTTTTTCGTCAATGAACTCATTGGCCGACTACTTTCGCGCTGATTGCTTAGATTATTGCAAGAATCAAAGCATCTTTTCCTTTTTGAGTTCTAAATCATGTCTTCAACTTCAAATATTCATGCCTTGGACGTTCTACAACCTCATTCATTTTTACGGCAATGACCAATTTCAATTCCAATCTCCTGTCAATTTTTGCCCTTAAACATTGGTATTTTGAGGGTATTTTAGGTCATATTGCTTGCATTGCACAGCTTCAAATCCTTGGAAAGATATTTTGTGTTGTTTTCAACCAATCTAAATGGAACTAAAGCTGAGGAGTGTAAAAAAAATTCCCAAGACCAGCAGCCACGTTTTATCATTGCAATAAGAACATTTTTGCGAGTTCGCTTACAACGAGTTGCATGTGCAAAAAGGCATCCATCTCCCTGTTTCCGAGTTGTAAATCTCTTTGCACAAGCGTTTGATCAAAACAAGAATTGATCTCCAGAACCAACCCAAGCAAAGCAAAAGCCTCAGCCAACTTCAGGTCAGTCATCCCCATAAAGGAAAATGCCCAATCATCCAAGCATGAAATGGTTCAAGCAGTTCAACGTGTTTTCAGACCAGAAAATGGCCCTCAGACATTCTTTAAAGCGAGCTAACGTAACAAGATGACATTCGATATGATTGTCTCAACAGCTCGCCCATTATTATCATTGTCATCATCGCTTCTAGGAGAATACACACCGGTGTGATGCCCTACAAATGCACCGTTTGTGGCAAATGCTTCCGTTACAAAGTCACTCAAAGGACCCATAAATGTCCCGGAGACTCGGAAGAAACCAACGAACTCTCCCCCAAGCCAGCAACCCCCGCCGATCAACCCATTGCCAAAGAACTGTCCGACCATCCCAACTTCCCCACTCTGCCCAATAAGCTTCGCCAGGATCTGTTGAAGTTCCGCAAACAGAGAACGCGGAACTGGAAGTTTACCCCTAAAGAGGAGACCACAACCTCCGAGCAGGCTCAGCCTCAGCCTCTGTTTGCTGAAGAGGTCATTCGGTTTTCTCTTCCTGACCATCTCTGAGTCCTCGTTAAGTCTGAATAAACGAGTCCTCCCCAATAATGGCGGCTAATCAATGCCTGGGCGCTGGAAATCAATGAACAATCATGCCTGATGACCATGATTAAAACAAAATGCCGTCGTTCCCTCCAAAGTACAAAGTCATGGCCCACAAAGCCGATCCCAGACTCGGCTCCGAGTGAGAGAGCTTTAATCAGAAACTATTTCTCATATCAACACTTTGCAATGATTGAAAAATGTGACGCCATCATTGCCCGCCCATTCCAATCATCACAGATCTTGACCGAGATCCTAGATCAATCCTCGAACCAGATGTTTCCATTGGGATTGGATTGAAGATCCGAGCGCTCGCGAGTCAACCAACCCCTGAGAACGGTCGGGAGGAGAAAGTGCGAGCGAGCAGACCGATAGGACAGGAATCCCGAATGGTTCGTATCTCACTTGGTGGCAAAGATGTGGCGTTAAAAGATTCATCAAAAGCCATTCAGCGATCGAATGCCTAGAGGCAGCATCTCACTTGAATCACTTGAATCACTTGAACCAGCCCACCGCGATCACAAAGCTCACTCAGTAGTGCCCCTGTCTGCCTAAACCAGATACAAATGTTGATCTCGAGAATGGGGGAAGGGAACAAATGCGGAGAATTGGGAGTTGAGAGCATTCAAAGGACTCGGTTTTATAGGTCTATCAAGACATCATACCTCGTTCCAAGCCAAGGGGAACAATGACCAGAAGAGATATCAATAAATCATGTGGGGAGCACTTGTCCTCCGGAGTCCTGCCCTTGATTTGGCGATTACTCCATACAAGCACGTCCATTTGAAATAAGCTCTGGCTTCCAAGATACCGACCGAATGGTTCGTTCGGCTTTTATATCATACTTTTGATACACAATCAAATGGTAAAAAGGCGGACTGCCCAAATGTATGCCACTACCATCATTATCGTCATTCCTTTTCAATCGGATGTTTTCAGGTCTTGCCCAAATATAACTGGGAATGGGCCAAGAATAATGCAGGACAAGGACATTCAGACCCGGGGAGCCCGCGAGTCCGACCTATTAAATTATTGGTCGGGAGGCAATTATTTCATGTTCTCAGGGCTTCAAGTCATTGTCATGAATCAAGACCATCGACTGCCCGTAGTAGAATCATCGTGCAGTTTCAGATCTGGTTTCGTTATCATAACTTGGGTCCGACCATCGTGGGTTTTAAGCACGTGCACTACTTTTGTCATGGCTCTCTCATGAGTTTGTACCAATTCTGGTTCATGAAAAAAAACCCAACTGTTTTGAGTGATAGAGAGGAGATTCTGACTATTGAAGCCGTTCGCAGGAATACGTCGGTAAATTCAGCACGTGCCTAGTTCAAAGCTTTGGCTTTTTCTGGGTGCCTTATCTAGAGTGTCTAGCTCATCATTAACAGGATGACAAATGGCATCCTGAATAAACAGTTTAATGGTCTAAGATTTCATCTAAATTGAAGCAGAAGACTAGGCTGAGAGGTCCATTGCATCCAAGGAAGTGCCTGTCATCGAGCTTCTGGCAACCATAGCCGTACTTACGTTTTTTGTCCAGATTAACTTTCAAGCAAGGAATTGAAGGGTCGTTTTTACCTTTGCTCGAATACGAAGAGCTTCCTGATGAAATCCTTGGCCAAATCCGAGGTCTGGGAAAAGAACTCTTCGTCGAATTCATAGTCGCAAGCCACAATGTTCGCGTAGGTTTCCTGCTGAGTATCGCCCAAAAATGGAGACGCACCCGAGAGCCTAAAATGGAAACGACCCATCAGCAAACCACGCGAAGAATTGGTATCACAACTGTACACAGAACATAACCACTGGATACACAACAATGTTCAGGTTGCATAGATGGCCCATTGAGATTACACGTGAACTTGATTTACCAATGGAAGTGTGAAGAAAACAGAGCAAGTTTCAAGCGTACAGACAAGTGCTCTTGTGCATGTTAAATGAGCTCCTTCATTTGGAGGTAGGGGAATGTGGACAAAAGCGGGTTTGGCTCATTGACTGTCAAAGCCGTATTTGGACACAATGGCTATCGGGGAATTTTAGGGGCTTAGTTGAGGAAGGACTTGAAAGAGTTCTTACAAAATATAGGTAATGACTCCGATGCTCCACATGTCCGTGTTGAGTGAGATCGGCTCAAAGTTGACCACTTCTGGACTCACAAACTCCGGAGTGCCCAACATTTCACGTAACTCCTCGCCAGGTTTGATCTTTCGACTCAGTCCGAAGTCAATGAGTTTTAGCAACGGACTGTTCTCAGTCTTGAGCATGATATTTTCGGGCTGAAAGAAAGAGCTCGATTACTAATTCGTGTTTTAAAAAAGTATTTTTCTTCAGAATCATTCATTACCTTGAGGTCCAGATGAGCGATGTATTTGCTGTGCATATGCTTCAGGCCTTCAAGGATTTGTTTGATAAAGTTGGAGGCCTCCTCTTCAGACAAGCGCTCCTTTTCCGAGATGAAATCGAACAGTTCTCCGCCACGAAGTCTTGGATGAGATGAAAAAAAAAATTGCAGTTATTTCAAATTTGGCGCTCTTGTTCAACTAGTTGGCAAATATCTAAAGGGTTGCCATTTTGGGAGCCATGTCTAGACCGAGGTGGCAAAAAAAACATCTCAAAGAACTGCACGATCTGCTCACCCTAGTATGCATTCTATACAAGGCAATGTCAGATCAATACATTTGTCACTGTCGTTCAGAATATTTCGTGTCATGCACCCCGATCACTTTGGTCTTGCCTACGAGTTTGGCTCACGAACAAATCACCCTCATGGCAAATGTTAGAAACACGTGTTCAACTCAATCTAGTCGAACCTATTGCCCTTGCAAGATACCTGCACCATGAGTTCCACATCGCACACCCAATCCCGTCCCAACAACCAATGGACACGCCTCCGCGATGACACCCGTCCCTCCCCGGCTCAATATGAACCCCCGGCCAAACGGGCCAATCTGGCTGCTGACCGCCCGAGCTCGAAATTGTGGGAGGACGAAAACAGTCGGTCCCCACCCCATGGCTCCCACGCCCCTAGCTTGCTTGTCCCTCACCCTCGTCACTCCGCCCCCTTGTCGCCTGAAGACTGCGATCCCTCTGACCTTCGCTACAAGACGGAGGTGTGCCGAAATTTTAAGGAACGATCCAAGTGCGTATATGGCGAACAGTGCCAATTTGCCCATGGACGGCGAGAACTTAGGTATTGCATGTTGTCTTTCAATCCCGTATCTGATATAAGAAAATGCCCCCTTTCCCGTTGATTTCAGGGACGTGGTCAGAAACGCCAAGTACAAGACGAAACATTGCCAGAAGTATTGGATCACCGGCTACTGTGCTTATGGACCCCGCTGTAACTTTCTTCACAATGAGCAGGAGGGAACCCCTTCACAGGAAACACGCTGTGGGTCCAAGGCGGCCCGAGGCGGAGGCGGGTCTCATTGGGGAGGACACAAGTCTGCTCGAGGCTACGCCAGTCAAAGACCAGCCTATTGATGTACCGTGGTTAATGATTCCCCCCCCCCNNNNTTTCTATCTGACGAATTTTCATGCGAAATAATAGAGATCGTGACTTACAACTCGAGAACGAGGATGACGTGGTGACTGGTGTCGTAGACCTGGTGCAAGTAGATCACATTCACGTGTTCCATTTCGGCCAAGATGTGGATTTCCTTCTGGATGTCCTCCCGAGCCACACCTCGTCGAGAGGTCTCGAGCCGCTTTTTCTTGATGAATTTGGCCGCATATTCGTTTCGGGTGCTCTTCTCGATCACACGAAATACCACGGCGAATTGACCACTAGAAAAGGGGGAAACAAATTTAAAGCAGTGTTTGATACAGACATGCAACAACATTTTATATCGTCCAAAAACGTTGACGTTGTTGAAGTTTTCAATAACATGATATTCATGCCGATTTTACCGATCATCGGGTGCGCACTTCATGCGGCCCAAATTCATTATTACGGTCCTTACACCAACCAGCAGGTTGTTTAAACAGTCATGGGTGTGGCTCAATTTGAAAGGAACAAATTTTGTTAAGTGTGTTTTAAGCAACGACCATTCTGAAGAATATAGTTGTGACTCGAGCTTTGCGCCTTTGAATTTGTAGAGGCTTGCATAGAGCCAGGGACAGCCGAGTCCAAGTGAAAAAGTGAGGGACAGAACCTCGTTTACCCTTTTATGCATGGTTCGGTTTTTTACGGGTCTATATCCATGCTTAAACTCAACTAGGAACATCTGAAATCTAATTAAACCAGAGTACCATCGCTAACAAATGCGTTATAACCGAACTTTATTAATTCGATAGAGAAAAATCCTGAGCTTACAATCGACACATGGAGTACACTTTTCATTCATAAAGAAATGTACAGAAAACACTAATTCTTCATTGTTGCTCGTCATTCTGTCTATGAACATCGACAGAGACTGTAGCATTACGTTTCATTGAAATTGGCGCAGATATTGACCGATTCCTGATATTGATATTCACATTCTCGCTGGCAGATGCCATACCTCCAATACTTTTAGCTTTGGCTTGAGAACGGTCTTTTCTGGGCGGATCCACGCCAATTTGGATCGAGTCCTCGAGGTCCAGATCTGTTCTTTGGGAGTCATTGGCACTTGTAGGAAAGACACTGTCGGGCTCTGATTCGAGATCGCATTCCTCAGGTACGAAATCCAAGGCCTCAAGGCCCAATTCGACACTGGGCACTCGATAATCGCGGAATGAGGAGTCCACTGATCCTCCTTTCTTCAACTTCTCTTTGGCAATTTGAATCTCTTCCTGACTAACCTTTAAATCTACCATGCTCACAGGTCGAGAGGATGAGGCTTCAGCTTTGTCGCCTGCCGAGCCAGAAAGGCCAGTGTCATCGGAATGGTCTTGATTTTCGGGGAGGTTCACGGACATTTCACGAGAGGCATTGTCAGGCGCAGCCTCTGGAATGGCCAAAGCTTCATTGGGTTCGTCTTCCGTGATGGCAGGATTGACCAAAACTTCCAAGGGTACATGATCTTCTGCATTGCCCGGTTTCTTCTTGCGGCACAACCTCGGGATTTCATGGCATTTGCACATGCTAAAATGCCTCATAATCAAGACGGTGTCAACCAAGGTGGACAGGATTAACAAGAGCTGAGGAGGGCCCAAGAGTTTATCGGCCTTTACAGGCTTGAATTGGACAACAAGACGATAAATGCCCACAATCGTGAATCCAATGAAGAGAAAGCCATAATTCAAGGCGGCAAAACACGCTAAAACCCGTGATCGCGTGAGTTTGTTCAAAGCAATGGGAATAAAGAAGAAATAGATCATGGTAAACATCATATAAAGGGACAGAAGAAACATTTGCAAGCCTGAAAAGAAAGCAAAAGCAAAGTTGCCACCGAGGCTATGAACAAAGTCAAATCCAGTCGTTTTACCCAAGACAATAGCCTGTGAATCTGGAAACGGCCCCTCTTCCGGAACCATCCCTTTCATGATGTTGTTCCAAGCTGCCAGAGCGAATATCCCAAGGGTGGCCTTCACCAAGGTCACATCAAGGCGCCCCACGACTGGGATGGGGCCGAAACGGAGCCACGGACAACTACAACACATATTGGTTTCCTTTGGGAGAGTGCCAGCTCTACCTTCTCAAGAGTCAAGAGACGTTCGAGGAGGTCTTTTTAACTTCCACCGAACGCAGTACTTCTAATGAGTAGACTTCGGAAAAAAGGTAGTAAAAAAAAACCTTAAAAAGTAGGCAATTCCCAGAAAAGTAGTGAAATGTTTGAGAAAATATTGTTGATTTTGACTCATTTGTCGAAGCAAAATAATGCAATGGATACAGGCTTGTCACAAAATAGGATAGATGCCGGAGGATGTCCCAGACTTTTAGTAGGGTAAAATATGAAAGCTTTGTATTAAGCACAGTCATGGATAATTTCTAAGTAAGGATGCTAATGGGATCTACCAAATTGGACCATTGAATTTTTTTTTTCATTTCATTTTTGTAGGTTAAGCACGTTGTTAAAAATGTTGAAATACAGTAATCCCTTAAATGTTTAATTGCATCATCCTAAAAGTTTCGTTTGACTGGGCCTTAGGCAATCAAAAGACGAACCAATCAAATTATATTAAAAAAAATCAAAATAGGATGACTAAGTCACTTAACATAATACCACGGGAAGAAAGTGTATTTCAAATATAATCATAATGCGCTCTTTGGCCTTAATTTGATTTTGGCAAGTAATGCCTATGCCGTTTTCTTCTTTTCTTACTTTCTTGTTCTCGCAAGAGTAGATTCAAATTCCCGCAAATTGGAAAATGCTCGTGTTTCTCTGGATGGCCGAATAGAAAGAAACAAAGCAGCAAATGTTGAGAAAGCATATCTTTTATTTTGGAGACATAACCCTGAATTTTCTTTACATTTTCAAGTTCATTTTTGAAATATTAGTGTCAGTTGTAAAGATGGTTACGACAATCAAAACAACGTTTAGATACCACCCATATTTGTCAAAGTAGCATGAAAATGTCAAAAGAGTAGTATCGTAAAAAAACACCTTTTAATCCATTTGTCCAAAATTTGGCATAAAAAGGCAAAACCTTAGGTTGGGGAAGTTACCTTTTGATCTGAAGTCTACTTATGAGTTATTGATGTTTCAATCAGGGTGGCTAGATAACAACAGAGGTTGAACGGGGAGTTTTGGGAGAGATGAAAATGACTGAGCATAGTAATAAAGCATAATGAATTTGACCCAAAAGATGTTCCAGGAGAGTCTCATCTTTAGCCCTATTGTGTCGCACTGACTTAAACATTAGACATTGTTGACATTATTTTAAATTTGAATATCTTGTAAGGGATGTAAGTTTTTACTGACTGAAATGCAGAGTGTTTCCAGAGTTGCTTTGCCATTCCTGAGCTAGCTTAGGATTCACTATGTATCCAATACACTCACTTTTGTGTTGTCCTAAGGTCAAAATTCGCTTTTAAGTTTCATTTATCTCTAAACCACTACCAAATCGGCTCTTTATTTTTTTTTCGGACTTCCTTACCACAACTGGAAATGGAATTCCCACCAGTTCAAGACGAGAAACTTATTGTGCTTATTTTACATTCACAAATTATTTGATCGACCAACGAATTAGAGTTGACAGATAGGGCTGGCCCTTGAACAAAGGGTTGATCAGGAATTTTAGTCAAAAACTTGTCCAAGTCTTACTATTGTACTTGATGTCATGTAAAGCTATGGACTTGTGGATACATTTCGCATGAAAAATCTCCTTTAAATTTTAAAGGCTGTACAAGAAGTTCAATGAGAATCCGGATAATTCCATGATTCCTATCATTACGTTTTTTAGTACGTTCCAGAGAACCATGCTCTTTTTGTTTTATAGTTTATCATAAATCTAAGCTTTCCTATGTAATACCGATCGAGTCAGTGGCTTAAAACGGTACATATAATCAATTTGATTACATGTCTTTGGCACTGCACTCAATATTCCGTCATAGGTGTAGATCTTTTATGGGAATGCTCAAACTTGGTCACCCTAGAAAGAATGCATTTGCTAGCAAACCTTTATATAACATTCTTGCAGCCAAAAGATCTCCAATTTATTACAGAAACTTTCAGAGTTCCAGTTGATTGAGATCAAAATGTGGAAAATCTGCTCCTATCTACAGGGCCTGGTCTTCATAACTGCCACCTTGACCACTGCGTCCTTGACCTTGTTCACATCTTCTCATCTAAACGCTCTCTTCTACCATCCCTCATCTTTGACCTGGCTTTTGGCCATTGTGGGTTTGGCCTTGGCCCCCATTTCATTCATTCACATAATTTGTCAAAAACACGCATCTTCATTGAGACCCAAGGTCTGGCTTATGGTCCCCCAAAGACTGCAGGGTCTTTGTAAGCTATCGAAGCCTTCAAGCACGACCACGGAAAGGCAACCTGACGATGTAGACGACAGTCGAGCCCTTGAAAGGGCAGTACCCTTGTGGGCCAAAGTGGCCTTCGGGATTGGCCTTATTACTCTTCCTATTATGGTCGGCTTGGAACTAGGCTCCTTGGTGCTCTTGGGACAAGGCCGTTGGAATTTGGTCGGAAGCTACGCCATTTTGCCATCTCTTCAAAATGTTAGTGGATCTTCGTGCTTCTGCCGAGCAAGTAGCATCTCTTCGCATGTGGACAACCCCTCCGCCTGTCATTTCACGATTAATGGACACTTTTGTATGGCAAACTACCATGGCGGTACTTCAGAAAGTGATAAAGTGGATGGAAACCCTCCTTGCCAAATGTCATCCGCGATTGGCAGTCAGTCTTTAAACCGAGAATGTCTTCTTTACCGTCTATTTGAACGCATGGTCTGGCCTTTGGGAATCCTGATGAGTGTCGTCATCATCTGCCAGCTTTACTTGATGCTGCATTGGACGTGCCGCCCAAGCTTTTTTTCCTGTGCAAAGTTCAAGACCGTCGAGGACAACCCAATCGAGCCCGAAACCCTCACCAATCGATCGTCAACCCTGGATCAGAGCAAATTTGCCACCATCACTTCACGTCAGCGATCTCGATCAGCTCTGGCATCGCTCACATCCTTACCGAACGATTTCTTCCCAACCAAGGAACAGATTGAACTCTCGGAGAACCCTTTGACCTTAAGAGGAAAGGAAGATCATGATCAAGAGGTCTTCCTAATTAGCCCCAACTCGAAGATCGTGCCTATAAAACAATCTCAATCCTTGCATCGGCTCTCTTCCGGCCGAAGAATGACCCTGGCAGATCTGCCCGGATCCGAGAGTGTTCGAGACTCGAGGAAACTTCGTCGTCTCCGATCTTTTGGCCACGGAGGAGGCCCCTTTGACGAGGACTTGAAAAATGACATCGGTAATGATACCCTCATTAGTACAAGAGGTTTCCAGCCTCTGCTCAATAGTAGCGTAGTCACTGGCGGGACCGGACATCAGATCATTATCTCTTCTAACGAGCAATTTTGAGCAAGTTCAACCAATGATTTACTGATACTATCGTCCAGAGCCTTAAGGAACTGACGGTTTGATCTGGACCTTTTTTTATGACGAGTGTGAATGAGACTGACGATGTTTCGAGACTTGTAATTATCTCCCACTGACGATTACTTCAGATGCTACAAGACAGCTTTGATGGAGCTCAAAGTACGCAGCACGAGAACAACCCTCGTTCTACTTTGAAACAAGCAAGATATGGGCAATTTCCGGGGAACCCCAAATTAATTTATGTCCTTTTAATTAGAAGTCCCGGAAAGAACTCATCTGGCAAGTTACGATTACTTGGAATAAAACACCAAAACCCTAAGAGAAGGGCTACGACTCGATCTCACCTTCCGATTTCCTCGTATTGTTCATAGAAATCCTCAAATGGTTCGGTCCGGAATTTGGTGGAGTTGATAGTTTGCACGAGTTTGTACATCATGAATGAATAGTATCTCTTCCGACGAACTTCTTCTCACAATCACTGCTTCATTTCACTTAATTCTTGTTGAGCACACTGACTTTGACTGGATTGAACACTATGAGAAGTAGCAAAAGAATGCCTCTCTCTCTCTCTCTGTCTGGCTTTTCAATCTCGTCGACACACCTGAAACGAAAAAGGGTCTGTTAATTGCAGACGTGGTAGCAGCACTGAAACGGTCTCGGAAACATTTTTATCCCTTTTATTTGATTCTCCTTTTGGCCTGATATTTGACGGAGGAAAAACGTGCCTTTGTTTGAGTTGTTTCAATCCATGACATCTGGAGCCAGCCTCCATCAATAACTGGTTGTCAAAATATATTGCCCGATTCTGGAGGGAGTCAGGTTGATTGTGTGACTTGGGTTTCCACCTCTAGCAGTGCCCAACCCAAGGCCTAGATCATTTAAAACGATTTCCGATTGGAAGATCGCATTTGGAGCGCACATTGATATATAACTACGTGACTTCAAGAGCTCTTGTGGTTTAATTACTTGTAAGCCCGAAAATAATGGCTCCGGGCAGTATTCCCAGTATTTTCTGTCTAGAAAAATGAAAAAAAAACCGACTATTCTTTTCGCAGACAAAGGAGATCCATATCAAAAATCATTCAATCAAAAGCTGACACAACACGGCCATCATCAGAGAAATACCTATTTTGGAATGTGCTGACACTTGTGCTTCTAAAACGAACTGAAAATTGGCAGTTCGGATTAAGTGGTGTCATTTACCAACTCTCCCTCAAATGCCTCGCACAAAACGCTCTCTGCCACTCACCACAGCATATAACTTTTTTTTATGAAGCAGGAAATCCAAGTGTGTCGCTATCAGTTTTCGGATTGTGGCCTTGAATTCCATTACGATGTTTGTTTGGCCTAGATTTTAAAAAACACGCCGTAGTTCCCATAAGTCACAAAACTTTGGAGGGTTGACGTTGGGGTCTCATAAGTTGCGGTTAATTAAGGGGAGGCTTTTGTTTGCTTGAGATGCACTTCCCGAGGGTTTCTTCGTTATTCCATTTTTGTGTCTTCATTTGCATATTAACCGGAGCAGCTTTTGGCTTGCCAAACAATGGTCTTTGTTCAAAACGGCGAATCCTGCCTAACGAGAAATTGAAATGAATTCTTCAATTCCCATGAGTGCATGGATGGAAACATCAAACCGTCTCTGTCGGCTGGCTGGCACTCACTTTGCATGCAGATTGAATAAAGATTGAATGTTGAGTATGACCTGTAAAGGATGGTTACAGGCCGTTTCAGAGACGCTGAATCTCACTTCATTTGCCACCTTCACATCCTCGGGATCCTCCGGATTATCTATAATTTAATCTTCACTGTGGATGCCCTCCAGCAATTATTCCAATTGGCTGTTTTCCACGTACCTCGAAATCTTCAATCCAGACTATAAGGTTCAATCCAGGATGACGTGAGAGATTTCAGCCGTGGAAAAACAAAGTCTCGAGCAAACAATGACGATGACACAGTTCCATACCTAGTCAAATCATGTCATCCAGCCACGAATTTATGATCAGCTAGACATTTTATCGCCTTGAAATATGGATTCAATATTGTTTCTTATTCCAATGTCAAGAGCCATTCCCAACTGCTAGATCAATAGATTGATGGGGAAGAGCAATTGAACAACTCATCTTCAATTTCAGGGTCGCTCAGGTTCGCCATGGAAGAAAGTACGCTTGATGGTAGATCAAGAGTCAGGCTCATGATCCCTGGAATCAGATGCCTTGAAACACCCCTAGGTAGATACGAGCATATTCCCGTTTTGTCGGAGGCAAGACCTTGATCTTAATGAGAATCAAAGCACCTTCAGAGACATGACATTTTAAGACATTTCTTTTTGCTCTGCTGATTAGTCAGGCCAATTTGCGTATAGGCTTTTTCCCCTCGGGAAGTTAAATGCAGAGTTCTAGAACGAACAAAGTGACGGATGAAGAGCGCGGAGATTTGCATCCCAATCCATCCGAAGGAGATAAATATCCAATGTTCCTTGTCCTTCAGAGATCTGGAGGCGAGTGTTTGTGATAAAGCTCCGGAGTTAATACAAACATTCTTCAAACAAGCGGAGGAGCGAACATCAGTGTGATCTTATAATTTATACATGAAGAACCCAATGCAAACGTGGGTATCCAAGATGACAGGTGATCATGTGATCATGGATATCCCATTCCCGGATAGCTGGCTCATCTGGACCCACCGGTCTATCTATGGATGGGCTTGAGTTTAAAAATACCGGTAAAAAAGTGGGCAAGAACAGAAGTAAGAAGTTTTTAACACACTCTGGACAGTGCCAAGTCCAAGGATGTGGCTAGAAATCCAAGTGTTTTTATAGACCCATTGCACGTTTATATGCAATGGTCCCTAGGGAAAATTATGAGGTGTCAAGAGAGGTCAAATGGTCAACTGGGATTCGAAATGTCGCCTTTTTTCTTGTGGAGAGAAGTCTGCAATATGAGGCTTGAGATAAGATGCGATGGATTTCGAAGCAAATGGTGAGGTCCTAAAAGTTATCTTAATTTCTAGAGCGTTTTTTTTTAGCCTTAATCTTGGCTGATGGATCCCTCTTCCTAATGATCTTGGATATATTCACTCAGAATTGAAGACATGTGATAAGTGTTGGTTGGACCAGCTTGAATTGACATTGAAGTGGTAGGTATCATTTGATATTCCACAAGGCATCATGTGCACTGCTGTACTATGTGCAGATATTTGTTCCACATAACCTGCATGTCTGGTTCAACATGGGTGGTCGGCAATGGTTTTGGAATCGTTTCAGGGAGTTTGCAAAAGGTAATGCTGGAGGCCGCCAGTCATAAGGATTAATCTTTTACAGGACAATTTGAGGAGCCATTTAAGAAGATTTGAGGGAGGTTTTTGTGGGATCTATTGCACTCATTTTCGGTTACGGACGATGTCATGGGTGTAATTACCGTTGATTTGTTCATTTTGATCTCAGGGCCACATGGCCAATTGTACTAGTTGCTTCTTTTTTCTATGTGCTATTTACTTGTCTTGGCGTTTCGTTTGGGAAGGGAGTAGGAAATGACATGGATTTTCCCTCCTCATGTAATGAGTTCATATATTTCTCACCAAATTAGTTCATGAAACAAAATTGGGCTTCCGTTCACCGCTGGCGCCTGTTTCTCTCCTCCTTACGCTATTTCAAATGGCACAGTTCACTTTTTCCCCCTTCAAGGAAAACTAAACCACGCTGAGAAACCGAGCGTGCAGGGTTAAATAATAAAATAGTTCGACAACTTCGATCAAATGAAGGTTATTATAGAATGTAAGCAGCTGTTATCTGTTATGCTATACACAAACGGTTTTTAAAGCTTGACCATCATATTTTGATCCGATCTATATCCTAAAACTCAACGATTCCAGGTATTTAGTTTTTTTCGAATCCATCGCTCTGTCACAATCCTTCCTTTAATGGGAATTTAAATTTGAAAATAATTGCACCTTGGCAAGTTCAACTTTTGTACGGCTTCTGCAGGGCTCGCCGGCGCTCCACTATTATGTCAAAGCTCATTCTCGCTCTTGGCCAATTCTCGACGATTACCATTGCTTGGGTACTATGTCCGCTTAAAAGGTGCTTCATTTGGTTGATGAAAAGTCTTCGATTTGGAATATCCTCCAATTCAGAATTGAGATTGCAAGCGTCCGAGAGTGCTTTGACAACTTAACTAACTTGGAGAATGGCGCATAAATTTATGCATTTGCCCCCTCCAGAAAAAAACCTGGAAAATCGTGACTGACTGTGCCTTCTTGATTGATGGCTGGAATTAAATTCCACTGATCAGTCTTATTCTGTGTTCTCCGTTAACGGAGAAGTATTCGTCATCCAATGGTAAAAGTCCGACTTCAAATCACGATTGGTTCAAGGAAACTCCATTTTTCTTCGAACCCATTTTTCTACATGAAACCGTGACGTACTGAAAATGACGCGAGTCGATATCCACAAGGTGACATATTGCAATCTTTAAATCATCTCTAGGCTTGCTACAGTAATACTGTATGTCCGTTTAAGTATTAATGATCGGCCGTCTCTTGGAAGTCCATGTACCCATCTCGGCATTGTCTTTGACTTCATCAGACTGGAAAGGGGGACTGAGCATGGCACCCTGTGGAGCTCCGCTGAAGACATGTTTTGCCCTTTGACTTCGAAATCAGGAGTATTGATCCGTTATGAAATGTGTATGTGGATGTCGCTGAGAAGGAGACCTCAAGAATATAACGCAGTTTTTATTCTAGGGCAATGATGAAACTCGTTCCCATGAGATTCGGCGATTTGCCATCAAAATCTTCGAGGGGAGATTCAATGCCATCAATTCGTGGTTTGACCGATGACCGTTTTTTTAGACTAAAAAGAGCCCCTATCAACGACCTATTGAACTCTGAATGCACAAGGCCTCAAATTTGTCGAAAGATCTCAATTCATTTTTCCCCAAGAGCATGATTGATGGACAAGATGATTCCAATGATTACTCTGCCCATGATGGATCTCTATACTTTACCAGCCGGTAGACAATTCGCTCCGAACTGCTAAAAAAATCCGACCACAAAATGGAGCAAATGCATCCATCGTTCATTGAGGAAATAAATGCGCTCTTATCTGAAAATGCCACTTTGCATTTTAAACTGGGCGTTGATCTCTTTTGTTCTAAGAGAAGCCGTCTCCGCTCCTCCCATTTATACAACACCTAGCCTCGTTTGTCTAGTTTCCTTTACTTGATCCTCCAGCAATTGCGAAACTGATAGCAGCTAAAAGGCATTTCAATGTAAATGAGAGCTAGAGGAACGCCAAATAAGTTAGACAAGAGAGCCAACAACCGATTCTGGAGTTTGGAGGGGTTTTCTTTCCCCGAACTCCTTTTTTCAAACACGTGCATCGTGCCAGATCTTGAACGATACGCCCTTCAACTATTGGCTTTGACACTCTAAAAGGGACACTTGGATTGACAAATGAGTTGGGGCTTGAACTTTCAGAGGCAAGGGTGCAAATCTCAGATGAGTCGGCTAGATTATGACACTTGAGCAACAATGTTTGAAATATTCCGTGTATCTATGACACACGCAATTTACCTCAAGGAAGGTAGTTTATCGAGCGAAATGTCCAATTTGACAATGGCAGGTTTTGCCTAGTGTGGCCAGGGATTGTTCACAATCCGAAATATATCCTAATGAGACCTAGTACATGACCCTGAAGGCAATTACCACGGATCCCTGTTCACATGAAAAATCCTTGTCTTTGGAGGGATCTTGAGGTGGCTCCAAAGCCTCCTCCAGTGTTTTATCAGATTCCCCCTGGATGTCTGAATGTCAAGAGCGGCATGAGGTAATTGCTCAAAACTGCAGCTCAAGTGAGGATCGTTATTCGAACTGATGAAAAGCAGATTATTCCTCGAAGATCGTACGCGACTTGGCACCCAAAACGAACGAAATATGACCTCTGAAATGGTATACTGGTAGAGGAGAATGCATGCCTTCAAGATGGATTTCAACAGGTTTATAAACTTTACGAAGAGTGTGCAAACATTGGACCTGACACTCGCATGAATCGAATTACCAGACGCTTCCCAACGCCTTGAGACTCTAAAACAAAGTGGAAATTACCCGGGACAAAAATTCAATACCCATTATACTGTGCGTCCCTTCACTCAGTTCATAACTTGAAATGGTTTTGACGTTTCGGGGCCCTTTGACAAAGGTCAATGATGATCCGTGAATTTTAGAATGTTCGGCAGGAAATTCATAGCCTGCTATTTGGGGGAGGTTTTCGTGGGTAAATTGCGTGACTAAAATGAATATGAGCACCCATTATTTCGCTTGGTTTATATTTACGAATTCTTCCTCGACGTCTTCCCTAGAAGATCTTGGATCGGGCTGGCAATGGCTCCATTTTAAATTATAAGCTAGCAGCAATCCAAAAAATGTTGCCTTGATCCTGCAGTGATATTTAGCGATATTATTAAGTGCCCTGAGAGAATCGAGTTAGATATTTGCTAAATTTGACCCACTACATTCTCAACCCATGTGTGTATGTGTGTCCCTCTGTGTAATTTTCCAACTACCTCCAAGCAATCTGAAAGGATGATAAATGGTCTCATATCACGTCAAATGTCCTCACTCCCTTACAACGATGAGACTGCGATCGTAATTATGAAGGAGGTTTCACAAAAGATCCCCACGCTATAAAAAGGTTCTGGCTTCACTACTTGAACAGTCTCTCGGCGGACTTTTTGTCTTCGGTTTTAATTTTTTCAAGCTTTCCGACGAGTAAAGCCATGCTCTATTTATCATTGATTGATTCAATAAGACTTTTTAGTTATTATCGTGAAGCTCGTCAAATTTTGCTAGGGAGAGTAGATATCCGACTTTTGGGCATGTTCAACTATCCAACTTATACTTTGATGCTAATACTGAGATTCTTAAAGTGGTCATTAAAACCCATTTGTCATAACCCTCCATGTTGTACACTTAAAAAAACAGTGTCTGGCTTGGTTAAATCCTTGAGCTCATCTTGAATTCAACCGATTTTATTTTAGAGTATTGTTATGTTACAGTAGCACAATTTTTGTGACCAAGATGGCCAAGCTCAATGTACGGAATGTTTTGAATTAAACAAGGGACTTTTGATGATGTCCCATTTCCTTCTCAAAATACTGTCGTCTATAATTCAATTCAATTCAATTCTGGACTTGCTTGTTGCCATAGGAATGTTCCTTGATTATTCGTTTGGAGACTTCAAGTACTCCTCGGAAGGAGAAGCAGGTCTTGTTCAAAACCACTTGATCTTTATATTTCCTTCATCACACAGCATTACTTGTTGAAGGCAGACTCGAGTCTTTCAATATCAATGTCAAATACAAAGCGAAAATAGCCACAAAAACCTATGGGGAATAAGAATAACAGAGTAGAACTTTAGCCTTGGAACTTTTGTTATTTTTTTGCAGGAACTTGAGGCTTTGAGATGGGTTTCAATAATTCATTGTTTTAAAGAATTGTTTACGGCCTATCTATATTTTACGTTGCTCGATTCCAAGATCAAACTTGGCCCAGAGCAATATCTAGTCACCGTTTTTGGAAGAAAATTGTACGTGCAAGTGAAAATGAATGCACTTTCCAGATGGCGTGTCCAAAATATCATAAAATATCCATGCTTCTTTTGGAACTTTCAATGTTCAAAGATAATGTATAGACCCACAACATACACGCCACGAAGTCTTGTGTATTTGAAAGACAAAAGCTAACCTGCTTGCTACCTAAGAATGCAGGCATCTGAAGCTTCCTTCCATGATATCAAGTCATTCCCAGCAAGGCTCGATACTTCATAAATTCATAAATTCGTCTCCAATAAGTGCTCCGTTGACCATGTTGGCACCCAAACCGAATATGATCCGAGATAAAAACCTTCACAGACCATGCTCAAATACATTGAATTAAAACGGCCTATTTCCACTCAGAGAACAACTCACCCATACCGATAGCACCTTCTCCATCTATGTACGTAGTACCCTTCCATAGAGCACAGACCCCTTGTTCTGAATTACAAGGCCATATTTAGTCAAGTCATTACAAATGAAGCGACCAGCAAGCAAGCTCATTTGACTAAATATCGATAAGACCTTTTACGGCTTGCATTTGCTCCGAGTTATTGTTCCCTAAAATTCAGACTCGCATTTTCCAACGCTCCCAATTTGGCCGGATTGGTGGTGCGAGGAAGTAAATATTCTTACGTTAAGTTAATTGGAATTGGGGGTTTCTACTTGCCACTCTTTGGAAGTGTTTCGAGGAGATGCAGTGAACGATATAGAAGAGTCGTTGGGGTGCTCATTAAAATTGCCCTGGAACCCTTTGAAAGTCCGTATCTTGTCACGACATAGTGTTAAAAAGGTTTTTGGAAGAAAAGCGATGTTTTCAATCAACGCGTTGAATATCCCTCCTTCTCCTCCTTGAGGCTCGGCACCATTCAAGCCTTCAAACCGGATCTGTCAGAGCCCTCTTGTCTCAGAAAACCATCTAGATTTCTGTTTGTGAGAACTGGATTGCTTCCTTCCAACCTGAACATGACCGAGATTCATTCAAAATTTAAGATCAAGCGTACAACCATCCCAAGTTGCTTTATCTTATTGCCACTTGGCCGTGGAGTGCGGGAAGTCGCGAATATGTTGATATCCCTTCATTGAAAATGAAACTTTTTCCTCTTCTTCTTGTCGTTGGGGATTACAAGGAAAAGTCACCGCCTTTTATCACCTCTGAGGTCTTCACTTGAGGTGTATATATGTCCTTTTAAGCGCACAATAGCCATCGGGTGGGTATCGGCGGCGGCGGAGGTATCAAAGTGTTTTTGACCGCCCTTTTCAATCTCTTTCTTTGGGGGATCCAGCTTTTCAAGCGTTATGGTAATGAAGATAAATGCATTTACGCACACTCCCACAATCGAGTTTTTTCCCCAGATCAGACACGGATGAGGCTCCACAATAAGCCGGTACCGCGATGGGTATTGTTCTGAACGGGCCAAAGGAAAAACTCCATTTTTGGTCAGGGTGGCACAGTTCAGTTCTCGAAAAAAGGTTTTCAAGATTATGTTTACTGTACGTAGTGAAACAGCTTTTAGGCTGACTCTTGAGAGGGGCTTGACATTCAATTTAGGTTATACTGCTGTTAGTATCCAGATGCTGATAGTAAAAACATGCTTCAGGTACCCTAAGGTTCTTTTTTTTGTTTTTACGGTTAATCGGAAGCTCCAAAGTGAAGAGGTTTTTTGGCCCAGAAAAGTGATGGATTGTATCAGACTCTTTTTCCCAAATGAGAAGTGTTTCTTGTGCCATGCCAAGAACCACTCTGAAAGTGCCGGGATTGTTATGAGTACGATTGTGTATATGTTTTTATTCCAATTTCTTTGCTCCTGTTCAATACCCCCCAACCCGCTTCAAATGAACTTTCAATCGGTTCATCCTCATCCGTCATTGGATTCAAGACACATCCTGGTCCATTAAGTCAGTACTGATCAGAGATTATTTTTCGGGAGCCTACCACATCACATATAGAAAGATATAATAAGGCTTCTATAAGAAACCAAATCTCGGCAGGCTTCCAAAGACAATGGCTGACCGTGTCCAATTGGCTGTTTTCACACGAAATTTCTGCCATTCATCACAAAGACCTCCCACCAAAATGGCCTAGAGCAAGGTGAGAATTGGGCCATTTAGCCATCAAATCCAGAAACCTCTTGAATGCGGTGAAATGGCAATTTGAGATCTTCCAGCCGGATAACTAGTTATTTGGGTCGGATCAGACCGGCGGCTTGGCGTTAAATACGACAAAATTGAGGACGAAAAATCCGAAATTTGACAAAACAGGATGCCATCCCCTCCTTGGAGAAAACTGGATGAGCCTGCCTCATCATCGTCATGGTGAGAGGACTTATTTTTCCAAGTATTTTCAGCTTGGCTTTAGATAAGCATCTTCAGCACAGGAAGTTTCGAAATGGTCTTGAGTCAAGTAAATTGGGGCTCAAAACTTTCGGTGGAAGGCCTGAAATTTTGCATCAAATTATGACCATTTTCTCTCGTTTGGCTGCTTGCTCACTAATCTGATGATAAGAGTTTGCTTCCAAAGATTACTTTTTGACCTTGAACTTTAGCGTTATGATACACATTCTAGACGCGCTTAAAAGAGTACGAGATAAAGAGGGAAAAAACCTTTCAGACACCTTTCAACCATTCAAAAGATTTTATTCAATTGTGAACAAGCTCAATTCACATTTTTGAGCTGTCTGGTCCACCATGACTTCTTCATCATTGGTCCTCAAACTTTCAGCTTCCAAAGCTAAGATCACGTCTCAAAGACAGATATTCTAGTTTTTTTTTCAACAATTCACCCAAAGCAAAAAGCACTTCCTTCCCTCCGGATACAATCTTATTTTCCAAAAAAGATCTTTGCCACACTTGTGGTTTGATGGGTTTGATTCAAACCATTTTTAACAGGGACATGCTCGACAAGAAGGAGTCAAGTGCCAAGCATTTTTTCCCGAGCTTAGAATTGGCTGGAGAATAGTGGATAAATGGAATCTTATTTCCCACAGGATATCATGGCGCCTTAATTCTGTGTAGCTGAATTTAAAAACCGGGGTAAAAAGAGCCGCTTTGAGACGTTAAGGAAAAGGAATCCGCTCAAGAATGTCGAGGTGGAAAAACAGACGGATCAGGAGGCAATAAAAAAGGTAAGAAATTCTAATCACCGCATATTTGGGACCTTAACTTTGGGATCTGCCAAGTTCCTCCATTTTCAGTCCAAAAAGTGACATTCTAGAGTCGTTTAGTTAAGCCAAGGACTCACACGGTCGACGCCATCTCTTCCCCATTAAAAACAGAGGTCTGTCAATATTTGAATTTGTTTTTCGTCTTTCAACGCAAAACTGGGAGTCACGCTTCCTCATAAATCATAATTGCCTGATCATGGTGGCCAAAGCCCAAGTCTGAATGTTGTTTGCTTAGAAAATATCTTGAAGACAAATCTCTTGTAATGTACCTCCAATGAGAGATGGCAAGATGGCTAGATGGTCCATTGTTTATTAAAAACATTATGGAGATGCACAAGTTCCTCTCACAACAAAAAGACTGGGGGACACCCAAAGTGACGTTGATTGCGAACATTTTATTGTTATATTTATTCGAGGAGTGCATTTGCCTCATGTCGATGTGGCGAGGATGCCGCCATAAAACCACAATTGGCATGACTTAAATGAGATTTACTCACCGCCTTTGTATCTCTATGATTTTACAAAGACCATTCGAACTCTCACTCTCTCCATTGCAACGCATGCCAGATGCTTTTGGGAATGAGTTGAATAAAACATATGCAAAAAAACTACTAGAACTATCACGGCAAACTGGGATCTTTTGGGGGGAATTTCTCGTTGGATCACCCCTTTAATGGTCAAATGGACTTGTTTTGATCTTAAGCGTGTACAAGCAACCATTATCAAAAGCAAAAGGAGGGGGTCCTACCATTGAGCTGTACCGGAATATCTCGTTGATCATCAGTCACAATGGAATCCAACTGAAAGATATTTCATTCAAGTGTGACCGACCAAACTCCTGAATACAAATCAGAATGGAGACGGGAGTAGAAGTCGTACTTGGGCGCCTTGAACTTTTCCCTCTGACCCAAGAGCCTTAGTTGCATACAATATGTCTGGACCGTGTGCTATGGCTCTAATGTACACATTACTGGTTGTTATGCCGTTTCAACCCCGAAGTTCATGGACACCAATTCTCGTCAGCCGTCAGAGACACTCGTGAGAATGCTCAATTTTCAGCACAAAGAGTGGCACGAACCCTTGTTTTATTGGGCCATTCACTCTTGCTTGCTCTTGGGCACATTACAGTTCCTGACATGACTTCCAATCCGGTTAGGATCAACTCGGACTGAGAGGCAGTCAATCCGAGGATATCCGTAGTCATATATACTTAGTCAGGATTGTATGAAGCCAGTTGGGCCTCACGGAGGAGCATGAAGACCAAGTTTTATTCAGATCGAAATTGAGGCATGTCAAGGGTCTTTGACAGTGAGCAAGAATGAAGTGACTCTAAATAAGACCTCATTAGGGCGTCATTTCCATGAAATCGTGTTCAAGGGGATTGGGAGAGACGCATCAACCTTGGGATCTGGAATGAGTGACAAGGCTCATGCCCTACAACACAATTGAACAAGATTACCTGTAATCCCAGACAGTGGTAGCTGGGAAGGGGCAGATTGCCGGGTGCAAGACAGATCCATTAATCCAGATATTTTATGACCCCGGATGATCAAGTCCATCTTTTGGGAGCCCCATTGTCTTGATAGAAGCTAAGCCAGGGCCAGTACGCGTTTTGAAAGCGATTCGGATTTGTTTGTATTTGCACTTTGTACTCTAGGCATCTTAGTTATGGATGCTGGAAAATGCTTGTTTCGTGACTCGAAAATAAAATGGTAAAAAAACAAAGGCATGACATGACGAGAGTGATTCACCCCATGGCTGAACGAACTCGCCGCGCTATCGACAGGAAAAAGAGAGAACAAGGGGGACGGGTGATAAATTTGCGGACAAGACATCCGTGAATATTTGATGAATTATGAGTCTCAACAAGATGTTACCACTAATCTTTGAGGGATCGACACCCCAATACCTTTCACCCATCGGGACCGATCAGTAAAAAAGTGCATTCCGAACTGGTTAAATGGTAGATCAACACTAAACTCCGCTAGGACTCGCCTGACGCGCCACAAACGACAAGGGTGACGAAATTAGCTGGGGAGAAGTCAAGTTCGTGCTCAGAGATCACCGCAAAGGACCTATCAATATCCCATTATGCCACACTGGTGCACATCATAAATATTCGGAAATGGCATAAGACCTCTCAACATTATGAGTCATGGCAGGAAACCAAATCTTTATAGCACGAGTAAGGCATTGCGCGTCTACTTTAAGTTCCTTTCGATTCTCTCCGACGCTAAAATTGATTATCTCGTCTTTTAGTTATTGCAAAGAAATAGGCATTACAACCAAACTCAGTGGTGGAAGCGCATGCATGGGGTTGCAAAAGTATGGGGAGAACCATTGGAAGGTATTAGGAAGCTGTTGGTTAAGGTACCATAATTGAAAAACCGTACGTACGTCTGACACTTATAGAGTACATATATGGGGCCAAGAATAGAGGATCTTCACTTCTTTCCCTCATAGGTAAGTCATTTATGGGTCTTTTATGCAATCATCTCCAAGTCTAAAAGCACGATTGGAAAATGGGATCTCAACACATTTTTTTTTTTGATCGGATAGCCGGCGTTGATTCACGTTTAGGCCGTTATTCGGGAGAGGGCTTCATTCAGTTTGAGAGCACGACGCACTTTGGTCGGATTATTTCAAAATGAGTTTTCAGGGTCCCTCCCCGAAATGAGATTCATCTTGACAAGTTGTTACAGTAGCGGAGAGAGAGAGAGAGCTATCTCTTATCTTCAGACAATTACGGGACAAAGGCAGTCTTTGTACAGTGTATGCGACTTCTGTCCACACCCAATTTGGAGCTGAACGTCCTCATCCCGACAAAGATAAAAACCCTGGATCCCGAGCGATAGCCGAAGACGGATTTTTAAAGGGCGCCTAAATTAATGTCTCAATTGAAACTTGGTGGGGCAGTCAGTCGTTGTTCGTCCCCCAGGATTGTAAATTCAATTAGCGGCGACATTCACGTTTGTTTTGCCCGCCAAAACGTGAGATTACATACGGACTAAGCACACTTGGGCCGGATCAGACCGGGGACTCGACTCTCGAAACTGGCAAATCATCCATCTCCAGTGAGACGACGGGAGCTCCGAAGATTTTATGGCACTTCTCTGGCCCTTGAATAGTCATAAGAACAATCTGGCAATCCGAGGAAACAAATTGCTTCGAAAACTCGCGTTGACATATCAGCGGCCTGCGATCTTCCGAAAATCGTAAACCCACATTCGAGTACATAAGTAGTGGGACCACGTGGAAACGAATTGAGGACTAATCTCAGTGTATTTCGATCACGAACGTCGAACACTCCGGAAAGAAGGCACGTGATAGGACGGAGAGAGTGTTCAAGGTATCTGGTTTCGGGAGACCTATTTTGACAAATTTAATCTGGTTGCAGATCACACGAGATCAAGTAAGCCAATTCAAGGTTGGACCTTGGCTTCCGTTACGCTGAGGTCCATGTCGACTCATTCCTTGTCCTCGATGGATTTGGATGCATATTGGAGCCGGGCTCAATTGGAAGTGGGTCATCGCGCAACTTGAGCTTGGCGCCAAAACCAATTGCTATGGTTTTTGACTTTTTGGATAGGCTCGATTTTTGTGAAATGTGACGAATGTTGAATGGGATATCATCATATTCTCCATAGTAACTTTGGGATTCTTTTTGCTTAGTCACCTTCTATAATGTGATAGTTAATGATGACGTTAATGAAGGCCTAAATAGCTGGCTCTCTCTTTAAGAGAAAGATTAAAGAAAATGTTTTAATCGATTTTGCCTTTTGACAAACGACCTTCATTGGCTTTCTTAGTTAAACTAAAAGGAAAGTAAAAAGTCCATTAGCATTTAATCTTATCCAGTTCTTTTCAGGATTTTCTAGCTATTCCAAGAATTGACTTCGTACTTTTTCAAGCTATTAGTAAAATTAGACTCAACAAGCCATAAACAACAAAAATTCAATTAGCAATGATACAAAGCTCACTGTGTGAAGACAATCTCAATAACCAAATCCTGGAAACCAAATTTGATCTTGAGAATATTTATGACAGCCGGATGTACCTAATGCATGTCTTCTTACAAGAGTACGTTAGATGGGGGTTTGACGAGGAAGTTGTTGGCTCGACAATTGCTTTATCTAAGGAGATATCCAACCAAATTCTAATTGATATCCTTCCGTTTCATTTCCCCAAATTGATCTATTCACAAAGCTTTTCTCCAAAAGAATGAAAAAGATCCTCCCTTCACTTGGGCTTTTTCTCGATCTTTGAAGGGGTTATTCTTCCTGTCAAAGATGTGAAACCCATGAAATACACCGTGAAATGGTTTTGCCTCATCTTGGATTGGTCTCGCTTTAACAGCCATTTTATTCAGGGTTAGGACCTTGTCACTTACATCAAGAGATCTCTCTTTCCCTCTTTGAGTTATTCTCACGTCTTCAAAACAAAGATCTCCAAAGTTCAAAATCGGATCCTAAAACATACCTGAAAAGGAAGCCAAGTTGTGTAAGAGCAAATGATCTCGGGCATCCTTGACCATGCGGGGTCAATTAAAGAGTACACAGCACGTCATTCTTGGGCTTGAGAGGCACCATTACGAGGATTCTGGTTTGGACTTAACAACTCGCTTCAAATCGGAGACTCTGGATAAGACATTTCTCACAGTTGTTAGAAAAATGCAACCTTTCATTTCTTGGCAATTAGGACTCGTAATGAGCTCACTTGTCTATGTCTGGTCCAAGTTGAAAGCTCATTTACTCGATATGATTCGGCCAAGCATTATTCCCTTTCAGAAGTTATGAACACTTTTGACCAATCATCCATGGACAAGGCGAGGATAATCGGAAGGCCTGACACATTTTATGCATATCCTGACTACCTATAAACAAGTGACCCTGAGTAATTAACTAGATCTCAATCCAAAGACTTCGAGTTTGAGGCTTGATTTTTATGAAGATTGCCTTTTATGATGCAAAGTGCATGACGTCCACTGCCGAAAATCACATCATTCTCGGTTCTATCAAGGATGGACATGAATGAATAAGAAGAAGCTCCACCAAGGCCTTTAAATTTGTTGACGAGGGCTGATGAGGTGGGAATGATGAAGAGCAATCGGTTTTACAGCACGAATTGGTCGCTTCCTGGCTTTGTTTTCGTCAGTGGCTGTCAGTTTTCTACTCAAAACTGGTTGGCATTAGCATATTACCTTTAGCGTCTGCAAGCACTTTCATTACGTGCAATTATCTTGTGCTTAGACTGCTGGGTTTAGTAGGGTTTCGTGATGGTTTTAATTAGTTCGAAGCTATCCCCCAAAACCTCGACATTGACGCTAAAACCACCAGTCAAAAGTCATCATTATCGGGGCTCAAGCATGAGACCTTGAAGAGCTCCTAATTTTAATGGAGGATCGTCTTGATCTTGAATCAATAACGGTGAGACCCTGCAGATCGTTCACACCAAACATTATGAGGCTCAAGTGCTAATAAATTTGTCAGGTCCTCGACATCTTGTCGCAAAAAAAGCTTTGTGTGGAAAAATTGGCACCAGATTGTAAATTTTGCTCACATGACATTGGCCCCCAAGGTGGACTGACAAGCTCGTTGTTGTAGCGAGATTCATGACTTGAATGATGATGGCGATATATTCACAAGAGAAGAGGTGTCTCGGAAGTCAAAATAAATCTCTGACCTCTTCGCTCTTTCCTCTCCCAGTGTATAACAGTCCAAAGGAATTCCCAGCATCTTTCTTTCCCGAGAGGTTGTGGTAGAGGTGGAGGGAACGGCAAATAAATCCTATCTTAATGAATCAATACCACACAATCAAGAACAAGGTGCCTGCCTGGCAGCAAAACATTCGGATGAGCCCCAACCTTGAACACGATCACACTTGAAACCTGTCTAGAACCACTCTCTTGTCTTCATTTGAATGTCAAATACTTCATTGGCCAGGGAAAAATGCCCAAATGAGCCTGCTTCCATAAATGTTTTGGGAACTAAAATGTCACTCGGGAATCTGAGGATTTGTCAAATTCCAACGCTCTTCTCTAACGGAGTTTGGGAATGCTTGGAATTCGTGGGCAATTTGGGATTGTAATTGGTATGCAAATAAACCTTCAAGAAGGCCCAGCATTGGACTAAATCCACAGAAACACAAAACTGGCTGAGTTGATTTGCAAGATAACCCTAATGACTGTGGCGGAAGCAGCTGACAGTTGACCACGGGGCCGTTCATAGATATCAAGAGTTTAGCTAGATGGATTCCCCGAGAATGGACGCGTCAAGTGCCTGACAAGGCGAGGAGAACCGAGAGGGGCTTAATTGTCCCATTTAGATTGGATGTAATTAACCCAGGATTAGATGGGTTGAAAATAGAACCTAATGGCCTTGTCTTCAAATAGCTGCTAGGGTCAACGGGCCAAAAAAAAGGGCCATTCCTCTTGCTCACAGAATCGGTACACTAATGGATGCAATTTGCAATATTTTGCGAAACTCACTCGGATAAAGTTCAGGCGAAGTCCATAAATCGAGGTAATCTGGAAATTACAGGTCTTCGAACAAGCTTTTTTATCCTTTAATTACCATGCAAGAGCACTCTCCTTCATCTCTGCCCATTTCAATTAGAGGCTTTAAAGTGAATCTCGAACAGAAAGACAGAGAGAGCAAACCGGGGCTACTGTGAATGATGTCGGGCATTACCGTCTCTGCGTTCGATGTCGTGTGCGTGCGATGATAATCTATAAATCCTGGACACTGAACCTGTAAATGTTCGGCATCTTGGGCGCCATTTTCAAATTTAATGTGAACTTCTCTCGACTTTCAATTAGCAAAAACTGTTGAGAAATAGCCAGTCGGCACATTATGCCTTCAGTCCCAACCACGCACGGATCGAGACTTGAACGACAACAGATGATGGAATTCTCCCAGAGTCGAACCATGATAAATGAACTTCTACGCTTACAGTGGCATCGCTTGTCCCTAATGGGTAAGAAGAAAAAAACCCTCTCTTTTTTTAAGTATTGAGCCATCAAGACCCTTTAATCTTCAATATCCGCCAGCAACTTCTTACACACATGCCCATGTCTCGGTCATTACACGAAAGCTTTTTGTCAACTCTTTTGGGAGTCTTCAGCATGTACACAACAACAACAACTTCTTCCATATTCGGGGATAGATTGCGATCATGGCAAAATGGCAAATGTGTGAAACCATTAATCAGCTCCACCGGGAGTTCTTTAGAGGTAATTGCAAGGCTTTTAGTCCATCCCGATGTGCTCCAAATGTCGACGAAGAGTATCAAGTCTTATTCTTTGGTCTCGTTTCAGGGATTAAACGCATCGCATCGCATCGTCTCTCTCTCTCTCTCTCTCTCTCTCTCTCTCTTTCTTTCTAGCTCTATCTTCGTATTCAACACCATCAAAATGTGCAAGACCCGCCATTATCGTCATCAAATGCAATGACTTAAGCCATTCTGGAGTGGCCAAAAAGCCTTGCGCTTCCACTTCAAAGTGTCGGATGGATACTCTAATTTGAAATCATGAGCATGAATCACATGTGCTTGGATAGGAGAGACAGGGACTTGGATATCACCCATGCCATGATGACTCAATTTATATGCACTCTTATTTTTCGAGCCAAGAAGAACAATCCCGGTGAAGCTGAGAGCAGGCATTGCCTTTCCAAAGAAACATCTAGACTTTCAAGTTCTCATTGGCTTACGTATTCGAGGCCATAATCAGATCCCTATATAGTCAGATTAAGTACTGTACCCAATCTGGTCACCTCCTTTTAAGTTTTTATGTAACGGGTTTAGGGTTGAAGGCTTCGAAATCGAGAACAGAGCCGGACCTGTCGACATGAAGAAACTCATGTGATCTTGCAAAATGAACATTAAGAGAGATTTGTCGGTGAATGCATGATTAATTGATACCCTGTCATCTTTGGAAAGGTCAGTTGGAGCGAATTTCACTTTGACTTGAGATAATGCACTGGCATCCCTCTTCCTCTATCGCGATATTCCTTTGAGAAAAAGAAGAAAAATGGATAGTGAGATCATTGGTAAGTGCCAAGATCCATTTTTTCCCTCTTCTACCTCAGACTAGAATTTGGCAACAAGTTCAAACCAGACTTTTGCATCTTGAGTCTGTGTAACTCTGCCGAAGATTGAAGTCCTCGGAGATGAGAAGGAAGTCTCATCTTCGGACATGAATAGCACGAGTCATAAATCAAAGCCGAGCAAGCGCTCCTATGCCCGCTTTGCACTCCATACTCCATACGTATATCCCAGGTAGGTACTTGTGAGTTGGGAGTACATCAAGAAGCTCCTTCTATCCAAAGGTAGGCTAGATCCATTTGAAGTCATTAATATCCCCACGCAACCAGGTCATCCATCTATGTGTTTGTTGCGAGCGGCTCGTAGTGCTTTTGAAGCCCGGGGAATATTTTCAGGGGTCGAGGGGAAAGCCTTGCGGGACCCCACCCAGTATTTAACAGGGTTTTTTTTCCAGTAACAATGAGGCACTTAATTGGTCCCAGGCCGAAAGAATATTGGCAAGCTATGGCAATGGTGACCAAAGTCTTGGAATGTCAGGATCTGTCTGTTGAATGTGCAGGATGGCCAATCAAATCTGGATGGACATCAGGACGAACAAAGCGCATTCCAAAGGGCAAACAAAAAAAGGAACTCGATATGAAATATCCGAACGATTTTCCTCGAACCAATGATCTGGCCTACTCATTCTTGATAATTGCCCCCATTTTGAGGTGGGCTCTAACCTGGAATCATTTGTTAGCATCGAAGACCTGACACGATCGATTTGGCGAGGCTCGAGAGATGTTTTGAATATCCTCATTCCTTCGTCATTAGTTACTACTACTTAGAATACCAAGTACAAAGTGGGAAAAGAAAATCCAGGCCTGTGGTCAAGAGATTTGTTTACAATCGTCTCGAAGTCCTCGCCAAGAGGTAGCATTGTTAATAAAGAGGGGCCTTTTATGAGGACTTGGATTTGAAATATCGCGATCGCTTTGGCCTCTCTCGAGTCGACCCCCGGTTGGTTATTGGTGCTCTCAGTAGGTGTCTGTGTCCGTTTGGAGGTAAGGCGAATGAAAACTTAATCTTGTTCTTCGCGGTGGTTGAATCCATTCACAAGCGTGAGCCCAAATTCCCCGTTGATGAACCATCAACCAACCAACCAACCAACCAGTCTAGCAGCCAACCAACCAACCAACCAACCAACCAACGAAGCAAACTCTTTCTCTTTCGCCTTTTGAAATCGTACGTTCTTGAGCCTCATCATGAAGATTGTAGATTGGGAGCACCTTGACCCGAAGTGGCGTTCACGTTTTTTTCAACCACGATGTTACACATGTATTTGAACACGTGCATTGGATTTGATCTTTGAGGGGAAAAACGGTATTGAACTGGCCTGAGCTTGAATAGAGGGTTAATTTCAATTACCCTTGTAAAGCATTCCGTCTTCTTCATGATCCCTTTAACATTTCTGAGGGCGAGATATTGATCTAAAACATCTAAAAAACCGGACAACTCAAAACCTTGAACATGCTGTTTATCGTTGAACCACTACCAACCGTGCTCAAAGGGTGCCATGTGGAGAGATCTCTAGCAATAAACCACAGTTAAGTATGGGAAAAGCGGAAGATGGACGCTAATTAGACTGACCAGGATGGGACCAATTGTCCTCTTAAAGACATCGAGGTTCATCAAATACTACATATTTGTCCGCATTCCAACCCTTCTTATCGCAAAGAAAAGTCTCGTGCTCGGTCAACCGTCGGAAGATCGTTGGATGGAGATGGAGGTCGTCTAAGCTTCATCCAATCACTGGCCCTAACATCCGTAAGCCGGATCCAGTAGACGTGTCCAAAGTAAGCTTCCGAGCGATCAAACCAAAAACGCACACCCAATTGTGATTGTCTTTATATCCTTTTGACTGACATTGCTTGAACAGTAGACGCGGATTTTTTTAAGTGCACTTCTGCGCAAGTCTTAAGTGGCTTTGTTAACCACTAACACTTTTTCATATTGACAATGCATCGTTCATAACACCTTGCACATTTTTGAACGTTCTCGGCTTTTCTTCCGATGGCTTCTTGTTGTGTTCTGAACCTGAAAATTGAACTTTGCTCATCCGACTTGTGACATGAGGTTCTTGGAAGATGACAGGAATGCTGCCTGCCCCCTGGTCAGAATCAGACATGGACTTTGTCTCAAATTTGGAGCCTTGAAGAATTTGTAGTAATGTCGTGGAGGCGTTTTATGGCCCATATTGAATTGGTTCGGCATGAGGGCAAGACGGATTGCATGCAATCTTGAGCAAATAATAGCCTTTTTTTCGTAATCTCCAAGGAGGACTTAATCCCACTTCACCACCCTGGGATTAAGATTTCAATCTTTCTACACACACAGTGCAATGGCCCATCTGAGACGCGATATCAAATTTACCATTCAAGCCATCCAGGTTTTATGGCCAGTGTTTTGGAATTGGCGTGAGACGAACAGGGATAGGATCAAAGTGGCAGCTTTATAAAATAGATCGCGAATACAACTTGACCTGGAGCTCAAAAGGATTGCTTAATGTTCCGGTGGGTTCATCTCTCTGAATAAAGGGGGTCACGCCTTGTTAGCGTTGGGCGCAAAAAAGCCAAACTAGATAGAGATATGGATTTACATGATCCATTGTCTGATGTAAACAGGGCGAAGAATTCGAGGAGTTGGATGCAAAAGCCCTTGAAGCTAAACATATTTTGGAAACCTTGAGCATACTTAAGCCCAGTTGACATTTGCCCTTTTGATCACTGGTTATCAACTGTATCAGCTGTTAGTCATCGTAAAGCCCAGACTGGAGCTAAATCTTTTCCCTTCACAACACAATCGTTCAATTGACGTCTAATCCTCTTGATTCAACAGATGACACATTCCGTTCAATCATACTAAAACTCGAAATCAAAGAATCAAAAGCAATGGCACCTCCTACTAACCAAATACAACAATTCACGGGGAATAAACTTCTGACAATCACTCAACCTCTCCAACAAGACCAATTCTTTGAAATGCCTAGCGCATACCTTTCTCCAACCAACTGGTTTATTTCTGCCTCTTTAACGAATTGGAGCACAACGCACATCATACAGTCAGAACTTGTTCGGGATCAGCTTTTAGATTCAGACAATTTATGCCCCAAAATATGGCCTGGCCATGATGTATCTTTACTCAAGGCTGAAAGAGTCCGGGCCTGGTCAATAGGATGTCTGATTTGAATCTATTTTAGAAAAAGTACGACAAAAAACTTCTCTTACAATTAGCGGAAGGGACTCAAATTTTAGGAATGTTGTGGACCCGCTATACGGGGTATGTGGGTATTTTACATTTAGGGCAAACATCCTCGTACGCACAAGTCTGAAATTTTGGAACGCTAGTTATACTAATTTCAAGCATCTTGAAGTCCCTTCAGTAACAGCCTATTATCAATATCCAATAGCCAAATAGGTCAATTGAGGAATTCTTGACACGTCCACAAATTTACTTTAGGTTTTTCAGAATAACCTTCGTCTTCTTCGAATTTTTCTCCGCTAGAAATTGGTCGGAAGAGTCGATTTTCATTGTTAATTACACTCTCTTAATTCGTTGCGATGAAACAGAGGGCTCTAAAACAGCCAGAGAATCGGCTGAATTGCCAGACAGAGCAAGGTGATGCTTTGAGCTCGCATTAACCGTGCATGAAAATGGCTTTTATCGCTCGTAAATGGTAAGAAACAAGGGTCGTAGAGCTCACTCAATAATGCAAGATAGGTGAGCGTGTCATTAAAACACAATTCGCTTGAAGATGATACCAGCATTCCGTTTATGTACGTATACAACAAGACAAAAAAGACCAAGTTTGAATAAGCACCACCTTTGGTAAACTTTCTTCCAATCCCATGACAAGATCACTTAAACCTGATAATCCAGTTTATAACCACCTTGAAAACCCCCTGCCTCGTTCTCCCGTGTGTTTTTGCACGACTCAACACTAAAAATGCTGCTCTTGATAAGAAATAAGAACTGTACGAGTGTAATACGAACATAACATAAATGTGGAGTATCCCGTCTTTCTGGAGATCATTCTCAGTTGGATTTTGGATCTTACCTTGATTCGATTCTGTGTTTTATGAATTGGTGGTGGTTGTCTCGATCGGAATCTTTCAGACCGAGTCTTCACGGCTCTCACTTTTCCAAGAACGATGATACATTTCTCACGATCTCAATATCATCATTAACCGTTCTTCAGATCCTGCCTGGATTCATGGATTCATGGATTCATGGGGGAAGAAGATAAGCGCTATTCAAATGAGCATTCTCCCAAACCTTCAGGGCCTCCCTCCAAAGCCTCAATCCTCTCGATCTTGTCCAAAACTCGAGGAGATGATTCCATTCACACGCCAAAAGTCACGGGATCTTCCGAAAATGGGACTTTTTTAGGGCGGAGAGAGATGTCGAACGTTGAACATGTACATTCACATTTTTAGTATCACTCTCTGAAAGAGTTAATCACACACCCTTGGCTTTTAAGCGGCTGGGATCGAGGAGTCTGTTTTATTCCTACTCCATTCGTCGAGATACAAATCTCGCGAGTTTCTCACTGTCTATAGCGAAATGGATGCTGAATGATGGGCGAGTGGCAAACCGCGATGAAACAGTGAACACAACCAGGGTCGGATCGAGACTGAATACCGATGCCTGACGCAGAATCGAGGCTTGAACACCGACCCAATGCTTCTGGGTTCATTGGGAGTCAGCGCTCAAAACGCACTCACACACACTCACTCACTCACTCACTCAGTTAGTCAGTCAGTCAGTCGGGCTCATTTGAGAAGTACAAACGACGAGGTTGGTTCATGGGCCAATGTGCGAGTATGTAAGCGAAGACAAGCTCTGATGGTCTTTTGGCATGGAGTGAGTTAGTTGGCGTTAGTCTCGAGTTCTTCGGGCATTCGAGTTGTCTATTGCCAATATTTCCGGGCATGGATGGATCATTGACGGGTTGTGTTCATTCGGCAGGGCGTAGTTAAAACACAAATCATTGGGGAAGCAGATGATTTGCTCCTTCATGAGCTTAATATATCAACCGAAGGGCAAGCCGAGCTTGAGATCCGCAATCGCGGGCTCTAACTAGATCGTTGATAAAGTTTGAAAATCTGAGCAAAAGATGGATATCTTGGGGATCCATCAGACATTGAGCTGGATTCTTAAAAAGGTTGATTTGTACAATTATTTACTAATTGTGTTTTTAATTGTTTTTTCGACCACCCACAACATAATCAAATGAATAAAAGTTGGGGGAATTCAATCCTACTGACTAAGAAATTAGTGATCCAGAGAGACATTTTGGCAGCCCTGTTTAGATGGAGAGTGTGAACGACAAAAAGGCCACAGAAGGTGCTCTCTTTTGGATAGATATCATAAGTAGTTAAAGAACAGAGAATCAATGCTGGATGTCGAATTTAGGGTAAAGTGTCTCTCGAATCCAACCTAAGCAATTGGTGTCATGCATTTGCTTAGCCAAAAGTTTGATATGATTTGGCTTGCTTTCTCGATGAATCTATTTGGGAGCCACTGCTTAATGGACTGAATTGGAAATGTTAGGTGGTCATTGTTCCAATCCACCACCTTAGTATGATAATGGCTTGGCTATGGGCGGGTTTCCAAATGGCACTAATTCATCATTCTGAACACCAACCACACTGGCAAATTGAGTTGAATTCAACCAAAGAGTTGGCGTAATCCATCTTGGCAAGCCTGATTGTCACCTTTCTGTTACGTTGGTCTCTCTTTCCACCTTAATAGTGAATAACAATTTCCGCAAACTCCAATGACATTTTTCGAATGACCAAAAGAGTCGGCCAAAATATACTTTCAAAAGCTTCGTTTTTGGCACAGAAATATGCATAAAAGCAGTTCAATCTAAGGACAAAATTGCTCTTCATCCTGAAATACAAATAAAAGGTGGTCAAATCGTGCAAAAATGCCTATTCAGACATTTAGGCAAGCGTCTGTACCAGCAAACAAACTTGCCTGCCAATGCTGGTGTTGCAAAATTGGCGTTTTCAAACTGGTTTTAACGTAACTGACCTTTCCTCATATAGCAATGTGAAAGAAGGGTCAGCTTCTCAAGAACATGTTTGAAGTCCCAAATTTGCATCACTGACAATGGTACCAGCAAACAAACGAACCTGCCAGAGCTTGCCTAAACGTCCCCATAACCAAAAGATGAGCTAAAATCGCTAATTCGCTTCAAAATTGAAATAATCTGAGCAATAGCAAATTAAAGACCAGGGTAGTGAGAATGACTTTGAAAGCAACCAAAGCTGCAAACAGAACTATTTAATTCGCTCAAGCAAATTAAAATTTCACTGCATTATCATTTGATGGTCTGTGAGGGCTTCAGTTAATTTTACCCTTCCAGTCATAAGAATTGAACATTTACATCGACAATCAAAATAACAAATAGCCTACAACGTAACAAGGTCACAAGTCCACGGATTTTTACTGGCATGTTCACATTTTGTGGGTGCAACGGTCGGTTGGAGAGGTGAGCAAGTTAAGTCGTCCATCACATTGCCTAATCTTTCTGATAGGCAGTACCATTGTCGGGTATCAGATTGGTTCTTTGTCTATGGGTGAGGTTAGGATCTGAAAATTTTGTTAAGAAAGTTCAGGGAGGAAAATCAAGCCGGGGACCTCTCTCGTTGAAGGAAATTGCACCTGTGCCCAAATTCAGGTACTCAAACAGCATTCAGTGTGAGGAGTGGCATTTCATCTCGCCTGAATGATGATACATATTTCAAGGATCTAACAGTACTAGGTAAAGAAATGAAAAAGGTATCAACGGCAAATCGAACTCCAAGACTATATAGCCTTTTCCGTCGGACCCAAGGCAACTCTTTTTGACGTCTAGCCCAGTTATCTCGCTCGAAACTCATTTAGATAGATATCATCCGAAATCCCTGACCATCCCTGACCAAAGGAGCAGATTATTGAGCAGGTCTCATCTATGAAAGATATAGGTGTAGTCCTCCAAAATAATGGAAAGTTCGATGAGCATATCCAGTTGAAGGTGGGTAAAGCTTTTCAAAGAGTGTACGAAAGGTATCTGATACTGTACGTCTTGAAAAGCATCCATGAGCTTTGTCCCAACCCAGGATTTAGGATCAATTCTTGTGACCGTAGAGGCTTAATGTGCGTTTTGAGAGCACCTCAAGTCCTCGGGAATCCAGGCTAGTTCGAACGACGAAGTCCGCTTCCCTTCTTTCTCGGGCTCTAGGTGTAAGGAAAAGGTGTATGATAAAACGCAAGTCTTTTTTAAATGGCTATTTGATTAAAATCCCATAATTTGCAACTAAATTTCCCATATAAATGAGCACCGGAAGTTTCCTATGAAATTTTGAGTCTTGTCTGGAACTGGCACAAACCCCTCATGTTTTGGCATCCTGAACCTAAGCTCCATTTTTTTGTTTGTCACAATAATGCTTGCAGACTTCTTTATCCTGTACTTTGTTGAAATAATTTCAAGTAGCAATGTTTCTTGCTCAATGTAATGAAAATGATATGTTTTTAAACTTAAACTAGATTATACGCATGCTCAATGTATCCAAACTTTTTGAACCCTATGGATGCGTCCGCTGTGTGTAAGTATTCCCCTTAAAGCATGACTTTGAGTCATGCCAAACATTTTACAAATGCATGCAAACACATTTTAGTTATATTTTTGTTAAAGCTTTTGAGCCAAAAATATTCTTCATTTGCTTAGTCACGGACTTCTAGAAACATGGACTAAGAACGAGCTTCCCGCCAAATCAGCCTACTCTTGGTCAAGGCAAGTTTGAGCCAATTTTCGAATTAAAGTAACCAAATTTGGAATCAAGATCTTTTCAATTCAAGGCAGGTCAATTTTAGGTCATTTGCTTGTAAAGTGGTCGGTTTTAAAGTTATATTGTCAATAGCTTATGTAGCTGACCAAAAGCAGGCCGAAAATTCAAACTTTATGTTGTGTTTACTAGATAACTTTTGGTATTTCTCCTGAGTTCCCTCAGCATTGCTTTATGCTCAAAGTTGGCCAAGTTCATCTATTCAACAAGATCTTGTGGTCGTATCAAGTGCTTATGAGGAATAAAGTGAATGGTTTGGACGATAAGAAATGTTTGCTGTAGATGTCCGTCTTTTAGTCTCACCGTATCCTACCGAAATTGCAAGTGATCCCTGAAAATGTCCAGTGACCAAAGGAAGGTGAAATTTCCAAAACTTGAGTTTTTTGGATTTGGGTGCTGTGGTCAGAGGGATGAGCTTCGCCCGGCCAGCGAAGTCAGCCATCGCATCGTTGTTGTACTTTTTCCGATAGGCAGTCTCGTATCCGTATCAGTTTGGTTCTCCGTCTGTGGGCAGGGTTAGCGGCTAAAAGTTCCCCTGAGAAAGGTCAGGGGGGAAATTCGAACTGGGGACCTCTCTCGTATATCTCGTATAATGAAACTGCGCTATCAACTACACCACATCTCTTCCCTTAAGGAGGGTTTTCTCCGAAGGCGGGATTCGAACCCACGCCCTCTGAGCAACCATGTCGTGCCTCCATCGGGTACATTAGACGACTCAGTTGCCATGGTTCCTTCAGTTTTACAAATTTCCGGTCAATACTGATTCCTGCTCCTCTGCTGGAATCGACACTTCATCCCACCCATAATGGTCCATTGCGTTTTCCAACTCTACCTATAATTGACCTCTGGTATGGCTCTCTGGCAGGATTTTTACGAACATGTGGCAGGCCGCCAATACTGTCCTCACCAAGAACCTTAAACGGTTGTGCAAAATGAAACCGCAAATCTTGTAGTTTATCAATTCACTTCCTAGAATCTGAGGCATTTTCTGCAGAGAGTGCATTTTTCGTAGGCACACACCATTGCGCACATATGCAGTGGTCAACCCAGATCACGGTTGCCATGTATCAAATTCAACGCGAACAAGTTCAAGACAAAGTGGAACTTAAAGAGATCTAAAAAAAATATGGATACTGTTGTTGTTGGGAGTAAGTCTTACACAGCTTTATATTCAGTAGGAACTTAGCATTATATACAGAGAAATGTGTGCGGTTACTGCGTCTGTTCGATGTCTGCCGCAATAAGATGGAACATAGAGTCCGTCTTTGGGATCAAGGTGCAGTTTTCTCATGACGATGCTTTAGTTCGAGTAAAATACACATACACGCATTTAAATCTTTAACAATGGGATTCTACTCTCTGAAAATGAGGGCTCAATTTTTCGGGCCAATTCATTCTTAAAATTGCTTCGGCCATAGCTCACATGCTCCCATATAAAATGCTTAGGGATAAAGTTTTCATGGTTCTGATCGGTATTTGTTATAACTTGGTAACGGTCAGCTTTTATACAAGGTTATTTTAACAAAGCTCAGAAATGGTTGACAATTTTTGTTAGTGCTGTACCTAACCTGCAGTGTCGATAACTACACGAGCTCTAATTACGAGCTACTCAAGTTTGTCAACTCCTAGTGAGTTTTGCTGAAAGAAATTTACTCACACACTATATGGTTGTCTCAAGTACGATTTTGAAAAAGATGTCAATGTACATATGCATACTTACTTACATAATAATGCATAATATGCATAATATACATAATATACATGACATTCATATACAAGTTTAAATGAGAAGGAAATATCCTACAAATGAAAGTAGAGAAACAACGGCTTAATGCTAAATGCAGCAATGAAAGTACTCATTTTAACTCCAAGAGTCTGAATTGTGTTGTACATCATAAAGAGATTATCAGTTGATTGTGTCCAATTCATGTCCCAGCCATTCAAAGCTTGAACCGTTACCAAAAAAGTGATGTGTTACCGTTACTTTTTTGAAAAAGTAACGCGTTACCGATACTGTTACTTTTGCGGAAAAAGACGGGCTAACACTGCAAAAAACGTTTAAGCGAATTTTAGCGTTTAGTAGATATGCCGAGAAACAAATGACGAATAAACGAGGGTACATAGGTAAAAGATATAAGGGTTCGAGGATTAAGGATTTGGATTTAATCGTTTTCCACTTTTAAGCATTTTCATCCTTGGTTTCTTGGTTTGAAAAAAGTTAATATAATAAAATAAGGCAACTATTTCACTGGTTTGACGAGAGGATAATAAGGGTTGCATTTGAGGCAAACTTACGGCTTTCCACTATACAACTAGTAATGCCATATGTCACAGAAAATGTGAATTTAGTAGCCGCATCTGAGATGGAACTTCAAAGAAAATCGGGGCGGAAGCCTTAAAAAAAACTCTTTACCTTGTTTGAAAAGAAGAAAGTAACGGTAAGATGAGAGCTAGAAAACCCGATCCTTCAACGGTACCGGTAATTTGCAGAAAAGTAACGCCTTACTCAAGCCCTGCAACCATCCATCTACTTTACAAGATCCTACCTTGCAAAGCTCAAATGTTAATCGATTCTGACGTCCACATGTCTCTTTTGGGAACACTTTTATATGTGAGATGAAACGCTACTCTAATTTTTCTTATCTTGGGTTCTTTACAACCAATTATTATTGATCAGAGTTTTTCTTCTACTAGCAAGGAATTACTAAGCAATTCTGCATCGACCAATCCCAGTAATCATTGAAGTAAAGACTGAAAATGATTGAAACTTGACCAGATCCCTTTAAAAAGTTGTCAAGCAACTCCTTTTATGGAATTGGCAAAAACCTGCTTCAGTAGTGGCACATTATGGAGGAAATAAAGATCGTTATTGGCTGAGAATTTAAAAGACGCTTTAAATTGAATTTCAAGTCCAATCGAAGTTCAAGCGACGAGAAATACCTCCTGAGCTCATCATTTCTTTCATCATTTTCTTGTACCCTCCTGTTTATGTATTGTCTGTGATACCCTTCTTCGCTTTTCCATGTGCACTGAAACAGTTCTAGTCGTCTTTGATGTGATATCACTTTCTAGCCGGTTATTTTATCATTATAACCATTTTAAATGTAAAAGTTAAAAAAGCATGTAGAATAGGTACATGTATTGATACCTGACCTGGGGGTGGATCGCCTGACACCCTTGAGGTAAGCAGTAAGCCCTCCATTAGGGTTTGACTGCAAATAATAATTTTTGGGGTAGCTTGAAAACACGCTTTCTTTATGGCGTGACGCAGGCGGCAATGAAAATAGTGTATTTTCATACCTTTTTGAGAGTGCTTGTTCAGTTGCCCCTTTTGTTGCATTACAATGGGCATTTTTATCAATTACGCTACTTCTTTGTAAAAATGTATCAAATGTTTGTCTGGGTGTAGTATAAAATGAAAAAAAGGGTTGTAGCTAACAGAGCAGGTCCGCAAGGTAGACTGGAATTTGTATTGAATGTATGAAATAGTTTTTAGTCCCTCATGACACAAGGCAATCAAGTGGCTCAAGTCTAATCAGACCAAAATAAACCATCAGATACAAATATTCCAAGAATTGCAAAATTGTGCCTTATTTGGCGGTTTTACTTGTATCTTATTTGATATTGCCAGGAGAATAGCGTGTCAAGCGCCTAAGTGGCGCCTATGTCCTTTGAACTTGAACGTGGACTGCAAATGGACATACCATTGTTGCATATTTTTGTCGGACTTCTTCGCCGCCACTGGAAATACGTACAATTCCCAGATGTTCAAGACGAAACTTTTTGTTCATACGATATCTGATCCACCAATGAATTAGATTCGGCAGTTCTGATTAGCCCTTGGACATAAAATTGATCAAGAATATTGCGATCAATGCCTAAATGTTCGTTTTCTCTGCGAATATTTGAGGGGCGCAAGCAAATTAAACAATGAAGGAGCTCAAGTAAGAATAAAGGTGGATTACAAGTGCTCTCAAAAGCCATTTTAATATTTATTATGTACTCTTTCATGACTTTGTACACCCCTTCCAAAAAACTGCTTCCATTGGAGATAATTGCACGTGTTCTTTGAGAGAAAGGTATGAAATGAATGCACACCAAGGTACTTAAGGCCCTTAAAGTGAGACCACCGTCTAATACTAGATAGGTTCTGGGTTGATGAATATTTGCTTAATCTTAACGGAATATGAGCTCTGTAATCGCTCAACCATGAGTGCATGGATTGAGATTGAATGTTGTTTTGATCTATTTATGGTCTTGGCGCAAATACTGTGTTGTTCATGTCTTCTGAATCATTTTCAGCTTAAAAAGAGTCATGTGCTCCTGATATACGTAATTGCATTTAGCGGTATCAATAAATACCAATGGAACGAAAAAGTCAATGGCATGCGTAGAAACAGCACCAAGATGACAATCGTACGTTTGAATCACGGTTTTTTAAATCACCAAGTTAGTGATTACTTTGCATGAAATGGTCAGCCTTGACACGTCTTGGATTCAGATCAATTGAACCCGGTGCAATGTCGAGAAGAACGGCAAAGAACAAGGTTGTTATCAAAAGTCACTAATCGGATATTAATTGATAGGTAGATCCTCTTCCCTGCGAACCAAACTGCGAGTCAAAAAATAGGATTTAAAAATGATTTATTGACACACAAGACACAATCTTGGACACCCTCTTTCCAACAGTGCTTTGTTTTTCTCAGATAAATCAAGTTTACTCACAATACAGACTAACAATGAGAATAAAGTGCGGAAGGGGTTTTTGTCATCAAAAGCACAAGAATGACCATATTGAATTGAAAATATCGTACTTGAGAGAGAGGAATACACGCACCAATATAGTGGCCTGCAATATCAAAATGGTTTTTGGGATGAAGCCAAACTCTCCTGGATTTGAATTTTAAAACGTGACTTAGAAGTTGACTCAATGGCTACATCGGTTAGAAACATCGTGTTTGGGGTGACAAAAGTGACCGGAAACGTATTAGACGTTCTTACTGAAGGGTGACGGACGACATGTACTCATGAAAACAATGTCATTTTCGCTATCTTAATACAAACACCAATGAATAGTAAACAATATCAGGGAAGCAATTGCCGACTGAAATGTTGGGTTGGATCGTTTTCTCTTTTTCAAAACATCATAAGCGGTCGATTTCCCCTTGTGCAGATCCTTGATTCAAGCACCAAGTCTCTATTGCAAACAAAATGGCCAACCTTACAAACACCAGGAATTCAGGACTTCCACAACACTTCACGCCTAGAAAGTCGCTTCCAACCAATAAAAACGCCTCTGGAATAAGCATTCACCAGGAACTACTGGACAGTAATCTTCAAGGAAATTAGGTTTCAAAAGCTCCTTGGACGAGAACTTAAATAATTAGCCAAGGAGGCGAGTCACATACAGGGAACACGAGTGTGTTACGCCAAGATTATGATAATAGCTTAATGCTACAGAGGCTTGACATATATATATATGTAAGTAGGAAGTTTAGCACATGATTTGGAAAGAAGGATACAAAATCTTTGAGTTGGGATTGTCTTCAAAGTGATTATTGTTGCTCTTTGGCAGCCGCTGCGGCAATGGCAGCCGCCGCCACGGAATGTCCAAAGGATGAGGACAATCTAGAGGTTCTTGGTTCCACAATTAGGGACTGCTGGTAAAGCATCTCGTCGTCTAATTGTCGCTCAGGATCTAGGATATAGTTCGTGACTTTGGGGACTTGGTCAATCTTGTATGGAGTTTGTTGGAATTGTCGAATCTCTCGGATGACGTGAGCAATCTGTAACACATGAAGCTAAAAATAACGGCTGAAATTGTGAAAGTAATTCCGGAAAGCCCCAGTACCATTCTCATCTTAGCAAAGTTGAGTAATCTGTTATCTGTAAAATTGGGTGTGCCCTCTTCAATGAAGGTTAGATCCGAGAGATACATACCCAAATATGGAATGCAAGGTGGATCGGTCCGATGAAGAGAATCCCTGAGATTTCGAAAGCGACCATCCGAAGACACCAAGGCTTGGAGTTTTTCAATTGTTTGCTTTGTCTGGAACGAAAATGGTCATAATTAAAATGGGGTTGGGATTTTGTTGAACAGGGCTAGGAGCTAGGAGCAAGTTGCTCACTGATTTAGAAACCCGATTCCAAGTGTTTTTGAGTCTGAAGACAGAGGAGTTGGTAAATGCGGCACAGATCTGGAGAACTCCGTTAAAATTGTGTAAACAACGACAAATATCAGCCACAGCTGTCCACTTTTCAATGACTTGAACCCGAGTGGCAACGTCCGGTTCTGTGACGATATCCGAGATCACTAAACAAGACATCTGAAAAAGAATCATTTGAATGTTGAAAACTAAGTTTAATGACTGTATGAAGCCGGATTCATACATCATTGAATCTCTTGGTCATGATCACGATGTGGGGGGATTTGACGTCTTTGTCCGGCTTTGTCCAGGCTTGTCCCAAAAATTCACTAAAACAGGAGAGCAATGTTTAGGACGAGGATTTCAATCCATGGAAATGGAAATGATTACCTGGATTGAATGGTAAACAAGATCTTTTGATCTAGAAAAGTCATTTGCTCGGCAATTTCCAATGCGGACAAGGTGTTGATATTTTCTCTTGAGGGGACCTAAGGAAATTTAAGAATCACAAAAGTCAGAATGATGATGAGCATACGTCCATCAAAGCAGAAGAACTCTTATATAAGTTGAATCCAAAATGTAGGCTGGCAAAGAGATCAATTGGCCGAGACCAATGCATGAAAAAATCAAGAGGAGAGGTGAATTGAGGGTGAAAAATATACTTTTTTATTATCTGAAAGGATTGCATTCGCGTCTCCCATTCCCATTCAAATTAACAGAAGTTACATTAGTGGTGGCACTTTCCTTGCATATCACAGCCAACCTCTTTGATGAAATTCAAAATGTTTGCGAGCTCGATTGTTTTCCTCCAAGATTGACATGGCAAGCAAAGGGTACGAGTATAAATTATTTAATGATAAAGTACAGGTCTCAAAATGTTTGGGGAGTCACAAAATTCATCTCTCGCAGACTCAGTTTGTTAGCTTTCACCACCGGGGATGGCTTATCCGGGGCATCCCCAGTACTACGCTTTCCCTTGGACGGAGAACTGCTTTCGTCGTCGGCTTCATCGGGGTTCTTGAAAAACCAACTCTGCCCCACTGCAGACTTCATGATATATTGAGCCAATTTTCCCTTAGGTTTATCGCGTTCTTCAGAGCGTCTTGAAGATTGGGATGAGTGGTGACTCTCTGGATGGTTTTTGTCTTGACCACTGGCCGGTTGGTGATCTTCCATGCTAAAAATGTCTTCGTTTGATTTCGTTTCTTCTTGCGTGAGATGCTGAATTACTGACAAGCTCTCTTGAGTGGCCACTTTGAAGTTATCCATCGGGATGGCTTGAGCAACTCGCTCTACTATGTTGGCATTTTCCAAGATCTTCTGATCTTCGCGATGGATTGCATTCATGTCTATGGTCAAAACTTGGGGAGAGTCATTGTCTCCGCCGTCATTGCGTTGGTCCAAGACCAGGAACTTGCTAAGGTCGTGGCCTTCTTCTTCCTCTTCGTCTTGCGGGGGAAAGGACGAATTGCGTCGACGACCAGGGTAGACAGACAAAAACAAATCATCTTGAATGGAAGTTCCCGATTCTTGGGGCCCGGAGAGCATGACTTGCGGTACTGATGCAATGGGCGCAGGTGGACCCACTGGCCCAGATGGACCTGGAGCAGGGCCTCCAACAGCCACTTCACTGGAATCGCTTGTGGGATCCAAATTCTTGCTCCCCCTTCGCATGGAGAACCCAAACTTGGGGAGATGCAAGAATCCCCCTCCCTGAGAAGGCGTGCTGTCTTCCAATGCATTAGCAGGCGGCGACATGCCTCCAAATTGCGAATCTGAGAAGCCAATGGAACCCCTCCGCGTTCTAGTCATGCTTTCAAGCCATCGAGGAAGGCCTGTTGGTGCGGAGCCTTTGTCTTTGATTTGATGCTCACACAGATTGGGTTGGGCCTCCATTGGAGGCTGGTTGTTGGCCATGGCGTGCGCCAAAACCAATACACTATCCAAAAGATACGAAACCTTTGTTTGCAACGAAATAAAATGGTGTCTCAAAAAGGTTGCCTTGATGATGGAGTGTGAGAACTCGCTCCTTCCTGAACCAGAGGAAGAAGCTTGAAGTGTATTTCGTTGGCCAGAGGAATCAGCTGACAAACGGCCAGAAAGAGAGAGAAGTAGAGAAAGAACAGTCTTTTTTGGCTGCCGGAGAGGAATGATGCAGCCCATTTGGAGGGAGCACTGACAGAAGCACTGCATTTCTTAGAGTATTGCTCACATGTACAGTAGCACGAACCACTTGAACATGGACGGGGATGCTTGGATGGAGAACTGTCATGTCGGCATTGAGCAAACGCAAGCCGTTCTGCGTTCTTCTGCATATGAGACTGGTGCCTGGTCAACAACAACTGCATATTTGAATTTTCACCACTTTCAAATGACTGGATTAAAACTTATGCCTTCTCAAAGGTCACAAGGTAATTGATCATTTTCCCTGGCCTTTATCATGTACTGCGCTTTGAGAGTGCATTACTTTTGATACAATAGATTGATTGAGATAAAGATTGAAATACATAATTCTAGCAACCTAGGACCAGTCTCACTTGAAGGAAAATGAAATGCCTTCACTCGCGTTTAAAATGTTATTTACAGATCCTAGCAGCCCCGTCCATATTCCAGTAGTTCATGAGTGTAGTGAACATACGTCAATGTACTATGATTTGAGACAGGAACCCATGTCTCATGTGTGCACCAATTCCAGTCTAGTTAACCTCCAGAAGGACAGGCCCCCATTTTTTTTGTCGAACATGTTGCTAGAGAAGTTGTCTTGACAGTTTTTCTTTTAGTGTAAATAAGGGGCTTCGCGGTTTTCACATTAAATATGACTACTCGCTTTTCATTTAAAGGTAGGCATTCTTAGCTGCTCTTTCTTCATACGCTTGATTGGGAAGACTGGAACCAGTTCAAACTGGTTTTGAGCTCATACCTACCGAACAACTATAGTACAGATCGTCATTTTGATGAGAAACGATCCTGTCTTTGAAGGAAAATCTGTCTCGTTTCTGGCTCAAATGGCCAACCATCAAGTTGCATCAGTATTCCCTCTCCAAAAAAAACCTTCGTTGAATTCATGTTCGTAAAGGGTGACTAGTTACAAGACCGCTCACGGTCATTTCAATGTGTGATTGAAAATATACCCTTTCGCCACATAACGCACTGCTATTAAGCTCGAGGTGCTATCATAATCACAACATAATCGCTTCATAATCTTTAACTGTTGTTGTAAAGGCTAAGCTTGACAAAATTGAAACATGACGGGGCCTATTTTGAGTAGCTCTTGCTCAATTTAATTTCTGCTACTGCTCATGATGAATAAGCTATTTTCATTATCTCCCACCTTTCCGAGGTCGAAAACAACATCACCCTGAACTTGGCAAAAGCAAAAAAAAAGGGTTAGCCAAAGTTGCTCAAAATGGTTTGAGTCGTATTTCAATTTTAAGCTGGTAAGATTTTAAAATAATTGATTTTGAAGGCACCTCGTACATACAGGCTGTGACGTAGGGAAGTGATTCTCTTAGCAAAGTCACTCAGTTTCAAAACGTTTCCACGTGGGATTGTGCTCTATGATCCAAACGCAAAAGAACGTTCCAAATTAACCGTTCACTCCAAATTGTTCGCACTTTTTAACATAAAGTAGATTTGACAGACTTCTTGGACCAGATATATCTCGACATTATTTTACATCTAACGTCGCTATGCTCTTATTACTTTCGAGATTAAAAAGCACGTACTTGCGTTGGGGTCAATATCTCATCCAGGTTGAATTTCGAGGTGGATGGTTCATCCTTGGTTAGCATTCGCAATAATTGAGACGATGCCCGATGTTCCGATGGAAGCAACGTTGGAGTGCAAATAATATCCTCTAAGAACTCAATCGTTAAATTCTTCAATTGGACATTGCTCTCAAAGTCCTAGAGAGAATCGTTGAGCTGACCATGGATTACGTACCTTTGTATGTATCTCTTTTAGCTTACCTGGGTGTGTTTTGTGACCCAATGTCGAAGAACACTGAGGACCCGCATTGTGGAAACACTACTTGTCAACGACATCTTCCGTTTAGCTGCTTCTTTAAAAGCATCTTTATGAGTAGGATCAGGAGGGTTTCCACTGCCCGCAGTGGCCACGGCAAATGCGACAGCGGCATTGGCTGAGCTCGACCTAATTAACGAGATGGCATTAGATTTCAGGGTGACCACCTTCCTTTCTTCCTTCACTCCTTCCTGACAATCTTTGATAAGTGGAAATAATGCTCATGCAAAAAATAGACAAAAATGTCAAAGTTTGGGACGGAATTGAGAGTCAGTAGTCCTTACCATGAGTTGCTATCTTCGTCCGAGAGTTCAGAGAGAAAATATTCGAGACTGACAGCATCTTTGGAGGCTCTCTTGGATGAATGGGAGTCGTTATGGTCACTGGAACAGATAAGGTCACACACAAACACGAACACGACATTGGTCCAATCAGGAAGGTTGTTAATTTTATTCATATGTGTACGTTTATTTTTAGAACATGAATGCACTTCCCGAATGGTCTGGAATTGAGGTGTGTTTTTAAGGTCATGTCAAAGGTCCACAAGTTTAATTGCAGTGCATTTAACCATAATGAACAAGAACCCATAAAAGATTTGATAGCATTCACTCCCAAAATAGCAAATTACTAACGTGAGTTAAAAGATATTCAATTGCATTAAATCTCGCAATATTTTTCATTTGTGGTGTTAGCGATACTTCATAACTCTTCAAAAAAAAGGTTGCAAAAACAATCCCACGTATACTTTTTCAATTCCACGACAATATCCCCAAAGACACAAATCCAAAATCCGATTGAGAAAAGGATATTAAAGAACTCGTGTGTAAAATGTACTTTTATCAACCAGATTTGAATATGTTCAGCAAAACAAAGTAGTTCCTCTTAGATTGTTCCTTTTATTTCACTAACAACGAAAACCGTTATTAGAAGGCTTGGTATTTGCAATTTTTTTTTCAGTATTGTGGGTACCACCCCGTGTTACTATTGACCCACATGTAGGTAATATTGCTTATCTACTTAACAACCAACATGGACTTTTAAAAGCATTATGTCTTTTAGAAGATGCTTAAGGGGAGAAGGCCGTTTCTCTCTCGGCGTTCAGAGTTATTCCATAGTGGATGAACACGTGCAATTTCAACCTTGCAATATAACTTGTGGATCTTAAAGCCTCGTCACATGGGGAAGCGTATTTAAATATTCACTCTCTTTTAGGCTTAGCCACCATTTTGTCATGAATTTGGTGTCATCACTCACAAGAAAAGTCAGTCACAAATCTGGCTGAATAATACCAAGCCAATAGCGACGAAGGCACAAGGGCAAAAGCAGTTTGATTTTGTTTACAACATGGACTTCCGATGACACGATGTGGTGACGTTCATCCATTTAAGGGCACACCTACATACCTTCTATGGGCCTGCCTTGAGCTGGTCACAACGACACCCATCTTACTATGCTGAGGGCTAGAGATTGGCGAAGATGAGTGGTCATTGCTCGTGTCATTCCCACTCGATCCCACATGGCGATTGAAGATTCCTTTCCGCTTCTTGGTGTCCTTCTACAATGTTGGAACTTAGCTATGGAACCCAAAACAACACCAGTTCATACTCTTTACCGTTGGACTTTTCATCCCAATGGTGAGATCCTTGAGATTCAAACCGCCAAACACAATCCTGTGAGAAGCAGAGTTGGAGTGGAGCATTTAAAGGCTTAAGAGACCATCTGACTGACCTTGATCCCGTGGGACTTGAGAAGGATGGGTGATGCGAACCCGGCTGAGAGCTACACCCTCTAGCCGTGATCACGTCAGAACCATCGTCCTCATTGTTCATGTTGTAGGTATAAGATGCGGAGGAGAATGTGGATGTGCTTCGAGCCCGAGATTTGGGCGAATGAGTGGACCCAATCGAGGAAATTGAACACTTCTTCAAAGCGCTCTTCAACGGCTTGATCAATACATCAAATATGGTAATTCCGTGAGATATTCGTTTAAGATTGAATTCAGATTCAGATTTTACTCACCAACTCGTGAGAGCTCTCAGTTTTGGCCAAGAGGAGTTTCTTGTCTTCTACTTCATCCAGGCCTCCTAATTCGGATTCGTCCACACTTGGAGAAGACCGGACCATAAGATTGGCTCCAACCGAACCTTTTCTCTTGTTAGACGCTTGATTCGGGGATGACGGGGCGGTCAAAGTGTTATCTAAACGGACAAAAATAATCATAAGCAACCGGCAACCCTGTTTCCCGAGGGAGCCTGAAAACCTGTGAGGGTTTCAGCACTGGATGAGGCCGTTATGGTTTTCTTGGGAACGGACAAAAACTCCCCGTCTTTGTCATTGCCGAGAGAGAAAGCCTTGCCTGCTGCTGCGGGCATAGGTGCCATTCCCAGGGAGTTTTGTCGCCCTGTGTCGCCATATTCAATGCGATCAGTAGCATCATCGTCTTGCTCAGTGATGGGCTCGACTTGTTCCACAATGGTCACGCTCTCTTTACGCCATTGGGACGTGGAAATAATGGAACCACTCCGTCCTGACCCAGTGCTATCGTGAGATCCTTTCCGACTCTGAGGGGGTAGCGCAATGGAACCTCGTGTGACCACGTGGCGAGATCCCGGAAGTGCAGCTGTCGCCTCCTCATTTCTTTGTTCTTCCTCATCTGAAGAGGAAACATGGGCATTTTGCGTCAAGATGACTATTCAGTCCTCCTTTGAGATGCCACTTACATCTTCTATAAGTATATTTCCAATGCTGGGACTTGTGATTGGCCTCTGATGAAGAGCGTTCCCTTTCATCGGAGTAATATCCCGACAACGAGCTCGCTCCACTGATCCGTCTACTTGGGGTCAGAGATCCATGACGGCCATTGTCTGCAAAGTGGATTCAATTCCAGAGTCTTTATCCTCTCTCTTTCGAGTGATTCTCGTTCACCTGTCGCCGTGCTATAACCTGAGCATGTGGAAATTCTTCGACTGCCATCCAAGGTCAAGGTTTGCGAAGGATGGAGAAGATTCACCTGGATGCTTCCCTCGGCATGAGTAAGGTTTTCCATTGATCTGCAATTGGAAGGAAGAATCGAATTACCTCTTTTGTAGGAAAGAGCTTCCAAGGAACGTACCCATTGGAGCTTGTGGGAGATGAGGGCTGATCCGGGTTAAAAAAGACCATTTTGAGCGCTTCAAGGACAGTGATTCCATCGGTGAAGACGCGGTAGGTTAGCAAGAATGTATTCAAGAAGTCAATGTTTAAGAACCGAAGATCGGTTAAACGTTGAAGGAGTCGCTCAGGCGTGGCGTAACGGATCTGAGGGATCTGCAATGGAACGATCTAGATAACTCAAGAGAGATCCAAGTCATTTTAGTGGAACTCTTATGTGGGAGGGAGTCAAGTTTCCAGGTTTTGGGATTCAGTGGGTGGAAACTTTTCTATTCATGGCGTTGTTTAGAAGTGCTCTCAAATTCTTAAGGGTCCTTTGTTTAGGACCTAGGGGAGAGAACAAAAGGGAAACCAAAGCACCTTGCAAGTGTTGAAGGTCTTGCTGAATCGAATGTCCACATCGTCTTTGAATAGATTCGGATCGCTTTTGACACATTGGGGAATAGTCGACGAAGATGCGTTGGGCATGGTGTTATAGAACAGACCATTGAAGTGGACCGTATCCATGCACTGAGTAATATCCGTGATCCAGGAAGCCTTCTCTTGATGGGTCGGAGCCACCAGATGAATCGTCACCTGGTTCCCCGATTTGACATCATCCATAATGAGCTTGAAATCAAGACTCTTGTGCTCATACTTGACGATATTGCCCATGTCACTGGTCGAGCTGCTATCACTTGATCCACATGGTGACTCTAGGAGAAAAGCCCTTGACCCTTGAATCAAAGAACCTCCGATGAGCACAGTATGACTCTCACCTGGCTCGTCCATACGCTCCTCTTCACTGGGATCCTCCACCAAAGTAACGTCTGCCAGAGGGATCTTTCCCACAGAGTCCACGAGATGCAATCGACCCGCCTGAGTTCGGGTGGTGATGATCAGATGGTTACTGAACAGGAAACATTGTCGGACAGCTTCACGCTCCTTCTCCCGGCCAATTCCCATGCGACCTCGAGCTCCTGATTTGGAACCGGGTGGGAGGATTTGGACCAGGGTCCCTTGACGAACGAACATTTGGTTGACATCCAGGAGAATGTCGCAGCCTTCGATGATCATCCGCTCAATGGCCAGATTCTTGCGGATGTTCTCCGTTTCACTAACCTAAAATAGAAAATATCCTCGGTTTGTCACTTGGACCAGACATGTTATGTGAAGGTAAGAGGATAGAACAGGCTCTGTCTGGATGAAAGGTCAAGGTGATATTATAAAAGATGTTCCAAGGAAGTCATTAGGGTCCCTGGCACACTGTGTGAGACTTAAAAATGTTGTTCAATGCCTCAAATTGATAGCGCTACTTTTGCTTAGGAGAGGAAAAATAAAGCCTCTTGGATGATGAATTTGAAGCACTTTATGTCAAAACATTTGTTGGTTGAAAGGTCTAGAAACAAGACACAATTGGAATGTTTTGCACCAAAACCGTGATTTCTAAAATGATCAGTGCATTCTTCAGACGACCTAAAATGCATTTGTAAACCTGAGCCTAAATGATTCAACATTCCTAGAATGAAATCAGCTATTGTTTTTGGCTGGACGTTTGAATGATGCACTTCCAGATAAGACACAAGTTAATATCAGCGAATTGGCTTTTTAGACTTCCTGATTGTTCAGTTGGATGATTAGAAACATTTTTTTAACCTGCAATGGTTAATTGACACACACATTGTTATCACTAGAGGGCGGATTCTAAGATGGTTCAATTAGAAAGTATTCTTACCCATAATTTTATGTCTCAGCTAAAAAAAAAACTTTTTTCGGGTATTTAGTCAAAATACTACTTTTCCTCTAATTTTGACCGGAAAAGCACTATTTCAGCTCCTTAACCTTTTTGATATTGTTTCAAGGAAATTTAATTGAGCTTCTCACTTTTCAAAATTGGAACATCGGTAAAAATTTAAATCACAGGCACTTGGCCGTACAGCAGATTGAGCTTCTCACTTTTCAAAATTGGAACATCGGTAAAAATTTAAATCACAGGCAAGATCATTCCATATTTGCAAGTTCTATCAATTCGGAAATTTAAAATTAAGTTTCTTACACGATTTGATTAGATTGCGTCTCCAAGAGCATGGGTTTTGAGTTGGCAGTTTTTGGCATTTCATCAGACAGGAAGAATTGAACAGGCAATGAATTAGGTAACAAACGCAATATCCAGACACAATGTATTTACATTAATACAAGACCGTGTAAATTAGTTTACATTTTTTTGATATTTCAATGTTCCACGAACAAAAAAAAGAAACTGAAGTAGAACAAGTTGGAACCAGAAAGATTTTTTTTTAAATCTTAAAATATGTTCTGAAGAAAAATAAAATCAAGGTACGCACCCTCATACTTTGCTTTAACTTACAGAACAAAAATCAACGCCAAAAACTTAATATTTTAATGAACAGTAGAGAACTATTTCATAGTGTTATGACGCATTTTTGCAACCGTACCTACCTGAGTGACTGACACTTTTAGCTGGCTTTTTGCCAATTTCTTCACAAATATCCCTCATTTGATCACATAAAAATAACACATTTTAAGGCTGAAAACATCACTTTCAAATCCGCCTTCTAGCCATCATTCACAATCATTACCCATGACATCATAATTCGTCTTTTCCTTCGAGGCTATCTTAGTTTTCTGATTGGACTTAAACCGAGACTGAATGCTTAAAATACTCAAGTAGAACAATTAAAGCAACAATCAGGTAGTACGAAATGCTAATTATGAGCTTGTCTTGGCAATTTCCAAGTAATGAGAAAATGAAAAATAAGAGACGATAAACGTCAGATCGATGAATAGATACTTTGCAGGGTTTCTAATCCAAAACTTAATATAGATGCAAAAAGGAAATTTAGGTATGTATCTTCTGAACTTGAGTTTCGTTTTTTCTTCTTGAGTAGTTGGGTTATACTTAATATAAAACGTCGTTACGGAAGTAGGATGGATTGAATAGATTCATTTTAAAAAAGAGCTCAACATTTTAAGACAATCAAAGACATTTGCTTTGTTTCAGTAAGAAAGAAGAAGCGATTACAACAAAGGAAAGCCGTTCCGTCAAAACTTCCGAGGATATGCTCAATCTTCAATAAATGAAATTAAGTAACCCACTTTTCCAACTAAAATCCCTCAAGAGAGGAAAGGTCATTGCTCAAAACGATGAAAAAGAAAAACTTTTGGACTTCTTCACATGTCTACGGAACACAAAAAAGTAACAACCCTTATGCATATGAGACAATAGAAGTCATCAGAAATCAAAATCAGATTGGTCCATCAAACCCAAGGGGGGCACTCGTTGTTGTGAAAACAACAATTAAACTTAGCAACACGCCAAATTTCTAACCTGTCAGGATCAATTATAAATGTGTCTATGAGGCACGCAAATGTATGTTGTACCTGCAACTCGGGCTCTAATCGCTAGAGCCCTTGTAGAACCGAGTTCGTTCCAATAATTTCATCAATAATTCAACCAAAGATCTCCCTGTGCCACTTGGTTCAATCATAAAATCCCAAGGAACAGTGGTCCTTGTTCCGTTAGAATTCTCCATGCAATTGCATTCTACTCACCTCATCGTGCATTTGTCGTGACAAATCCTCTAGTTGGATTCGAGCATGTTCCAATGACTTCTTTTCAACATGATCCGGTGGAGTGTGCGCCAAGAGCTCATGGAGGGTGATGATGTACCTTGGAATCTATGGGGAAATCAAGCAGAGAAACGTTGCTCATGAGGAACATTCAAGCCAGTGTGGATCAGGGAACGACCTCAATGGAACATGTTAGAAACATTTTAGTCCACGACACTCTCACGTGCCTACGTTTTAGGGTGGGAATTCCTTAGACTTGAGAACAAAGGGACATATCCTGGTTTGATGATGAGGCATGAATGGAACAGCAGATCTTCACCATTCTCACGCGTTCTTACTAAGTTGCTTTTAAGGTTGGATCATATGGACTAATCTCCGCATTCCTCTACGATCCAGAGATCCTGGTATGCAACTTCAAGAGACTCCTTATGTTCATTAAATGTGTCGGATGTCAAGTTCAGTCGCTGTTACTAGGAAGGGACTGGAGCACATATTTCGGTCATGTGTCTCTAGGTTACAGTGACCCAATTTGGAACGCTTTCTGCTTGTTACAAAGCGGCACGTCTGCAAGGGAAAGATGTTCCACAAATTGCAGGATGCCTTTGTGAAATGAGTTTAAAAGAACCCTCTTCATTGGGTTGAAAAGGGGGAGAATTAAAGTCTGAGATTAAGGACCTTTTAATCCAAGGACAAGGTTGGGTAAGAAGGAGGACGTTTCCATCAAGAATTTCAAAGTGACAAGGTAAGTTCATATCGAATCAAAAAATGTTCAGTCAGCAATTGGAACACGCAACAAGAAAACGAAAACGGCCAACAACGATCTAAAGATTAGATACGGTTATAATCAGATTTAGCTGCAATTGCTTAAAAGTCAACGGGGTCCATGGATCCAAGAGCAAAGTCACTACTGGAAGTTCAAAACTTTATGATATGCTTTTGCAATAATAATTAGTCTTTGAAATCAAAATAATTACATTTCGGATGCAATTTGGGATACTTAGAATACAAGTTGCATTTAAATGTTTTTTTTTCGATGAGGCAATCATAGTGCATTGGTAAAACGCCTACATAATCCCTGGATATCCGAGTCTTAGTTTTTGTCTGAGATTTTGATCACTACAAGAGAAGCCATTTCAAAAAACAATTCAATAGTATTCAAAATGTACTAAATTTGAAAACTAAATAATTGCGATTGAAACCAATGTAAGAGTACTAGTTCTAATCGGTCATGTCTGCCTGATACATGTGCAAGCACATGATAGCATTACTTTTTCCGTCAAGAGCCTGAATTTTCCCTTTATGAGCATTATCACACATTGCAAGTCTGTACGAAATGTAATCAAACTAACACTCTTCCTTCGTTGTAATATAAGAACTGTAATTATTTTGCCAAAGCCTGCTGCCAAGTCTCGGTCTTTACTAAATTTGATTTGTTCCTATTCCGTCAAATTAGTCTGATGCGTTGAAGAAATTTCATTTTGCCTGTTTTCATTTAAATATGTCAAATTTGCACTGAAGGATGGCTCGCAGGAAAAAATCCGTACACCCAGAACAAGTAGATGAATTATTGCGCACAATTTAAGAACTTCTTTTGTAAGACGCATGAACAACTACCTCATTCACACGTGGATTTCTGAGATTTAATTGGAACAGGGTACCAAAATTAAGAATTTGCCCTTTATTCTTCTTCTTTTCTCTTGCCATAGAACTCCCACAAAGCCAAATCTGAATCAAAAGAACTATGGCATAAATTATCATATACCCAATCATATCCTTTCACAGGGATTGACCTCCAGTCAGTCACCATTTATCTTTGGGAGCCGAACCCCGTTACGAAAGCTTTTAGCTAACTTCTAGCTTGAGAATGGAGCACCTCTTGAGCCGCATGATCTGTTTATGCACTTGGTCTCCATCCTCCATCAACTCATTCATTCATCGGCGTTCCAAAACTTTCGCTTCATTGACAACTCATATTCTCCTCGGCGGTGCAACAAATACCCTCAAAAGTGCACAGGCACCACTTTGGGGGCCTTAAGTGGACACTTTCAACTCTGAACCTTTTCCTACCTGATGCATTGGATACGTCAAGAAGGTCTCCAGAGATCGGCCTTTGCATGCCGGTTTCTTTTCCAATCTGTGTAGCAACGAGCCAAATTGCTGGTTTTGCTTGCACTCAGTCAACACCTGGAAAGGGAGAGAAACCAGGTAGGAGGTGGGAGGTAGGCGGTGGGTGGGGCTGATCTGAGATAGATATATAATATGTTGCAACCATAGACCCCTCACCTGCAGACAGTAGTGATGGTTCCTCACATATTCCTGGTAGATGCTGAGCATAGGAAGAAGCATATCAAAGAGATCGCCTGAAAACCACCAGAGCGAGATGTCAAATCGTTTGATTGAGCATGATTGAAGGTGGCAGCGAGACTAATATTTAGTAAGCAACTGCATAACATGGGCACATATCAAGTCAAGAGCTAGACTAAAGACTAAAAGCTTATGTTGCCATGAAGACACCTGGAAAAAAGTCTTTTGCCTCATGGCCAAAATAGAATACAACATCATACCGGACAGGTTTACATACTCAAATACTGAAGAAAGTGGGAAAGGTCTCTTGAATTGGCTTTGATGTCAACCCTAAGTCGTAAAAGAACCATCCAACAAATATTGTTTGTCACCGAAAGGCCAAGGATACACCATGAAACGTTTTGTGTAAGATAGTTCTCAAGAAATTGTATTGTGGAAATGAAACAAATTAAATTACGTCAAAAACAAATTCCTGCTCAACTAGCTACTGCGTATCGCGTAATGATAGAACGCTGAACACAGTGGACACTGCATTTGTTCAAATTCGGCCGGTTGCACTCAATGGCAGAAAGGGCAGAAAAGAGTGATCTCGCCGATTCCATCACTTATAGCAGGGTGACAAAGAGGTTTCATGGGAGCGGATAACGACCACCACATTGCTCATAACAATGCAAAGAGATAATTTGTTTGAACAAGAAGCTGTACGGAGAAAGTTAAGAACAACTGTCCGTTGATTGTTGTCTTGCCAGATTCAGGGTTTCTAGTTTGTAACCACCATAAGAAGTATTTGGTTCAAAGGAAAAGAAACTCTCACTCTAAGTAATTTAGTTCTGGGAGCGTCAGTTTTGAAGAAAATCTCTTGCTCTTGAGAACCAGAGTAAATTCAAAAATGCTGTTGGCTGGCTTAAAAAAAAGTTGGATCACAATCATGTACAGAGGACGAGGCAACAAGAGATTTTGACTCCTATCGGTAATGTAGAAGGACGTGAGACAAGATGATTACAAAAGATCCAATCAAACAGGAACATTGAAAGCTTTGACAGCTATCAGTCAGGGAACGAGTAACAGGTTGGCTGTTTCCAGGGGCAAAAAGGTACCCAAGAACCCAATGAATGTGCCCTTCTCATAATCTTCCTTTGGGCATTTAGGGAAATGACAGTACAAAGGAACTTTGAGTTGTATCAAGATATTTGAAGGTATGAAAATGATATAACATTTTTAAGTATTTACAACTAGGGGAAATTTAGGTGTATCCCATCTAAGATTACATTAATTTGGGTGAATTGATGTTTTTAGTTGTGCAAATATTGTTGCATGCTCATCTTGTTCAGCATGTGAACAACAGCGGTCTGAATTATGGACATTTCACTGACTTCAAGAAAAGTGATCTACTTTCATATGCTTTTAAAACAATAACATGTTTTGGTCAGAAAATAACCATTTCTTCAGAAACTGACTTGTTTAACAATCTGAAAGTTGAAGGCAAACAAACTTGTTTTCTTTTCAAACAAAAGGCTATTGTTGCAGATTATTTTTGATGAACCTTTTCTAGTTGCTTATTGAATTATCAGGGCCCAATTATCATTATCATAAGATATTGATACTTATTTAGTTATTTGAGATTATAGGCAGAAATTGGAATTGGTCTTCAAATAAAGTGAATCAAAATAACGCCTTGTCATGATGAACCTTTGAAAATTAAGAAACTGAAAGCCTGAGAGGGCTCTTTACCAAATTGATTTTTTACATTTTAAATGGTTCCAAAATTTTCTGGATCTTCCAAATCTATTGGCTAACATTTGACCTTAAAGATTTCATTCAAAACCCTTTCAAAATGTCGTTTTATGTCGGTTATTTGAAGCATTATTTGCTGTGTCACAAGAAACTCATTGGATAATACGGGCATAAAAAATCACATCCTGTAAAACATTGACGTTTTCTTCAATTTTTCAATAACCCAATAACTTACCAGGTTACTTACCACTGTACACAACAAAACATTCCAATTCAACCAACTTCGACGCTACTCATTTTAAAACTGTACAGAGACTAAAGCCATTGCTCACTGAGTCTAGTTTATCATTTACACCTACTCACTGATTTGTGTCTGAAGGAGGGGTAATAAGAGGGTGGATGCAGGGAGGGTAGTGGTCCAGGTTGTTTGAGAGGTCTTGGGACTTTTTGAGGTCTTAGGAGTCATGTTTTATTATCGAGCAACGACGCCATAGAGCTAAAGAAGAGGAAGGGTGACCGCCAACATGCCAACATGTTTCAGATTCGAGGTCAGTCAATGCTCATGGACAAAAAATCACCAAATAAGCTGGTGACCACAAGGTGTCAAAAGTAGCTCAAGGTATCCACAAGTCCAAAAAGTCTGCCAATCAATATACAATAGCGTAAGAAGCATCTAATACAACAATGGGCGACGGTCGGCCTGAACTGTTCAGAAGCATCGGCATGGACAGTCTTTGGTACAGCAGCGGCAAGGCCAAGGGCACGTCAAACTTTGGAAGGATCAACGAGGTGAACAACGACGATATGTGTGTTGTGTTAAATGGATGCCTAGAAAGAAAGAGATTGCCTGCGTTCCCCACCTAGAGACGTACCCAGCACCAGAGTGGGCCAAGACTCCATCCGAGCTGTGAGACCCTTCAAGAAGATCTGATGGAGGAACAGCACGGTTTCGCTGTTCAGGAAGATCGAATTGATGTCCTCGTGAGTACAAGGAGGGTTCTTCGAACTGGCCGCCATCTTGAACGGCCGAAGGAAGCAGGAGATCAGGATCTCCAACTGTTCCACATATTCCTCTTCGGACTCGACCATGCGGAACACGAGACTAAAGAGAGGGAGATACGGCTCTGAGAGGCTAATATGTCTCATTTGCCAATGGGATTGAGGAGCCTATTTCGTTTTAGATGGGACTGGAATTATCAACAATTCCAGTGGAAGGGATGAAAGAAAAATATTTCAATTTTGTTGATTCAAACTGTTGTGATGTCCGTTAATGGATCACTTTTGGAGAAGCTTTGGCAGATCCCTGCCAAACATTCAATCTTGATTTCGAAACTCGAACAAACGGATGTTATGTTTGGTTCAAGATTGCAATACCATGTCGGATTTTAAATTCTTGATGTCCACTTTGTGCAAAAGATTTACCTAAAAAGTCAAAAGTATGCATTGGAACGGCATTAGAAGTAGGAAATGGTCGTTAGAGCCAATTAAAATAGTGCTGCAATTCAGCCTTTAAAAGGCCAGGAAAGGCCTTGTGCAACCATTGCCAAACCATTTTATTGCTATTTATGCATTTCTAGTTACAATGGCTTTTAGAAAGGCCACTTTCCCGATATGTTCCCTTTGCCAAACCCACAGCGTCAACTTTTTAGTGGCCCGTTTGTGGAACATTATTGAGGAGAGGGCACTGTTTGTTATTGCGGAGGGAACCTCGACAAAGCAAATATTGACTAGACAACGTGTTGCTTCAGACTGAACTTGTTGCTTTACACGCTCGTGTTTCACTCGAATTAACTTGAGAGGATTATGCGACACGTAAGAAAAGCGGAACGGAAGCTTTGCTCACCAGTTTCGTTTACGCATGCTCTCAGCATGTGGGGAACGAATGTATTCCTCGACAATTTGTTTCCATCGCCGACGACACAACCAACCTCGGAAGAAGCTTTGGACCTTCTTGATCTTGGCTATATCCGGATCTTCCTCATCATCCGATTTGTCGCCATCTTGACTGCTCGAGGATTTGGAGATCTGCGGCAAAAGACGCCACTCTTTTTTCATCACGAACAACTGGAACAGCAAATTGGAACACTCTTGAACTTGGCTTCACTCAGACAAGATGGGCTCAGATCCATCTGTCATTCTCAGCCTTAAAGTGAGATTTCATGGAGTCAATAAAAAACCCCGTTGAGCAGGTTATCGAAGGATTTTCGGAGGAATATTGCTAGTTTTTGATGGTAACCACTCGAGAAGTTTTGCATACTGATTTGGTCCATGACAACTCATGTCTGCTAAGAAGAAAAAGAAAGTTCTGACCCTCGAAATTGTATTAATGGTCAGTGAGAACGCTTGGCAGAAACAGAAATGGGAGCCCAGAACTGGGAAATGTACAAATATAAAGAAAGATAAAGGAATTGCGGTATTTTGGCGAAGCCATATATCTCATGTGCTTATAATCATTAATTTGAAGGTCTCATATATATTTCACGCGAGGTGGAGGAACGCAAAGAAAATAATAGCACATTTTCATAAATCACTTTTTGAAGCCAATGACTCATGTTTCTTGGAGTAGACGTTTTCTTTTCTTTAAAAACCACCAAGGGCTTGGTGGTTTGTCTTGGAACATCAAAGAAAATGGAACTTGGAAAAGCCCACGGAACTTTTAATTGCATTTTGCAAAAAAGATAAGAACAACTTGTTTACATTTACTGGTCTTATGAGTTTTGAATGCGAACAAAGACACGTTATTGTTTTCAACTTTTAAGCATATTTTTTCTCTAATTCTTTTAATGTCCGTAATGGTTGACTATATTCGTAGGTCGTCATTTTAAAAATGGCTTTTAAATGAACTGACTGCCTTCGATCTACATGGCTTTGGGGTCATTTCAGTGTTGATGATTCATACTCAATTATACCCGTACGGGTATTTTAGGTTAAAAGTGTAAAAAGGGTTTAGAAAATGATTGAGGTCAGTTGATCGAAATTTGACATTGTGTGCATTAAGCCATTACTAGCTTTAGGTAAGGGAGCCATTGTGGTGCAAACCATTTTGAACAATTGGAAGACTTGTAGTATAATGATTTCAATTTTTTTGTCAAAATATCTTCAACATTATTTTTGACATGTTATCAACTTCATTTTTTATCTAAGTATGAGAGGCATTTTATCTTTTGTAACAGGCATCATCAGTGTAGGAGACAAGAAAATATCTTTTTCTATATTTCTACTTTTGTAGTTTTATGTAATGTTTCAGAGGAAATACGGTATATGGAAGACGTACATCAGCTGACTCTACGCAACATTTCTCCATACTTCCTCCATGCAAAGCCTAAACAAGAAACCGCTGATTTTTCACAAATGCAAGGTCCATTTACAGATGAGATTATCTATTGATTGTTGTCTGAAAATGCAAGTAATCAATATAGCAATTTAATGCTAAGCAATCAAAGAGCAAGTGCTTTTACCAATTGATGAGCCATTAAGCAAAGAAATTTCCTTATTACACTATTGCAGTACAAGAGGGGCAAAACATTTGAATTAATATTTGAGTCTTTTTCAACGTGTTTAATTTCTAATACAGGTACAAATGTATTGCAAATTTGTATATTCAAAGCTAAGAAAAAACTCGACCCATTGACGATTTTATTCGTTTTTTTTTTTAAATTTGGCATTAGCATAGGAAAACCACCTCAAAACTATTATTTTCGTTTTAGGTTACAAGGGACGCGTTATGGGCATCATTGGTTTAAAAGTTGACTCTTTCAATTGTTAAGTCATTACTTAAAAGTAACCTTTTTTAATCCTTTGCTCATTACCTTCGATCAAATTGTATGCTCCCATTTGAACACAACTAGATATATTTGACTAGAAATGAGTAAATATCAGGTTTTGATGTTTATACATATGAAATATTAAGTCCTGGTTTTGAACCTTTGAGAGGAAAATAGATGATATTTGGCGCCATTTTAGTGTAATAAAAAATGATGTATTGCGCAAGAGATTCGAATATTTTGTCGACCTCTAATCATTACCTAGAAGACAGATTTTCATCCCTTGATTTGCAACATGTGGAATGCAAACGTCAAAGCTTGAAATTAATGAGTTAAGGGGCATGCCTTGTTTGGATCAGAACCTTCTTTCTACGAGCATTTGCTGCACCAAACATTAAGCTCTCGTGAATTGGCTCCTTTGGGAGTCAGTTGAGCCTTCAAAAGGCCAATTCAGACATGGTTTTCTCTTCATATCTTGACTTGTCACTTATAATTTGAAACATGATAAACAATGTGTGTTCCAACGGCATAAATAGGACGAATCTTATGTACTATGGCCCAATATTTTTTCTTAAGCCCTTACCTCATTCCGCAGCTTCTTAATCTCATCGGTAAGTTCATCGCAATGCTGAGTATATTGCCATTTGGCCGTCTTCTCACTTTCGACCACTTGGAGAAGGTGAAGGTGTTTTTGTTCCACTTCCTCCATTTGTAAATGAAGTTTATTGAAACTGAAATGCGAATAAAAAAGGGCCCTCAGAATGATGGCTTAAGAGCTCAAGAGGAGATTTCCAGCGCATCTACGGATACTGTAGAAAGAAGCACCATCATCCATTCTCGATGGCACAGAGTGCTCCGGCTATCAGGATGACTCTAACATTTTTTTCTGATCCCATGAAAGCTTTTTTCCAACAGACTTCTGAGAAGTAGCAAACACCTTTAGATCCATCATCATCGTGTAATGGGCTTGTCTTATCCAATAAGTTAACCGCATGAATCAGTGGCAATCCATTTCTCGCTTAACACTGGTCCAATCTATTTACATTTGAATGCAATCTTCAAAGCTTTCAGGGTTCCCTGAGCTTAAAATCCTTGGTCATCACAGCTGGTCCGAATGACCCACTTAATGACAATGATGAATTACATAACAAAGTCAACTGGAGAATGGAGGGGGCCTTTACCCTGCCATCCATTCATTTTTTGGATAAAATTGAGCAACAAGTGTGGCGTAAGGAGTGAAATGCATTCGAGGTCAAATTGCGAAGCTAAAAGTTAGGTTCCATCCCCGGTTTTGGACACTTTCCAAAAAGTTCTCGACCGCCAAGATTTTGGAAGCGTGGAATCATTCTCAACGACGAAAAGCCTCCAATCATGAACACGTTTTTTTCTATTTAGAACTGCTAGTCTTTTAGCAGTTTAGCAGAACTTATCACAAACAAGAAAACCTGGAACAACCTCTGTTTTTTTTGGATCCACAAAATTGTCTATTTTAGGTCTGAGATAGTCTGCAACGGCAAGTAGGGAATTGCGATATGCGGCACCATGCTGGTTATAAATATTTTAGTGGCATTTTTTGGACACTTAACTGAATGCGAACTCTTTGAATTGGTTTTGAGGTACAATCTAGTACTTCCTGTCGAACTTGGTCCCTTAATCGTCAACTTATCAAGAAAGCTAAGTTTGCTAAACAAAATTTCTAACGAGTGTTAATGCCTATTTCTATCAAAAGGAGGAAGGAACATTGCAACTTGGTTATGGGTGCTAATGTTCAGCTCCAATTATCAAACAATGGTTCCCGAGAAACTGAATTTGGCTAATAAGTTGCATCAAACATAAAGATAGACATTTATGTAAGTGAAGAGGTCTGAATAATGAAACTCTACTTCTTGAATGACTTTCTTTAAAGAAATTAAGTTTTCAACACAACCATCAGGCAGGAACACTTAAAAAAGAATTGCCACCGCCAATAATAGCAAATGGAAAATAATTTGTTTTTACTTGCAAACCATTGATGTCACCTAAAGCAAGGACACTAAAGCACGTGATTCTTGTTGATTTTCTATCTATGCGTGTTTTTGAGCCAATTTGACGCAATATTTCAGTGATTAGAAAGACAATTTGATTATTTTTGATTAATTTGATGTTTATGAGTATTTCATTTATTCTTCTGACTTTCAAAATTAATTCAGAAATATTTAGTTTATTGACGGAGTTGTATATCAAGGAGATCATGATTTAATTAAAAACACTTAAACGTACTATGTAGTCTGCTGTACCGTACATCCACGTACTATGTAGTAAGGATAATCTTTTTTTATTGAGACTAGAGTTACTGTCTTGATTCAACGCAATGGCCTAACTTGGCGGTCAGTGGAAAGCCGTGTCGTTTCCTCTCTTTAGAGTCCCTGTTCTATCTAACAAGATTTTATTGTTATGCCATAATTGAATATTGTCAGCAGAATTAAGTCATTTTTCTGTGTCCCAAATTTTTGAACCGAAATTAGGGTGTTTGTTCCCTGATTCAAAAGGGAAAAGGAACAAATGAGAACTCAATTGACTTATGAAAGATCCATAGCACAATCACATTATTTTAAAGACATCTCTTCCCAAGTCGGGTTCATTTTGAATAGGAAAGTACTAAGACCCTACTAACAATGGACGAAGTTCCCTCAAAAGGGGCCGTGACGATTTGATTGTTCTCAAAAACAACTTTGCTGTAGTCGATCCGAAGCTTTCTTCTTTTTTTTATAAGGTTGGATTAATTCGAAAACAGGCTGATTAAATCTCTTCGCGACAACTGTTCCAAACGATGAAGGCTGGAAATGTTTCAAACAGAGACCTCCGACGTCACGTCAATTGAAAGTGGATCAAGTCTGTGGAACCTTATTTCAAAGACACAATGAAGTGACGTCAGCAATGGCAGATCTTGTGCTTATTGGGTGAATAACTTCCCACAGTAATGGATCGCCAGAGCTCCCTCAAAACCCACATCTTGATGAGTTCCACATGTGCTCACCTTGGAAGGGCACAGCTTTCTCACTTCCCTGTCCCCAAGAAAGGAATTTGCTTTCCACTGCTCATGCCGTAAAACATAAAAGACCTTTGGAATTGGCAAAAAGGTCGTTTAAAGGCCGTAAGACACGCTCTCCTAAATCTCAACGTTCTCGAAGAAGAACTTCAAAAGAAACAAGTGTTCTCATTTTGAGGTCCGTCCTCGTCATTAAATACTATGTTGCCTTTGTGGTAGACACAATAGACAGGTGGACCATCTTTGTCTCTCCAAACAAAACGCCTTTGACACGAATTTCTTTTTAAAGCTAGATCATTCTTCTCACCTGGCCATCTTAATACCATCGATCCAAGCCTGGCACTCCGAAATGGTATCGGCTCGAAGTTCATATTGTCGTTGGTTCTCTCGCCGATACATAATGGCGAAGCAATACTGAAATGAAAAAAAAGGTACAAGTGTTATGTTTGTAACTGTTGAAGAGCTTTCAGCAAAATCGTCCTTAATGAGCACCATTTAGCAACAGTGTTAAAAGCCATTAAGTAAAATACGTCTTGTCGTCGACATGGAACAAGATCCGAGCCATGGTTCAAATCCAGGAAAAAGAGCTGGCAAAAAGTCAATTGGATCGATGCTTTCAAGTCTGAGATGGTCTTTTGGTGAAAAACCCCAGAAACGAAGTCAAAAAAATAATTGTAATGGGGTTTGAACTCCAGTGCTGGAGGGTCTACTGTAATTGAATTCGTCACAAAACTTTTCTTCACCATATTACGACGACGTCGACGTCGACCATCTGCTGAGTGAAGTCAAAAGTGAGGGGGTCTTTCAAAAGCAAGTAAATGAAAATTGAGAGGGGATTTGTCACTCAAAAGGAACAAGGTCACATTCAACAGGTTCCGCAATGAACACGCAGTAGACGAATATTACGGATCTTCCTAAACTAAGCGCCGTCTCTTCTCCGCTGGGGTTTCCACGTTCAAATTCCGCGCCCTTTTCCCCATCTTCCCGGGTGCCTTCTTTGTGTCTGCTGTTTTGTGGTGGAGTTTGGGATTGTAAAGTGCTGAAGGTGGTGGAGTGATATCCAAGCCTCCGAATGACCTTCATTTTGCTTTCGTCGGGGAGTCTCTCCAGTTGAGTGCTCATAGCCAAACTCGGGGCCACTGAAACACGGCGCCTGGGTTGATTTGGCGTGGTGTTGGATTTCGTTTTCTCTGCTGAATCAACTAGTGGTATGCGCCATTCGTGGTTGAGGGTTTTTTGCTTTAGGATATTCCAGCGTTGACAGAGCTTAGGAGACCTCACCAAAGCTAGAGGCGCCATTCTTGCGCTTGTTATCGGATCCAGCATGCCTCGATTTGATGATGTTTCAAGTTCATTGGCATATATGGCCACGGAGGTGCCTCCATTGTTGCTCGACTAATGTTTAATGAAGCATAAAGGAATTGATTATTCATGCAATCAAACGCTACTACTAATACGACGACGACGACGACGGAACAAACGGGTGTAATTAAATGTGGGTGTTCTGTATTACCTCGGACAATGCAATAAACAAATCATTGTTATAGAACTTGGAAACTTCCCACCTTGTAATCGGTGATCAGCAGACGTGGAAAACCCAATATTGGGTACCTCCTTGAGAGCAGTCGATGATACTTTCAAGCTTTTCATGCAAGTTGCTATTACATAATGCGTGTTCAAGACAAATTGATCGTCCCTGGAGCCGATTTCATGCCAGTGTGGGTTCTTGGTTGGTGGTTTGGCACCACGCACCATTCCAGGATTTCGGGTTGCGAAGAGAACAAGCTCCTCACTTATTCAAGTTAAGCTAGGCATTGAAATCGGACGCCAATGCGCAATCGCATGCAGAAGCAGCTGAACTTACGACTTTCTCAATGCTTTCATCCTTTCCAATGTGCGGGTTGAGGAGTCTTTCACAATAGCATCCTTCCAAAAAGATCACACCCACCGGTCGATTGGACGAGTCATTATCGTAATAGAACAACAAATTCTGAAGAAGAAGCTCGGGTAAGGACCATTATCTCATTTTCATCCGTCCTAGCCTTTCTTACCTGATACAGTCTGAACCATCTCAGGAGCCATTTTGTGCTGTCCGATGATCGTTTGTAAAGGTATCCGGATAGCCGGGAGTCATTTCTCGCTTTCTCGGCCAGACCGAGAAGCTGGCCGTCATTGATTCGAATGGAACGCTGATACCTCTGCATTTTGGGACTCAGCATCATACCAGACATGGCCCCATGCATGCTAGTATTTTATCGGAAATCCGTGGTGACGCTGGAAGAAGACGTGACGAACTTTCAAATAGATGTACTTTCCTTTGGAAGTGTCCAGAATTGAGCAATCGAGTCCCAGTTGGTCCTTCGAGGGACGGACCCGATTGGTGAGCTGACCACACACACTCAATAAATCATCGATTTTGTAAGTGATTTCAAATGATAAATTGACTCTACGTTTTAGGGGAAGAAAATATCCTGGTTTCTGAAACAACCTTACACGCCGTTTTCTGGACTTCATGCAGATAAGGGATTTCTAATTTGGCAAATGGAAACAGGGTTCCATTACAGTTTTCCAGCGGATCATCTTGTTTGGTAATGAAAGGCATTATCATAACCATCTTTCTTCTAAGTTGAGCAATAATCTCGTACCTCACTGAAGTATTTGAAATTGAACTAGTGTGATGTCATACTTGATACTTGGTAACAATTGAAGTCCCCGAGGCTTGATAACCCAAAAGATCTTTGAGAAGTTGTACAGTGTGACGTAAAGAGTCGACTTCATTTATGATTGAAGGAGAAGGGAGCAGAAACAGCAAGGGACCTCCTGACCCTCGTCAGGTTTCCTCCGAACAGAAGGGTCACATTTTCTTAATTCCCAAGACTTGTCAAGCACGTCACTCAAGGACCAATTCTAATTTGTCAAGAGCTTTTGGAGAGCTCTGTTAGGAAATCTTATGGATAGGCAGAATGGGAAAGGTCTAATGATGAAGACATGTTCCAAAAGATCTTTTATGTGTGGATCAACCCTGAAGGAGAAAAGGTTTTTGATTCATGGAATTCCGGATTCAATCAGTGATGACATTGTTCTCCAGAAATAGCTCAACCGTCGCACTGCATACGAATGCTATTGGATGTTCCATACCGCTGACTAAATGAGCAAAACCTCGATGGGATTATAAAAAAGAAATGTAATGGATACAAATAGTGGCTGGTCCATTTTCAATCAATTCTGATCTACTCCATAGACAAACAACACAATTGAGTACGTCTATTGATCATCAAATGGGACTTGTTGAGCAAGGTCCCATTTGGGAACGCCCTAGGCTAAGACTCGATTTGCTTACCCACTGTGTTGGTTTTGTTTGGAGAAGAAGCAAACTTGTGGGATCATCAAAACCTCACGGGAAAAGCACAATATGTCTGGAGGTTTTCAACTCGGCACTTTGCACACCCACTCTCTTGTGCTCGGCACTTGAACTATTCCCATTCTGAATTGAATTCAATCATCACTACACCTTCTTGTCAGTCTCAAGGCCTCTTCCTCCTGCTCCACGTAGTTGTGCCAAGTTCAAGTTCATGCTAGTGCACATTTGCCATTGACCCTCGGATAGAAGGGAACGGCTTGCGAGTGGTTTGAGTTTGTGTCGTTCCATCGGCGAAGACGCCGCGGTCTTGCCGCCACCGAAGAAGGTCCCTTTTCCGTGCGTCGTTTCTCTCCGTTCCCTCTATTTGACTGCACACCACAGTGTTGTAGTATACACGGTGGCGTCGGGGTTTTTGTCTGGTCTTTGGGCTGCTGAAGAAGGCTCCTTCTTGTCGTGCATGCAGCTGGGAATACGCATGTCTTTGAGGGCATTCTAACTGGTTAGACTACTTGTGGAGTCACCGCCGTTCTCTGTCAGCCCACCTTGCTTATCCTCTGAGGCCTCCCGCCGCCAGCTTTTCCATCTCTCATCTTCCTTTCCACGTAGCACACCTCCATCCATGTTCTCATAGGATACGACAACATAGTGGATATACTGTACGTAGACCATGGTATGAGGTTCTATTTGCCTTGGGTTCCCCCTTTTGGTCGTCTCACCCGGAGAGAGGAGGCCACAGTGTGCAGACGACCACCATGATTCTCACCTAGTTCAGGGGGAATCTTGCTTGGCTTCTCCCTGGGTTCGGAGGACATTTCATCCCAACACCCAGACGAAAACACGAACGAGGATCAAAGAAGGAACGACGGGAGAGACGGAGAAGAAAGTTGCAGAACGCAGGAGGGACTTGGTTTTGGTTCTTGGTTCTCGAAAACGAGCGCTTGTCCCAGCCCCCCCCCCCCCCCCATCTACTACCCCCCTCTGGTTCACCTCTTTTTGCTTCTGGGCGTAGAACCTTGGAGGTTTCGTCTAGCAGAGCGAGATCTAACAAACTGTCATTTCAAAGCATAATTCGTTAGATATCTGCGACTAATTCCAAAAAAGAATGAATTCAAGCCACATGATCTTCCATTTCTAATAATCATCAGTACCTCTCGTTTTTCTAACCTGATGAGATTGCCTTGTTCTTCCCCCTGACTCTTAGCCGGCCTTGAAAAAAGGTTGAAAGGCTGGGCCTAGATTTCTGGTGCTCGTTCTTGCTCTTCTTGACGTACCTCGTGCTCGCTCTTGGGCATCAACAGGTACCCTCTTATTCTCTTTTTCTCTGCTGTTCCTTTGGATGGGTTTCCCTTGGCCAAAAAGACAGTGACTGTTGCTTCCTCTATCCTCCTTTTGTGCCTGTTCCACTTTTTCCCTTGGTGAAGGACCAATGTTCCAACGAGGAAGCAGTCGAGGAAGACCAAGTCTCGTGAAACGATCACTTCCACCTTGAACGTGTAATGTATGTTGGAGGAAAGGAGGTGGAGAAGGAGGAGGAATAGGAGGCTTGTTCTCGAGACAAAAGCATGTATATGTGTATCATTCTGGGCTGAGCCCTGATTGTCTGGAGGCCTTTTTTCAGTGGGTTTCCATGTCATTTGGATGGTATACATACAGGGTGACTGATTGAAAACTGGTACAGTTCTAGATAGACTGGATGGGTGAGAATGAGCTTTTATTGCGGTAAGGCGTTGTCATGGATATGTTTTATTGAGCTTATTCATACGCATATTTTGGTATTTTATGATTTTCCTTACAAATGGCTTGGAAGTTGTCCAAAATTAGCAACTCAAAATGCATAATATGCACAATGAAATTCTTGTGCTTCCTAAGACAATTGGCCCTCATTAAACACTTAAAAGGACAGTGAGTATGAAATAGACCGAAATATGTTGAACTTCTCGACTCCACATACGTCGAAAATCTTTCAAAGCTTACCTCCTGGCACTTTCCGAACAGAAATGAAAGAGGAAAAAAACGTCTATAATTTTCTTAATTTCAGTTTCATTACCTCGTATTCTAACCAATTGGAGAGGTACGTTCTCTAAAGAGGTACATTTCTTCGAGTAATGGATCCTGTCCGTTTTTACGATCACGGAGGAGCCTATTGATAAACTCGGCAAGACTTTGAAAAAGAACCTTTCCTATAAAAATACATTGAAATATTGATTACTTAGCAACCCTGTTCTTGAGCAAAACAAGGGTTAGGAGTTACTATGGTTGTCGGCACTTTTTCAGGAGAGAGGGCATATTGTACGAGTATGCTGAAGTGGCTATTTCCCATGTACAGTAGACCCGCGGATAGTCATTTATCCGAATCAGCTCGAGTATCACACGAACAAGAGATGAGCTAGAGTTCTGAAAGGTGCCGTTATGGTGGGAACTCGATGAATATTTTAGACCAACCAAAGTTATTTCTCACCTCTTTCCAGAACACAAGTCACGCACAACGGGATCGTATGTCGTCTCTCCAACTAAAATAGCTTCTAAAAGTACAATTCACAAGTATGGCTTTGACCAAACCAAGACATTGGTTGGTTTCAAGACCAAGGATTCACGGATGATTGAATGCGTGTGAGTTCAAAATCGCTCGATTTAACACGTTGTCCTTTTCCTCATGTTCTGTTAGGGGAACAAATATGAACCTGACAATACGAACGATGAGATCATTTTTGGTTGTCAGTTTGTCATGAAATATGTATTACCATGCGACGGAACCGTTTTGTGAGTGTATGGCTAGCTGTGAAACCATAAATTTAGGGCTTGGTCATCATACTGGAGTCTCTACTTAATGGTTGTTAAAACTAAGTCAACCCTTTTTTAAAGGCGTCTAAAGGACCCTTCATCAAACAACCAACATATTGGTGATGGATCAAACTTGTCTGGTATCAGTGACAAAATCTTGTAAGAGTTATTGATCAAAATGGCATCATACGCACAATGCGTCAAATAATGATGTCTAAATTAACAATTGATAAAGAATCGGATTTCGTGTAATTATTGATCTGCCAATGAATTAGAGCTTGCAAAAAAACCGAGTCGTCTCAAAGTCATGTTTCGGATCAGAATTTCACGTGATTTCTTTTGTGCCCTTCAACTGATTTATTCCTGTACATTTTTGATGGGACCTAACTGAGGGTATTATTTTTTATGTTGCCTTCGAAGCTCATCTTGAATAGTCCATTTCCGCATAAGGCGCTAATCGTCCATTGCTCAGTTGGAAACAGAAGACAGTCATATTTGACTGGAAACAAATTTCATAAACACAATATAACCAATAGCTAACTCGAATGGCATTGACTCGACAACCACTGAGACTTCAATCCCAATGCAGGACTCGTGAACCGCGTGAATTTTGCTATTGGTAAACAGGTCAATGAATCATCTCAAAAGTACAAATTCAAAAAAAAAAAACTCTCTTTTCTCCACCCTACAAATCATTCATAGAGAACCATCAAGCATAATCCAATTAGTTTTGGAAGCCATCCGTCCATGAGGATCTAAATAGTGTCCATAAGTGTCAAATCCAAATAGCTTCTCACTTTAATCTCCGGTATCGATCATCTGATATCAAGTCACATCACCTTTAGCGTTTGGCCAGTGGACAATGAAATCAACTCCTCGGTTTTGTCCGCCACTGTGCTCGAAAGATGGCTTCTGATTTTGAATAGCCACACTTCTAGCGCGTTGTCTTTGGTGTTGGTTCGTTGGTTACGTTTTCCCTCGCCTCTTTGCATATGGATGGTCGAACAACGCACGCACACACACATTCATGCGAACGGACACAATCCCGACCAAGCACTAATTATGGCCAACACAATCATAGCTATTCAGTTGTGATTCAATTGTCCTTGCCAGTGGACAAGATATACTTGACAAGTTCAACAATGTCGCTCCACAAGCATTGATTCGATCGTGATATTTTTCAACATCATTGTAATGCACCAAGGTCAAGGGGGAAGTGTAAGTTGGAACAAAGCCATGGGCTGTACTCCGTTCATTTTAAGTATTTTGGCGGTAAGCTTGACTTTGGGAGCATCCGAAGCCCAAAAGCGGTCAGATGGGCGTGGCGTCAGATTTGTGTCTGGGGGTCGACAGGCAGTTATCCCCAATCAGGCGAGCATTCCTGAGGGGACTTCCTATTTTGTGATTCAAAAAAACGAAGGTGAGGGGAAAAGCAGGAGCAAGCCGGAGTCCCACGTTTCTCGACGAGGGGCGTCGCCCTTGCACGTCCCTCCTTTGGGCGGTTACCCTTCTCAACCTCGACGTGGACCAGCCCGACCAATTTATCCCCAATTAGGGGTCCCCCCACCTTATCCCCCACCACCCCCACAACCGGTATTTCAAACCGTTCCTGCCACTCAGAGCGAGAGGACACCGTCCTATTCTGAATTGGTCTTGGGTTCCAAAGACTCCAATGAGGATGAGAGTGAGGAGGACGATTCAGAAGAAAAGCCCAAACGCAAACGTCGGAAGAAGAATCGACGGCGGAGACCTGGCCAGAAGCGGAACAGACGAAAGAAGAAGAAAGGAAACCCCTCAAGCAAAGTGTATGTCATCAAGACGCCTGTGGTGGCATATCGCCCTTTCAAGCAATTTACCGCACCATATCATCCCCCACAGCACTCGTTCCCTGTTCAATCCGATTACCCTGGGGCGTCGTATGTGACCCCGGATCCCAATCACTATGTTTCGCATCATCAAGTAACTCCGACACCGTATCCCCATGGGTATGATCGTCCATTGCAGCATTACCCTCAGAGCTATGGTCCGACCCCGACCCCGCATCCTGAGCCTCACTATGGTCCACCTCCATCGCCGACCCCTCACTATGGGCCTCCTCCATCCCCACAGATACAACACATCCCGGAGTCGAAATATGGACCCAGCCCGACGGCCAAGCCGCACTTTGGAAATGTTGCAACCTCGACCATTTCCTATTCTCATGGAGACTCCGGCTCAAATAGCCACTCGTACTTTGAGTTTTCTACTCCAAAACCTCATTATCAGTTGGCTCATAGCCCAACCTCCCCGCCGCCCATCACGTTCCAAGAGGAAGACGAACAAAACTTCTACCACTTCCAGACGTTCCCGGTACAGAGCTCCGGAGTTTTGCCAGACTCATCCAATCGAGGTGGGCCAGACAATTTTCAAGGTGACCAGGGAGTAGTGTCAAACAGCCCAGAGAATAACAATGATGGAACTTTTACTATCTACACACCGCCTGGCTTGAGTATCACGCCTGTAATAAGCAGCAGTGGTGCAAGTACAGGCACAAGCAATGGCTCGAAAGGCGGCTCCAATGGAACGAGAGGAAAAGGTAGACGGAAAAAGAATGGGAGACGGAATAAGGGTCGAAGGAAGAATCAAAAACGGAAGAACCAGCGACGCCAGAAGAATAACAAAAACCCTAATGAAGAAGCACCATACAGTGTAAGCGAATCTAAACCCTTCCAGGCCTCTAATGAGGATAGAGGTGACGGCGACATTGGCTCTGAGGCAATTGCGCCCAATCTAAGCTCTTCCACTTCGGTCTCGCTCCTCCCGGAACAAATTTCGCCCGCTGAAGACAAAAACGAGAAGGAAAGTCAAAGTGAAGTGCCAGCTTTGGTCGAACCAACCGATAACGATAGTAATGAGAAGGACGAAAACAAATTCGAGGACAATACCTTCTTCCAATCATTCTTGGGCAATTCCAATTCCAATTCTAACTCTCCGACCACGTCCTCGTCGTCAAGCTCATTGAGAAAGCCCAAAACCTTTGGCTTTCAGCCCATTCTCAAAGCAAACACACCAAAGCTAAGGACGAACAGACGGAGGAAAAACCGAAAGAACAAGTCCAACAATTTCCCGTCATTTCCTGACACCACGGACATTTCGGCTAATTTGGAGCTCACCACATTGACCCCCAAATTAGAGATCGATGTCTCGGCCGAGAACTCGACCGACGGCTCTGGAGACTATGAGTACGAGTACCAGGAAACAGACTACGAATACGGAGAGTATAACACACCTCCCGAAGAGTCGAAATACGAATACAAATACGAGGTAAATCAGCCTAATTCGTTCAATCTATGTCGAATGACTCCGATTATGCTCATTGCTCCTTTTTCGCTTCCAGGTGGATAACGACAAAGATCAGAAGTTTGCCCACGAGGAATCTCGAGATGGAGAGAATATTGAAGGCTCCTATCACGTCGATCTGCCCGACGGCCGTCGGCAAACCGTTAAGTATGTCGCCGACGAATCAGGATTCCACGCCGAGGTCACTTACGAAGGCGAGGCCGTCATCCTGCCGGCAAACGACAAAAATAGCAACAAACCAGGCTCCGTTTCTTCAATACCAGCCTCAAGCTCGTATGGGGCGGAACCGGCGGTATCCAATGGCTCCGGAGGCTTAAATCTGCCGGCCTCGAGACCCGTGAAGAAGTACGGTTTCGTGTCCAAGCTCGATGGTATCGGGCCCTCGGAGAGTGTGACTGTGAATAGTTTGAATGATCAGACCACAGATCCAGATGTCAAGCTGGGCGACGAAGATCAGGGTTCCAATTTGGATTATGAAGGGGATGATGACGAGTACGAGTACACAGATGAGGACGATGAGTATTATTATTATTACGACGACGAAGACTATGAATATTACGATGATGATGAAGAAGATTATTAGATAGACTCCCAACAGATTTGGATCCGCTCAAGTTCCTTTGTCAAGTCAAGAGGCCATTTCATTTTTTTCATTGTTAATATCATTTATTTATTTATTCATGTTTGATATCAATGTCGCTTTGGGAAGAATGATATTCGAAAAAAAAAATCATTGAAAAAACACCCTCTCATCTCTGGTTCTCTTGTTCTCCATCCTCCATTTTCGGTCGGAGTGGCTGGCAACGCCTAAATTGAATTATCTCGTAATCTTCACGGCCTCGCTTTGAGGCGAGACTCAATCCTCTTAAATCTATTGACAAGAGTGAGGTTCGTTCCCTTTCTTTCTTTCCTTCTTCCTTTTGCTTTGCCTTGCTTTGCTGCTTTGCCTGGCCTCTCCCTGACTCACTCTCAATTTAGTATTCCAAAGCTGAACCCTCCTGAAGGATGAGCGCGATTGTTTACCACTCCCAACTTTTAAAGCTGCTTCTCATCAATGGGAAAACATGGTTCACCCAAATTGCATTATTTTCCACTCAACCCGATTCCCGAGACGTTGCTTGGTCCATCCATCCACCATATTCTTTCTCGCTTGCTAAAAGATACCTTTACCTCCTCAAAGTCACTTTGTACTCCAGCTGTTGCTAGGACGCTCCTTTTAATCAATTTGGCTTTTTTTGAAATTTGCACGCTCGCACTTTGATTAGTTCAATGGAAACACGCCGAGAAAGATTCACATCAAATATCCAGACCGTTTCGTGGTCAAACTCGACAAAAGAGCGCCTGCGTTTCCTTCTCATCCGGGATCGAACTTTTTTTTTCACCATCTCCAAGCCCTTGATCCGTCGGTGCTTCGAATGATCTTTCTACCGAGTATGGTTGATCATTTTGAATTCATTCGTAAGTCTCGTTGTCGATCCCTTGAGGCAGTTGATTGTGCCAATGACATTGGTCGCATCCTGTGTGCACCCTATACCAATGATAATGACAACAATTTTTCATGGTTACATGAATATGGATGTACTAGTCTGATGCAAGGGACATTTGCTGGCTACCTTTGTGCGGGGATTAGTGGAGCATAGTACGTACTTTGAACGGCAATTCAGAAGAGATTGTCTCAAAAGGTGGCTTGATAATGATTTGGTTATGTGATTACTTAGAAATGGCAAACTCTACGTATATCTACCTTTGAAACCAAAAGAAATCAAGCCTCCTTGGTTTGGTTAAGCGGCGAAGGTATAATATTGAAATATTGGCATATACGTTGGGACGTATTTATTTATGTTTGCTTGGGATATGATTGATCAGTCTTAAAAGTTCAAGAAAGTGAATATGTAAATGTCGGAACAGATTGAGAGTGTTGGTTGAAATGAAAAAAAACAAGGATCATTTTTCCCAATCAACATGAAAGGCAAAAGAATCAGAGGGTTTCAGAAGCACTTGAAAGCAAAGACATATCTCCCAAGAGAAGAGCCTCTAAAGACTGTACTAAGGCAAAGTTTCATTTGTTTTGAATCATATTGTGCATATTACAGATCGATAGGAAAGTCCTATAGTTCTTTTCATTCTCCTCTGCCTTTTCTCCTTGCTGACAAACAAACGCAAAAGGACGATAATGCGCTCGAGGATGCCTGATCTGAACAAGATATTTTCCGTTGAGCATCTTATTGTTGATACATTCGAAAACCATAAATAGACCACCAACTCTTCTGAGAGACTTTTCAAATCCTAAAAAAGTAAAGTTATCAACACTTTTGACCTCTAAATTGAAATAATCAAGTAGCTATGTATTGTATCCTTGTAACATACAAGCGACTTTTTGTGATCGTCTTTTTACATAAAATTGTCCTAAAAAAACTAAATTTAAGTCGAGAGATAGTGATGTTTTAAAAGTCAGTCATGAAAAACTTGTGGAGCTGTGCTTTTTTTGTAGTTCAATTTTGCTAGAAATTATGATTGCAAAAGTGTAAATCATGCAGTATACAACCTCTTTTAAAATGATTATTTACAAGTCAAATTGTTTAAAATTTAACCATAGAGGATTTGAAAGGTCTGCCAGATGAGTTGTAGGGTTATTCATTGTATCACAATGTTTCAGTAATATATTTTTCATCTAATAATCCTTTGATGAAATTTGGCATCTTGAAGCGTGTTCTCTCGTTTCTACATTTGTTTGTCCGCACCTAGACGAAGCAGAGGGCGCTGTCTCCCTCAATTTTAAAGGATTTTACCCACACTCGCCTTTCTAGGTTTAAAGCACGTGTCAATAAGAAATGAGCAAATGTTCAAGATGCATGATAGAGTTAAGAAGGTTCATAAGTTGAATGAAGGCTACACTAATCGTTGAGTTAAGTAGATTAATTCGAGACAAGAATGATAGCCTTATTTTAATGTGTCCCTGACATTCATGATGCACTGTATATTATGTATAAACTCGCTCAAGCTAATTTATCCAAGAGTTAAAGACTCACAAACCATGATCAAGTGGCCAACAATTGCTTGTCCATGCCAATGAATATGAGCAGTAACCTACGGGACACTGGACAGCTGAATTGTAGCAAATGATACCGGTAGTCATTTTCAGAAACCATGAACTACGTCCAGACAAGTCATCAAGTCTGAGTTCGAATTTATGCAATCTTGTCCCAAATCACAACCGCTGAAGGGTTTGCTTAATATCAATCTGATCATAGACATTTCTAAATCTCTGTAGACACTTTGACCATAGAGGAAGCAAGGCCTAGAGTTAGCCGGGCGGATTCGTTTTCAGAGCTGATGACAGGGTGACAGCTGAAAGGCTGATAGGGTATGGTATGTGATTTTTCAATCGGCTGGAGGTGCACTGTTCCAGTTACCCATTTAGTTGTAGTAAAAACCACAACAAAGTCGATTTTTGCACTTCCATGTTTTTTCTTCTATGCTTTGACTAGACAAGACAAATTTTGGTGGCAAATTCAAATTCTTGCCATATAATTAAAATGTCAGACCTATCGAATTATAGCATTAAAGTAACTCGTGCTCAAGTGCTTTAGAAACGAGGGACTGTCCCGTACTTGACGGATGTTTCAAATCTTAGCATCATTTCTCTTGAGGGACGGTCTCGTATTCCTAAACTTTGTAGGGACCAGACTTTTGACTTCTTCATCTTACCTTTACGACCACTGAGAGACGGTTTAGGCCCTTAATTTTGTGTATCTCCAAAACATACTTGTACCTTTTTCTTATTTTTCGCGATTTTCTTAGCGTTATTGGGAATGATGGATGGTGGATATGAGTCGGCTAATGGTGCTTCTTTACAAAGTTCTGGGATTACTCACAACTTTTAGCGAGATAACCAAGTGCAACATGTTCATGATAACAAGTGTAATTTGATGTTTTCCAAAGACTTGTTGCTTACATTATGCTTACATGAAATTCGACACTGGAATTGATTCATTGATTCCAATTTGACCCTTTTTGAGTTGTCTTAGTACACTTGAATAGTAGTACTATCAAGCAAACTAAATGGCATAAAGAATGATAAAAACATTTGAAAATGCATGTCTAATGAATGCAAACTTATTGCCAGCAACATATTCTTAAAGTATGATGGATGACTGTCATGTGACAAGGAGAGTTTTTTGTTCATTATGTTTGAAAGGGTTACATGACAAACGAACAAAATCGTCACATCCTTGTAATCCATGAAAAACATGATGAGCCATTATTGCCATCGTAAATGGATTGAGCAATAAGTGATTCTTTTTGAAGTGGACTTGACAATTAATCAAGGAGGGATTGTTGTGACTTACTTCAGATCATTTGCGTTGAAATACACTATATAGCCCTCTGTGTTCACTGAAAGATTAACTCACAATAAACTGTAAACCTCCGAATGGACCCTGATCATGTATTCATCCAAGGATTTGAATATGATGATAAAAACTGATATCCTGGATGACTGACGCAGACTTTGAATTGAAACGCTGGCTGAAAATTAAATACAAAGATAAGCATGCTATAAAAAATGTCTCGTCTGTTAGATCGAGATTAAAATTGAATACGCATATTTCTAAATTCCTTTGACGAGAAAAAGCCTTTTGTCGTTTTCAAGGGTCACGAAATTCTGCCGCAAACACCCTTGAGACCTTTGGTCGTTTTGGTGTTCAATTGTCAAGTGGACATCACTTATGTTGATTACGTGCCAAAAAATACCAATTTTGCACTTCACGTCCTAAAATGTCTTTTGCCAAACCATGGACATTCATTTGTGGTAAACACATCTTTGACATTTATTACCTCTTGAGCAGCTTTTCCCCAAATGAAATCCTGCTTGATTTTTTTGGGCGCTCATTTCAAATAATTTTAGCTCTTCGGAGAACTCTGGTTTTGTCTCTTTGAAAAATTGATGAGTAATGTTCTATATTGCATATCAATAAGGACCCTTATTTGCAACGTCAGACAGCCCAAACAAAACGGGAAGACGCAAAGTAGATTGCTAAATAAACTATCTCGTGACGTGCCATGAAAGCGATTTCTTTTCCGGACATTATGTGTTTAAGATTTTGAAAGAATTAGCCAAAGGCAACTCAAACGCTTTATTATTGAATAAAGAGGAATCGGCCCAATCGGCCCTTCATTTGATAGAGGCTGACTCACAAAGCGCCCTCTGAAGTGCAGAACCTAAGCCATATTTCGTGCAGCGTAAGGGGGCTATAGAGAAAGCATGTCCTTGCATTATTTTGCATCTTATTTGCAAGCCAGAACCAAAAATTCCAACCAGACCTTTCCTCGTCCCTATTTATGTGCAACAGTTTTGCAAAGTAACGCAACGTGTCCCTTGTTGCCTTGTCTTTTGTTAATAACGATTTAGCACAAATAGAATTTAGCCGGACCCTCCCGAGCTAAAATCTCATGGCTTAGTGAGATGGCTAATTTCAACGATGGTGGTAGATTTTGACTAGACTTGGATGAAAGAGTTATTACCGGTAAATAATGTCGCCTGTGCCAATAAGTTTTGTCATCCTAGTTTATTAGTCACATTCAAGATGGATCTTCGAGTGCCAGTTTGTTTGGTTGGTTAGTTGGCTGACTGGCGGGTTGGTTCATAATCGTCATCCACAACAGTCCACTTGGATTATTCAGTCACGCACAATTGCCTTTCTGTCTTCCTGAATTTTGACTGGTCTGTAAAGACTTTGGAGTCTTGCGCCAAAACAAAGCAAATCCATTCTCAGCACGATGTCACATAGCATATGAAATTCCCATGATCGTTCAAATCTTCACCGAGAGTCCCCGCCATTCTAAATTTAGCCAAGAGGGGTTGAAAACTGACCATGAATATCACGTTCACAAAATCAATCATTGCATGTGCAAATCCTTGGCAGAGACATAATACTTGAACTGAAAGACAGGTGCACTTTGAGTGCATCTGAGTTTTTTTTTCAATCTTGGACCGGTACATTAATGAACAGATGCGGTCTTTCAATTTGTGAATACTTTAAGGGTTTGTTATATACAACAATAATGGTCAAATCATCCCTTGGCTTCCACGAACCATGAGAGATCAAACCAAAAGTGCTCGGAGGTGGTTTACAGTCTCATTTTGACCGTTAAGATGTGAGCATCTCACAAAATGAGAAATTCAATTATATCACGGTGAGAGGTTTCCAAACCTCATTTACACGAAACATCTTTTACCCTTTGAAAGGCGGAATTGCATCATGACGAAGGTCGTAAAGTCTGTTGTCACGTACGTGGTTAGTGCAAAGTTTGCTTATATCTACCAAACACCCTAGACTCTTTTTCAACTTGAATCTACCCCGAGATTGATTTGATTTGATTTTGAATGTATTTGTAAGTACAAGTACTTTTAAGGTGAGGTCATCTTTGGTACATGGTACACATATCAGGCTTGGATTAGTGACTAGTGCATGAAAATGGAAACAACATATCACAGGGGATAATTGGGCAGCGACTGATTGCTGGCGGACTTGAAAGAGCTAATTTTTTGGACAGTTCGAGATTCAACGGGGAGAGCATTATACAGTCTGACAGCATTAGTAAAAAAATGTGAGCCTCGAGCGAACCATGTGGTAACATACTAACTACATTTTTAGACTCGAACTAGACATGCTCGTTTTCTTAAACTTGCACTGAAAATCGCCTTATCGAAACATGTTATTGTGGAAGATTCGATTGCCAACAGATCCAAAACCGAACACATTAGAAGTAGAAAGAACCATTGCGTGATTTGGTCGAGGTATTGAGGGGACAACGAACCAAAAAATAGAAATTATAACCGATCCAAAGTCTGTGACTTTTGGTAATGAGATGGCTAAAGAAGTTAAAAGATAACGTTAGAGAAAATAAAACTTTGGGTGCTTTTAGAGATTTTTTGGCAAAGACAGGAAATTTGTCAATTGGTGTTGACACAAACAAGTTCTAAAAGGCAATTCTGAAGAAAAAAATAACCACTCCATAAAAACCGCGTAGAAACCAAGAGCAACATAGAAAAATGAAAGGACAATGGGAAAAGAATATAGAAGATCAAAATACCCTTTGACTTCACGATTTAACAAAATAAAAATTAACGTAAGGTTAGGTACTTGTTCAATAGGGATGGAATATTTTAAAATAAGATTGATTGGTTTTAAACTCTGGCTTGTTCTCGAATTTCGGAACAAGATAAAACATCCGTCACGGAACCTCATCCGCATCAGTTCCGATATTGATTTGCTGAGAGTCTTATATTTGCCAATCCGCAGTTACAACCGCAAGAGATCTGCCAAACACGCCCGTTCTTGAGCTAGAAATGTGGAAAAAATGGCCCAGATTGCAAATACCAGGTGATTTTGACACTCTCACTGTGTCCTCTTTTTTTCCAGACTTCCTTACCGCTACTGGGATTGGAATCCCAGCAGTATTATGATGTCTGAATGATGATTTCTGCAATTTAAGTGAGGGACGACATTTTATTGCTAATTTTCCCTGAATCTTGAAGAAAGGTCAGTGTATGTACGACTCAAATAAATAAATCTTGGAACAAACGTCAACGAGGTTTCTTGACGGATTTTTCAAACTGTTTCGGAATAATCGAACCAGTCAAAATCATCGATACCATTGACAACCACTTGCATACTTAAACCGCAGATTAGCCAAGAGAAATGTGGCGCATATCGCGATGATCCGCTCAGTGAAAAAACACCTTTGCTTACGTTTCTTGACGTCATTCCAACTGAGCCACCAATTGGTTGTTCCAAGTTCCAGCACGTTTCTCTTTCCTCCTTCCCGCCTAGATCCCCCTTGGTGAGTAGACTTGGTTCCAACGGATCGTGTCACGCTTTGAATCTCTCGCACGCTGGGTTTTACCGTTGATGGTGAGGGAAGGTACCACTGCTACAAAACTTACACGGTATATCAGCCAACATAGGTTCCAAAATGTTCTCAAATTACCGCCAGGCTAAGTGACTTCTTGACTGCACTTGTAACATACGCTTATTTCATTTCATGTTCTTTTACCAATACTCTTTTTACACCTTTCGGATGGTACGGGTGGGGTAGATACAAACCAAAGAAATAATGTCTTTTTTTTCAACCGTAAGACAGGCTGTCCAAGGAACCAAAGCAATTGTAAAAATAGATGAGGTCAGTATGGCGCTTTTATACTTTTTTTTAGGATAATATTATAAACGGACCACACCAAGCATCTACCTCTTCGTTCCCTGATTGCAAAAAGGTACCTTCAATTACATCGTTCATATTTCAAGGTAAATTTCAATTTTGACCATGCGTGTCTGGGTTTACTTAAGAGTGCGCGAGATAGATGGATACACGAAGGAGGAAATAGTTGTATCCGTGCTTCGTTCGCATTGTACTGAAGTTTATTTTGCAGACTGAGAGGGATCACTTTGGACTCACAACAGGATGCAAATTCGTAACACCACTTTATTCGATGAATTCAAGACCATCAATCAGCTGTGAAATGAAATTTGAAACACCACAACCATCATTGTGCCTTTCGAATGTGGCCTCAGGGATGGACTAGATGAAGAAGAGCTCCTCGGAATTCCCCAAGTTCGAGCAAAGTTTGCCTTCGCTTCCTCTTATTTCGAGCTTCACTTAGCACCAGAAACTAGTCCACAGGCAGGATAAAGTACTCGTTTACTTCACTCGAAGAATTTGTAATGCATGGGAGAATAAACTAATCATTTTCTCTTCTACTGATATGTTCTAAGGCTATTACATACGTATGGCAACCTTGACATTGCTACCCATGCTGAACCGTTTTCAGCAATTCGCAAAGTGTTGTGTAATTCAGCACACGAACATCAACTGACGATGATGGTTAGGATCCTTTCCCTGAACCTACATTTTATTCATTTAAGGAACCAAAGGAGATCCAAAAACCTCAACCACCTTCAAAACCTTCAGTCGTTAATTAATAATGTCGATTGTAGACGTCATGTTAGGAAAACAGAGTAATCCAACCGAGCATATTTTGCTATCTGAATGTATTGAAATCCGAGGAGGCACGGACTTCTAGAAATATGGACTGCGAACGAGCTTCCCGGCAAATCGTCCTGCTCTTGCTCATAGCCACTCTGAGCCTCTTTTCGAATTAAAGTAATAAAATAAGAAACGTAGATCTCTTCAATTAACGGTAGGTCAATTTCTTATCATTTCCATACAAAGTCGATCGTTTCAAAGTTATGTTATCAAAAGGTTATGTAGCTGAGCAGGCCGAAAATTCAAATTTTATGTAGTGCTTAATACATAACTTTGAACATGTCTCCTGAGTTCCCTAAGCATAGGTTAAAGCTCAAACTTAGCTGATTTCATCTTTTTAACAAGATCTTGTGGTCGTATGAAGTGCTTATTTGGAATAAGATGAGCGGTTTAGGAGATAGGATATTTTTGCTTCCGTTTGCAGTCCATATCTCTAGAAGTCCGTGGAAGAGGTTATTGAGGCTCTTGGAGAAAGCATTATTTCTGGTTTTAGCTTATCTTACAACCAGCTTTGCTCGTGACAATTGGAAGCCTAGGTGTGAATTTTCAAAGCAATTACATGATTTTTGTAGACTTGTTGGCAATTAAGGGCGTTCAACACTCATTGTTACAATAAACGAACCTGCGTCACCACGTCAATTTTTCCTCCGAATGACACAAGCTAGTAAAAAAGCAGTACGTGCCTTAATTGTCCTTTACTCGTCGATGGAAGCCCCAGTCATGTTGAAATTTGAGATATGATGTTTTTGGACTCCTACATAATTATTGTTATGAAGAAAAAAACTGGCCTAATTTCGATTGGACAGAGTAGAAATGCGCAGCTGACCGCCGAAGCAGAAATCTCCATATACTTTGTTCGTCTTGACTGGAGAGTCGAGAGCCATTTAGTACATGAATGAAACTACTATTAATAGAACTATTTTTTTAATATTCCCGAGTTTTTATCCAAAAAATAGTAATATTTGCAAAACTGTTGTTTTGGCGCCACAATTTCACTTCCTTGTTTAACTTTAAATTGATCGGCTACCAACCATGCTTGTGTTTAATCTTCATTTATTTCATTTATCCCATTTTATCTAAGTATATCCAAAAAGGTGTTTGAAAAGAAAACAGAAGTGTAAATAATTAAGAAAACTTATTTCAAATTTTGAGGATTTTCAAAACTAGTTCTGACATTCAAGAATAATGGCGCATTTTTTTTGTTGTTTGTTTGGTGCTAAAAATAAGCAGATTGCTTGTCATTATTGCGAATAACGTTCTTCATCAGTAGGACGTGTTTAGTTCGGTTAATCGATTATTCTGAAATTCTATTTCTGTTTATTATTTCAAGTTTTAATTAAGAACGTTTTCTAAAACGTAGTTTTTGGAAAACTTTAACTTCTTATTTCAAATATTTCTAGGATATTCGCCTCTTTTGGATACTCAGTCAAATATTTGCCTTTTTTTTAAATGAATACTATTCAAATATGTTTCTTGTAATTCAAAATTTCCCTCCTAAAGACTAACTGGCACACAAACTACGAAATAAACAATTTACAAAGGAAGGCGGAACAAAGCTTATGTCAAATACTTCAACTTTCAAAATTGGCATCTTTTTTATAAAGGCAAGTACATTAATTTTCGTTCACATATACCGCCTTATACACCAAAAACAAACCAAACCAAGATTTTTCCAAGCTAAAAAGCATAAAACGGTAAATGCTTGAACAACTCCTGTTTCAGCAGGAAAGTAACTTGTTATTCGTTTTACCTCACCTCTACTTTACTTTTCACACACAACATCCAAGTTCCACGGAATTTTCAGTCGAAAATTGGGTGGAAGATGAGGTGCAACAAAAATCCTTCAGGCCATCTGAGGATGGCCCAAAGGCTAAATATATTTTCCCAACCTTCAAGTAATCCCAAGCTAAACTGACTCGTACGTTCTTGGAATGCATGATGAGGTGCACTAATCTTGAGTATGACCTTGATATTGATACGGTGAAGCTTTATCGTTGAGGGTTGCTGAAACCATTCAAGAACTAGTTAGGTTTTACATCAAACTTTGGAGTTATGAATGCCTCAAATCAGTTCGACAAGTCTTTACTCATGAGAAAGTTGAGTCCAGTCAAACCAAGATATATGATGTTATGTCGGTTCCATTAAAATTGACCACTCTACAGAGACCTGAGATTGGTTTAATGGTCAATTTTCTATCGATTAACTCATTTACTCCGTTCCTACGTCCCTGGCCTTAAAATAAATACTAATAAAATATTCTTTTGTGACTAATAGGCAGGTCATTCCATGTTCTGGATATACGATGGCAAAAAAATATATATCCACCGTAATAAGAACGTACAAAAATATACTTTGCAAGTTATAAAAAAGCATTCAAGGGTCGGGTTCGTTGTTGTGAGGTAAGGCTTTGATATATTTTACAAATATTTTGAGAAATATGTCTTCATTTCTATCCTCATTTTTCTTTGATTGAAGACCTGGGATCGAACCCATGAACCCGCGCAAAGCTCGGTGGCTCGTTAACCAACTACGCTACAACCCTTTCCCTTAATATAAATGTACACTGTCTCTTCCTCAAGTCCCTTAAGATAAGTTATACTTAACCAGAACCTGTAGAACTACGTGTTCATGAAAACTTCGGTGCATTAAAGTCCAATTCTTCCCATTAGTTACAGACAGTCTGCTCATGGTAAAAAATATTTCTGATGTAAAAATATCCATCGATCTTAATATTTAACTCTCAAGAGAATAAAACCATTTCAAAGATCTAAAAAAAAATAGAGAGGAAAAAAGACGCCCCGCCCCGCAAGGGCTGGCAATGGCACTAAAATGTCAGGCATATTTTTGACCTTGTTGAGGGTCAAGGATCAAATGAAAAAATATTCCGTAAAAACATGTGTTTTTTCTTCTTCAGAATTCGAGTTCCAAATGTTCAGGGAGTTGTTCGTTAGTGATGGGATCAAACAACTTGTCAAAATCAGGATCGCCAGAAAGCTAGCAAAGTCAAAGCACTGGCCGTTTCTAAGGTATCGTAGAATATTAGGCTTGACCAAAAAGCTGACCCTGGTTTGATCGAAGAAAATTCAGGGTTACTTTTTGTGATTAACTAACGGGTTTTCGATATTCCGCTAGTAATGCCGTATGCAATTGAAAATGTAAATTGGTAGCCCTAGTTGCAACCTCCGGTGTTTTTTTTGTTTGATCCCCATCAGTAGTGTTCGTTTTGTTTGTTACAAAGTCCGATGGTAGCTCTCTCGCTCGGCCTACCATCTGAGGATGGGTGTCCTAATTAAGGGATATTCCCGCTCCCTCGTCACAGCCAGCATTAATTACTACCTCACCCTCGGTAAAGACCTCACCTTTGCCCATTTCGAACCTAGGATTCGCTAAATGGGAGCGGATGCCCGACCAATACGATACTGTAACTTGTCTAATAAGCTGGGGACAAAAGCGTGACTTTCTCATTGTGGAAGAAACACCTCAAAGACACAAGATCGCTTTTATATAATAAAGAGCTGCAAGTATGAACGGTAATCGCATTTTCATAAAAAATATTTTTCCGACCATAAAAGGATGAATGATTTATGTTTCAAAAATTATCATTCCACTCTCTACGAATGAATTCTACTGAATTGCGGACTCCAAAAAACTATATCTTAACAATTGTGTTCGGATTTACTTCTACAAAATGGATTTTCCAAAGGCTTTGAATGAAGCTTAATTGTTGCATAATTTGGTGCTTCGTTTTTATCTTCCCTCATTTATCGAATGAAAGTCCGTCAACTCCTATAAAAATGCAGTGTTGCCATGACGCCACTCCAGTTTCAATTTCCCATAAACAAAAAGTTAGTGTCTTTCTACTTCTAATCTTTAAAAAAATCGGAATTGCCGCATAAGCGCTCATCAAAAGCAAAATGTCAAATGGTTAGTCAATGACTATTTGACTGAGATTAAATGGAACGAACAGGAACGGAAATTACCATCGTTCACGGAAGAGGTTTTGTGAATCAAATGCTTCCTTTGCGTCAGACAACACATTTCGGCAGCTGTTCCTAAATAACAATTTGTTTTGGCTTTCAGTTAAATCTCACTCCAAACGAAGTTTCAAGGGATAGAAGGTATCCTAATTCTTGCATATCATTATACATTTACAAAATTTCTTCTATTACTTATATGTCAAGGAACAGGCCTCAAACTCTCTTTTCTTGAAAAACTTAAAAAAACTACTATGAGACCCGACTACGCCCAAATTTTCCTTTATGGTCAATTGATTGACGCAAAGGGTGATAGATTAGATGACCCGCCCAAGATCGAAAGCTGTCCGTTTGCCAGACAAATATCAGTCTATAGAAAGGGTTTACATACCACCTCTGAATTGTAGTGTAACTTGAGACATCTAAATAAGGGAGGGAACATGTTTGTTACAAGAACACTATCAGGTCTATCTCAAGCAAAGTAAAAATGAGCATATTCAAATCCCTGTTCCTGAAAGACTAGCTTGAGATCGATTGAAACGAACCTTTAATGCAAGAACCTTACTCAGAGAAGTCTGTGTTTTGTCCCTCGTTACATGCCATGATCATCCTTCAGTGGACACTGGCGGAACATTTGGCATCTTGCCCAAGTCTCGCCTTCATCATCTTGAGCTGCATTCTTGAAAGATCTCTTTAAGGACAGAGAAATTTGTGGAGATAGAAGACGCTCTTCTTAGACTCAATCTGGGAACTTTCAGTGATTAAACTCTTCATTTCCCCTCTTAGGGTCCAAGTCCAGTACCTTTCCTCAACAGGAGGCCACCATGACGAATGGACGCACTCTTCTCAAAGCCGTTTATACCTTCAAAGGATCACATAACGACGAGGTAAGGTTTAACATTGCCATACCCACCTCCTGCAGGGTCTATATGAGATTGACAATTGAACTTTTTCTCGGCTTTCAAGCTGAATTTTAAGAAGGGAGATGTGATCACTCTCACTCAAAAAGTGGATGGAGGATGGTGGGAAGGGACCCTAAATGGGAAAACTGGATGGTTCCCGGCCAATTACGTTCAAGAAATACACGAAGATGAAGCTCCATCGTCCAAGCTCTTGCCTGGGGATATGACTGCCACCCTTGTGAATTACCGACAACAAGTGATCAAAGACTTAATGGACAAAGAATCCGAGTTCGTCCATGACCTAGATACCCTCCACCAGAAGTATTTGACGCCATTGGGGAAATCAGAACTGTAAGTGACATTTCCCTCACTCAACATACTAAGACAAGCCCTGTCAGATTATCAAGCACTTTAGCGAGACCCCCCTCAACTTTCTCATGGACAATTAGCGCATTCCAAGACAACCTTTACTAGAAATTTTGCCAAACAAATAGAGTTTTACCATTTCAGTCGGGATTTCTTTTCTTTGGTGGATTGTAGGGCGTTCAAGTCAATTTAGCCAAGTTCAACTCATGGATGTAATCAATGAGTTGAACGGAGGAAAGAGCTGGATAGTTGGGGAAATCCACCTGCACAAAGTTGACGTTCGTTTTGAATTCAAGGCAGGCCTGAATGGCTTCCATTGCCCTTGGATTGCACTTCCTTGCAATCTCCCAAATGCAGTCCAAGCCCGAATTCAGGAACGTTCCAAATACGGCCACTTTTGTTAACTCGCTTTGCGCGGGGCACGCTTCTTTGTTGTTGTCGATCACAGCGTGACAGTTATCGTCGATACTCCTAGAATAAGGAAAATGCTGCAATTGCTTTTTTTTGTTTGCCTTGAGGAATGTACCTTGAGTTAAATGTGCTGAGAATCTTGACGGACCCAGATGGACCGTCGAGATTAGGTTTACTGATGGTGACTTGAACTTCTTGAATGATCCCTGGAATGTTGGGAGGCACCAGCTCGGATCGAATGAAAACGAAGATTCTTTGATTGGTTTCGATGGCTTCTCCCAAGGTTGGCCATCCGCCTTGGGTTTTGTGACGAGTGTTCAGTTTCACAAGGGAATCTTCCATGCCAAACTGGTTGAGGATTTCGCTTTGGAGATAACCATATGTTTCGGTTTCGTATTGAAGTTCTCCAAAGTAAAGGGTGACCACTTCTCTGGGGTGTTCCACCATCCATTCGGACACTTGTCGAAATATTTCTCGAACCGAGCCGAAGCAAACGTACAAGCCCAAATCCGGTACTTTGCCATGTCCACTCTCAAGACCGTCACAATTAGCTAGATTATGACTGGAATGTAAAACGAATGATTCCCAATCACTCAAGCCAGGTGGAATATATTCTACTTTTACCTGTAAATGACGTCAAAGTCAAAAAAGCGCAGCCCAAAATCAAGTTGTTCCCGGATATTTAAGTCATGATTCCGCAAGGCACAATCTGTAATACTGCTGTGCTGACCAGTTCCTGCATTATGAGCTCCAGGAAATGTAAATTTATCATAGGTGAGATCGCAGAAGCTTGGATGTCCGTTGCAATGATTTTTCGGTAGATCTTGTACTGCTTTCTCACAACATGTCGAAAAATACTCTTCGTCGTCTAATTTTTTGTCAATTAGACATGTATAAATGGAACTTGATGGGTAGGAACCTGATAAGGTCATGGAGCTCACATGCCCTCCGTCTGGGCCTTCATGTCATAAGGTCAATGTGACTCCAGATGGGTCTAGGTCAAAATCAGCACAAGGGCCTAGTTGAGATCCCACAAAATAGTTGACTTCACCTCTCTGCCAATTGTCATCCTTGGTATTCAAATGGTTTATTGAGCAACAGGCCTGGAGACAAAAACCTGTCAGCATCTAAAGCGATATTTTGGGGGGAAGGCTTGTGGGTCTTACCTGATTAGATCCAGAGCAAACATCGATGGAAAATCGCCCACCACCTAGAAACATGACTCGCCACACCCCTCCATCCATCCCGGCCCCTTTTACATCTGCCATTTGAATTTTCAGCACTCTTAATTTCAATGCATTCACGGTAGATATGAAAGTTAGGAGCCAACATATTGTCAACGACTTGTTATTGAACTTCATTTTGAACTCCACACTGATGAGAAAAGATAACGAAACTGGATTTCCGTCGCACTTAGGTATAGCTTTGTAGGCTGAGTGTTACATACGTATGTGTATTTATCGAATCAATGACTCATTAAAATTCATCCAAGTTGGGTGTACTTCCCTCGTCTAGCCTTGATCAAATCTTTGGTGTAAATGATCAATAACACCGCAATCGCTGTCACTACCACCGTGATCAATGTCCAAGAAAAGAGCGTTATGGTTAGGACCAATCCACTTTTAGAGTTGACAATTACCACCAGGGGCGTCTTTGCTTTAGGTGCTCCTGCCAAACAATCTTATCGGGTGGTAAGCCAAGCATCCGAAATGCCACAATATTGCGCACGCCGACATAAATCCCCATCACACGGACCTGGAAGCCATTTTAAACTAGAGGTTTTACTTTATTATGCAATTAGGAATCGCGCTTACCGTTGTCGTATAGGAGAGTGTTGTGCTTGTAATACAATTGAAATAGAGTCTCATTGGTCTGCATGTTTTGGAACAAAGTCTCCAGGGACTTAATTGTGAGGTCGGGCGTGCCGTAAGCATTTCGAAATGTGTAAGCTAGAGACCACGTGGTATGGTTGTGTTCCAAATCCAGATAGTATTGATGGTAATCCATGACACGACCCAAACCAAGGTCAATGGTGTACAATCGGACTCCAGGATTGGCCGAGGTTGATTCATCGCCAAATTTCGTCACTAATGGCGTGACAGAGGGAGCAATAAGACCTATGCTCTTTACTTGATCATTTGAGGAATATAACCGGAATGTATCAGTATGTGTGTGCCCATACAATTGGATCATGATTTTGTCGGAATATCGCATAAGGACATCCAGATACAAATCGTTGATTTTGTTCTCATGTAAGGCGTTTGTGAAGAATGCCACAGTGCTTGACCTTTCAAAGAAACCTTGAAGAGAGTTGAAAATCTTCGATTTCATTAAAAGAAACAAAAATAATAATCGATATTTGGTTTCATGATCATTCATTACCCGGGGGCACATGAGCAGACAGAATTACGCTCCGAGGAGCGAGATCCGGATCTTGAAGAACCCCCTCGAGCCATTTCAATTGACGACATGGGTCAGTCTCAGTGAACTTGGTTTTGTAGTAAAGATTGGTGTTCAGAACCACGAATGTGAGTCCCCGTGCCTTAAAATGATAATATCCACATTCTTGGAACTCCACTTTAGCACCCTCCGAAGGGAGAATCGCGTCCCAGTGACCTTCTTGTCTAAACTGCTTGTAAAAGGTACTATTATCTGAAAGCAAACGTCATCAAGAATGACAGATGTTGAGATAACTTAAAACGGATTCTCACCTGGAAAATTTCCTGCGGGTGATGTGTCATGGTTGCCTAATACTGGAATAATTTGAGTATTGGATCCATTAAAGTGGGACGTGAGCAAGTCAGTCAGGCGCTGTTCCACGGTAAGAACATATTCCATTGAAGGTGGCTGAGGTTTTGAAAAATGCGGAGAAGAATCTCCCGTCCAAAGAATAAAATCTGGATTAGGTTCAATGTCTTGCATGGCTTTGATCACTGAGCTAACCAAAGGCCAAGGAGAATCGCAATTGAAATCGCCCAAGGCATTCAAAGCCTTGCCATCTTCAGCGTCAAAATGGCACCAATTCTGGGGTTGCCCACTGGTTGATGAATAATAGCCATCCAAATGAATATCCGTGATTTGCCACACCTTTACTACAACACCATGACAGTAATGGTTGGAAGCCATCAAAACGATTGCTATCACTAGTAACTTCATGTTTTACTCAATAATTCACACTTGTCACATGTTATCTCAAAACACCTTTTCATACTACTTATTATTCAGGGTAACCGACAATGAATTTCGTCAGCTTGTGGGCAATCTAGAGGAGCTCATAGATGTGCACAAGTCCATGAATCTGGCCATTGAAGAGACGAGTCGGCTCGATCCCCGGGATCAGAAATTGGGCAAGATCTTCTTGCAACATGGATCCAATGTCAAGGCTGCTCATCGGACATACTGGCAAAGTCATCCACGCGCTGTTTGCATTTTGGAAAAGTATCGGGAGAAACTTGATAAGTTCATGGAAGGTAATTCGAGTCTTGGTGTATTTTCATTTTACCATGGATGATAAATCCTGTTATAGTGTGTTATTGTTTTTTGATGGGAAGGCGGTTTTCATCGAGAAAGAGCAGAACAGAATCCTAAATTAGAGGTATTTCTGTGTACTTCATCCATCGCGAAAATGTTTGTTCATGGTGATTTTTCAAGGTCAGGGTGTGAAACATTACCAAAGAGCTTCTGTTCTCTTTTAAACTGTTTCAGCCGAATCTTATAAGTGATATGAAGACATTTTAACACAAGGCCGTAAAATGATAACAACGTCCGGTCACCGGTTATCGGTTCTCTGTATCTCATGTTGAGGGAAAGCATCGGGTACATAATGCATCTACAGGCAGGTTTAATAGATTTTGAATTCCATGTTATTACTCTGTTGTCCGGCAAAAAGCGATTCTTTTTTTTTACATTTTTTATCGAATATATGTGAATTTATCGCATAAAAAAAACAATAGAAGTGTTTGATTCTGAAAACAAAAGAAATATTGAAGAAAAATGGTAGTCGAGCCGTGTTCATAATTTCATCGGGATTAAATTTTGTTACAATCATTAATCGGAGACAATAGTAATCGCAAGAATCGACAAATATATATATATTATTTTATTTGTCTTTCTTCATCCAGCCTATGGAGCGTCTCAACCTGGATTGATGGTCTTGACTACTGCCCTGTCGAAGCNCTAAATTAGAGGTATTTTGTGTATTTCATCGCGAAAATGTTTGTTCAAGGTGATTTTTCAAGGTCAAGGTGTGAAACATTACCAAAGAGCTGCTATACTCTTTTATATTTTTTGAGCCGAATTTAATAAGCGGTATGAAGACATTTTGACACAAGGCCGTAAAACGATAACAACGTTGAATCATTTATCACCGGTTATATGTTGGCTGCAATCATGTTGAGGGAAAACATTGGGTACATTATGCATCTTCATGCAGGTTTAATAAATTTTGAGTGCCATTTTATTTCTCGATTTTCCGGCAAAAAGCAGTTTTTTATTATCAAATATGAATGCATCACATCAAAACAAGTGTTTGATTCGGAAAACAAAAAGTCAATAGTCGAAAAATGGTAGTCAAACCGTGTTTCATAATTTCATCGGGATTAAATTTTGTTACAGTCATTAATCGGAGACAATCGTACTCGCAAGAGTCGACTGATATATACATATATAAACATATATTATTTTATTTGTCTTTCTTCATCCAGCCTATGGAGCGTCTCAACCTGGATTGATGGTCTTGACTACTGCCCTGTCGAAGCCCTTCAGACACTTGGAGAAGTACCCGGGTGTGGCTCAGGAGATTGAACAACATTTTGAGGATGACCATCCTGATCGGGGAGACACGCAGCGTTCAATTGGTTTCTACAAATCCGTGGCAGTAAGTTTGGCATTGAGGTTATTTTTGTTGTTTGAGATTCAAGAATTTTGGTTTTGAGATTTCAATTTTTCTGAATATTTTCCGAATCTTACCAATTGTAGTAGCAATAATGTCTTTGCAATTTGACACTTGGTGAAAGCTTTGTGTAATCTTGTGAAGACAAGATAGAAATTCATGTCAGACGATACAAAAGATGCCCGTCAATTCTACAGACCATTTCGGTTTAAGGCTAATCCGTATGAAGAAGTGTATAACCACCACTTTCTTAGCTCCTATATATTTTTGGGATTGTAGTGCAACGGGAGAATTCGCCTTGAAAAAAGGTGCTTTTTGTCTTGCTCAAACCTTGGAATCTTTGAAATTTCTAGATGAAGCTTCCAATAGTCTTCTTTAGGCACATTTGAACCATGCAAAGACTTATTCAAGGTATAGAAAAATGCACTTCATTAAAGGAAAACACTAACCTCTTTGTTCTAGAATTAGTACGACAAATGAAATTCAGAAGGATATACGCAAGAATAGCGAAAATGCAGTCACAAATCATTGCACAAATTTCATTGACGGTTTGGTACAGGGGTGTAATTTAGAGTACGTAAGGCTTGGGCAATAGAAAACCTTTGCTTTCAGTTTTGTGGGATGTAATCCAGATCTAAGTACTTGATTGAGAGTTAGCGCTGATCATGGACTCCTAGAAATATGGACAATGATCGGGTTTTCCGCCAAATGGGCTTGTTTGGGTCAGAGTACTTCTGATCCCCTTTTCATGATATTCTCGCAAAATTGGAAACTCAGGTCGTCTGAATTAAAGTCCGGATCAATTTATGAAAATTAAGTTTGAAGTGCTTTGTTACAAATATATATCCCTAAAGGCTTGCCGAGAGGAGGACAGGATTCTATTTTTTTATGTAGTCATCACTACATAACTCGTTTGATCGCGATTAGTAATCGGGTTTAAGTAAAAACGAACTTTGTACAACGGAAATATATTCTAATTGACGTTCAAAATAACAATGAAAATAAAGAAATGTACGAGGAGCAAGAGCACAAATTGATTGGGTGTGAAAAGGGTATATATCTCTCCAATAACTTGTACTATCTCTCCTGAGTACCCAAAGGGAGGTTTTGGGCACAAATTTGTCCAAGATATTTCATTTGGCAAGATCTTTTGATAATATTAAATGCTAATTTTGGATAAGATAAATGGTTCAAGCGATAGTTCCATCCATATCGCTAGAAGTCCGCGATCTCTACATGCACAAAATAATAATAATAAAAAACTTTATTGCGTCTCTTGGTTATGTCAGATTGTATAATGTATAAACTGAATGTATAAATACCATATACAAAAACGATCCATAAAAGAATAAAATGGTCAAGACTGATAAAATAGTTGACTAGAAAGTGATATCACAGTGAGTTTGACTAGGAATGGCGCTATTCAATGAGATGTTATGGTTTACGTGTACCGAATCGCTTTTGCAGGCTGAATGTGCCAAACTCCGGAGACAAAAAGAACTGGAGTTGGAAGTTCTGACTGGTACCATCCGCGATTGGGAAGGAGAGAGCATTCACAATCTCGGCGATATTGTCCACATGGGATCCGTGGCCGTGGGAAAAGAGCACAAGGATCGATACTTTGTCCTCTTTCCTGAGCATTTGCTTCTGCTCTCTGTTTCCGCCCGAATGTCGGCTTTTATTTACCAGGTCTGTATCAAGATTTAAAACGGAAGATTCGAAAGGAAAAAAACAATCAAAAATTGTTAAAAAAAAAGCTTGCAAAATCTCTTCACGCAGACAAGTTGATCCCATTTCCCCTGGTGATACAAAACAGCTTTTTATCATGTTAATTTTTCGATACAGGGAAAGCTTCCATTGTCAGGAATAGCTGTCAATCGCCTGGAGGACACGGAGACCATCAAAAACGCATTTGAGATCACAGGAGCCATGATTGATCGCATCTTCGTGGTCTGCCAGAGCAAACCTGACTCGCAGTTCTGGGTGGAATTGCTTCAATCACAAATCAAGCATGCTCGGAAGTCTTCCTCGTCGATGCAATCCTACCCAACTCCACCTCCTCATGTAAGTCCTATTCCTTCATCACCACCCTATTCTCTTCTGACTCAATGGATCCGTCAAGCCATCGCATCCAAGCATTTAACGATCGCTCAAATTCATGAGCTCTCCTCTCGCAACACCAAGCGAAAACATGTCGAGCGATTCATTCAACAAAACCATTGCCCCCGGGTCCAAACCCGGGGTAATAAGGTCGAATGTATCGTGAGTTGTCGACCGGGTCGAGATCAAGGATATCCGAATGAATTGAATCCCTTCTTACGCCAATCCACGGCCTCGAGCATTTCTGAAATCTTCTTGGCTGTTAACGATTACAACTCAGTAGGTGATAGTGATTCGGGAGGCTCTTCAATCTTTGAAACTCAGCCTAATTCCGGAGGGTCCACTCCCGTGAAGCAGTTGGATCTCACAAAGGCGAATTGGAGTCGATTGGGACAGCTTCCAAACGACGAGGAGCAGATCCAAAGGCGCTCCATGATGACCACGCCATCCACACGATTGGTTCCTCCGAGTTCCTTGAGACAGATCCACAGTGATTGCGCTATGCGCCGAATCACATACACCATCTCATCTAGGGAGGAGTCTGACTCCGTGAACTCCTTCAAGTGGATCGACAAGACTCCATCGGAACAATCTCTGAACATTCCATTTTGTCCACCCATTTTAGTTGACTACGATGAATTCGGCAATTTGGCGGACCGCCTCAAGGCCTTGAAACGCAACACGATGACCCGACAGATGAGTGTGGACGCTGGGAGATGTGCAATTGAGCCGATATTGGCCGATAGACCCAAGATTGCCAGTCTGGAGAGTACCCCAATGCCCTCGAGGAGGAATTCCCGAGTCTCATTGGAACGGAATTTGCATCTGGTTGAGGTCGAAACTCCGATGTCCAATGTCAAAGCCACTACCACCGTCGACTTGAATCGGATCTCAATGGCTTCTTCCGTCACCCCCAATTTGGAGAAGTCGAGCAATACCTCTTCGGATTCGGGGTTGGGTGATATTTGCAAGCGATTTTCCGGGAAATCCCGTTCCAATCCGTACCTTTTCCCGGATGAAACCCGACACCCTGCCCTGGCAATGCTAACAGTCAAAGAGCTGAGTAATGAATCCACCGAGCATAGCTTCGAACAGGTGTCCGAGGAAGAAAGATATGAGCACTTCTCATCAGGTGGCAATGACATTTTGTGGCGCCTACGTCGGGTTCCGTTGCAGAAGAAACGATCCTTGGAGCTTTTGAACCATACATATGCCAATATCGCCTTTATTGATTCCGATTCAAATGGGTCCATGTCCGTGGACTCCGATCAGGGAGTCGTTCCACCTCCCAATAAGTTTGAGACCAGGCATAAGAAACCGGTCAAGCAATCCAGAATGGTGTTCAAGAACTGTCTTTACGCCCATTGGTGGATGAAGGTGGAACTTCCCAGTCTTTCTGAGGAATCGTTTGATAACAGCTCCTATGAATCCAATGGACCTTTTGAGACTTGGGTGTAGGAGTCAATCGGATATGGACCCCATTGGCCTTTATTTGTATTGAACATGGGTTAGTCCACAGGGTTTTTGTCTGCCGTAATTTGTGCTTGGACTTATCGCTTGCCTTTGAGCCTTCAGCCCCAATGTGTTACATGTTTTGCTAACCTAATTTGCTCACCAACACAAGATACGACAGTACAAAGACCCTAAAAGACTAACTTAACCTCATTCTCAAGCACGAACTTCAAGAGTTTACCCATTACCTCTATCGACTAATGGCCGGAAATTTGACCTTTCAGAAATCCTCTTTCGGAGGTTCCCAACAACAAAGCCCGGCTTCCCAAAGTAAACGACCTCACAATGTGGGAGGCAAAGGCTACATGTGGAAGATGAGTTGTCTCCGCCCCGCCCCGCCCACACGATCCTACATTGCACCCGATGGCAAGAGAACTGTCAAGAAGAAAGGTTAGTTTGTAAAACTACTCTATCCTTAAGTATCTTAAGACTGTAGTATATATATGCTGCATATATATATTGAACTGTTTCTCGTAGCTAATGCCGATACCACGTACGAAGAAGATATGCAAATATTGAGGGTTATTGAAGCGTATTGCACTTCCAACACGAAACGTCATACTCAAGCCGGATCAAGTAAGTGTACAAATTATGCTGATGTTGAGCTTCTTTCAAAGACGATGTGATCAACACATATTGAAAGTTCGGTTGGCGGTGGCATAGTACACACCAACAGGACTTGTATAAGTTTTCCATATGTTTTCTTGGCCTTGGCTCCATTGATCCGTGTACTAATGTGAATCTCGTTCTCTCTACTTTCCCGCTATCCTCCTCCTGTGATTGTATATGGTAACATTTTTCCGTTTAACTCGTTTGTTTCACCCATGGCAGTCGTTGACTCTATAAATACATATGATGCGCCCAGTCGCGAAATATCCGGCCTTTTGGGCTCGAATCACGACGAAATGGGCAGCCTATTCAGTCAGGACTGGCGGAACATGCATCTCAGTGATGATGAAGACAGCCACTTGCTCCAATCCTCGGCTTGTCCAGTCGGATGTTCCGGCCGAGGATTACGTGATTCCGCTTTGTTTACCACTTCGGGCTGTCTTCCGTGCAAGCCTAGTCTGAAACCTAAATGTGTTTGCACGGAGGTCCAGGATGATGAGTCCAGCTCGGGGTCAAAGTACAACAAGTATTGTCCACACAGTCAGAGTGGCATGGCCTCAGATTGGTGTTGCGGCATGGTGGCCACCACGGTGAAGAAAACCACCAAGAAATGCTGAAACAACGTTTCACGACCCTCTCATGCCATTTGTATAAGAACAGCATCATTGGCCTGGATTCAGGTCTCGTTGCTACTTGGGGAGTATGGACAGACGTACATACAGGATGCAGTTTGTATGTACGCGTACTAAGAGCCCAAAGTCCAACGAGTGCCGTTGAAGAAAGGCAATCGCTTGGAAAGCTCTTTGTAACCATGTGCTTTGATGCTTCTGTCTCTTTGTTTGTGAATCGCTTCCTTCTTGAAATATGAACATGAAGTTATAAAAGTTGAAATTGACTTGATTGGGACACAAGAGACTCGAGTGACTTAACTTCCAGTACTGCCCTCATGAAACATTATTGGCACGTGGAAGAAACCCTTGAAGGTCAGAATTTTGAGTTCAGGAACTAGGGATCTCTCGGGGCTGATAAGGAAAGCCTCTTCTTGTTTCTTAACGAATATTCATATCTCTGTTTCCTCTAACTTGTTTCAGTGCAAACAGATCTGTCGCCTGTGTTGTTGGCCGAGGATGACAAAATAATCCCTGAGGCTGAGAACAACCATCTCCGTGGACTTCAAGAAAAGTACGAAATCTCTCTATTACCTATTTTTCTCAGTGGACAAATCCACGTTTGTTTCAGCTAAAATGAATTCAAGGCTTCTTGTTTCAAATTTTAGCCATCAGCTTCTAGTTCCATAGCTAGGATGTGTTTTGTCTAAGAAGCCTCATATTTGTTATCTAGAAAGTTCGAGAGCTTCAAAGAACTCAGTCTCGAAATGAAGCGTCTTCATTCAGCCCTTAGAAAATGGTATTATGGGCTCTTTCGCTTATGTTTTTATATGGGAATGAGAACACCAATGGTCTTACCAAACTTCAAAGGGATCTCTGGTCTAATTGGATAATCCAACTGGGCTATAAATACACATGTGATGCCATGGCGAGGAAAGCAAGTCATTGAAGGAGGAAGGCATCTCAATTGGCCAGATTGAATCAAATTGGACAAAAGCTCGTTGATACATCACCTTCAAGAGTTTGTAGAGCTTATTAGGGAACATGGTGAAGAGTGTTATGTACAATAAATTTTGCTGTAGTAAATGGACCTTTCTGGAGGAACAACTCATGTTACATGAACAGAGCTTCAAAAGAACAATTTTTTTACGAATTTGTTCAATCAATATGATCTACACACGTTGGTTGCTCACTTTCAGTGAAATCTAATTATACAGAGTTAATTTGTATACAGAAGGCAACTTTGTCTCTGAGTAGCACCATTCATTGATTAGTGGTAAAGGAGCACAATGTTCCTTTGATTAGAGAGCAATACGACCTCTGTCTGAATATGAAACGCCTCATCTACAACCATGAATAGCACTGAGAACATTTTTATCTTTGGAGAAAGCCTGACATCCATTGCTTTTTGTTTTTGGATGGAGACTCGGCCTAAGAGGTCCTCAAAGTTTTGACATAACATCTTCAAGTAGTATAGCTACGCCATTTACCTCGTAGTATCTTAGTTCAGTTGTACCGCTATATACAACTACTCAAGAACCTGTTTGGATGACATTCAATGGCTCTTCCGACCATTCTATTTGGTACATTAGCCACCTTCAATATAATAAACATTTGGATCCTCATTAGGGCTTCATGGAAAGTACAGTTGATCACAAAATTACTCCAACACTCCCAGCATAACTTACTTCAAAAATGTTTCCGGTGTCAGAAAACTGATTTCTCTCATAGTCAGGGTTACTTTATACGTTTTCCAACACTTGTTTGTAAGAATATGGAGAGCATATTCATGATGCATCTATGGGACCAATGGAGTGTTTTTGTCATCTAAATATTGTCAGAGCATATTAATAAAATCTAGTACATATTTCAACATTTGAGAATTGGTCAAGAATGATAACTAATTCTTGTTCAAATAAATATATCGTGACTCTAGATCAATGACTACATTTCGAATCCATTTCATGGCTTGAACTTGAGCACCATTTTTGTATCCGATTAATTTCGTCATCTACTGTTTCTAGCCCTGGAAGCTTTTATTGTAATCGTACGTATGTACACGAATCCCGTGGTTAATGTGATGTTTGACGTTGGTTTCAGGAGCGTGGCGGACGTGGTGCACGCCATTCGAGATCAGGTGGTCATTCTTCGACGTCAAAATGGCGAGGTCCTGAAGAAGGTCACCGAGGAGATTGCAGCTCGGAAGAAGTTGGAGGAGGTTGTTATGAAGCACCTTAACCCCAACGTTCAAACGGCGCCCACTGACCATTCGAAATAGACATGCTCCACAATGACTCCTTAATTGCTTGTAAAATACAGTATTGACATCATAAGGTGTGTGCCATTATTCCCTTTCATAATTCCATAGCATTGCTAGTAATGACTTCGATATTTGTGAAAGAAGGAACACGAGTTTTTATTCTTAAGAATTTTGATACCTAACACGGTACGGATAAAGAAAAATTTGCCAGAACAAGATCACAATTGGATATGGGTTCATTCTGTTACCCATCGTACAAAAAGGGAACAAGATCAATTTTAAGTCAAAAAAGTACATAATACACTTAAAACAAAATTCTAAGTGTCTACCGCAATTCTTTCTTCTGGCTTCTTTTTCTTTGCTCAAAAAAATGCTTTCTTGCTCCTTCTTTCCATTGGTCAAAACTGGTTTGAAAAGGTTCAAATAATTAGGCAAATTTGCTAGCTTGAAGAGGGTGTTAAAAAGAAAGCGGTCAATTCAATTTTCTTTTGATTTTATGTCAATGTACTCAAAGGCAAAATGGTTATAGATGGATTGAAAATAAGAATGGTATCTAAAATGTCTTAAGTTACATCCATGAATATGTCACCAAAACCAAACATGTTCGGTTTGAAGCTCAGATGTCAAAAAATGCCCCTTAATGCGATTATGAAACCGTTTCGACAAACAAACTTCCGTTTATTCTCTCCGTGTTTAGGTTGGTTTCAACCAACATTTTTAAGTACTAAAAGTGAAAACACTGAGAAGCAAGATATTTGAACATGTAAAGTATAAAATCACCACATATCAAGGCATCTAAAGTTGGAGGTTTGTGAAAAAAATACTTTAGACCAGTTTTTGTTCATTGCTTCCTGATTCAATGTGTTTCAGTTCACCTTGGACACTTCATTAAGTACAAACTGCATTCACAATTTGGGATATATAACGGTTTTAATAACTATTTTTTGCTGTATGCATAAGGCTCCTGGTTTAATGTTTTGCTAGCTTAAACAATTCTTTCACAATATTCTACGGCGTGAAGCAGCACCATCTCCCCGAATCATCCAAAAAATCCCACCTGATTTTGAGGTCAAAACATTTGTTCTCCAAACAAGGCAAATGAAATGGAGATTCGACCTCTAGAATACCTAAAGTGATTAGAACTCAGCAGAGTCATTGGTAATGCCAACCTATTTTCTTTTTGTGTTTATTATCAAATTCCCCTTGAAATGTCTAAGGGGAGTTATGACTTTGACCCTCAAAACAGGAAGTCTGGCTAATCAATGTTTTCTGGCGGATTATCAAGTTTGAGCATCGGTAACTACCCTTTTCAACTTCTAAAGTACCTCTTCTTACCTACAGTTACAATGTACTTTTCAACATAAGCACCTTTAAGGTGTCTTAATGAACAGAATTCCCAACTTATCTTGGGGGTCCGGACCAAAATTTTCAAATTATGGATAGGTTTCAAACCCCCATTTTAAAGCAAAAGTGTGACCCTTAGATCGAGAAAACATCCAACTTCTGTACTATAGTACATTCTGTCTAGATCTAAGATTCACTCCTTCGCTTTAGAAAATTGAGCTCAGGGTTTCTCGCCACAATAGAAAACTCAATATTTGAGCACAGTTGACCCATTGGAAAGATTTGGCACCCGAGAAATTTTCATACATGGGAAAACTCGACTCATCACAAAACAATACAAACAGGAGCAAGATAACATTCAATAAGTACCCGTCTACTTACATCAACAATATTGCAATGACAAGACTGAAAACCGTCCATTCTGTGACGCAAATTGAGCATCCAAACAACATGAACTTTTATGGATCATTTCTTGAAAATATTTCACTTTTTGGAAAAAATGAAGCTACAGTAATTTGTTGAAATGTAATCACTTACAATAACGTAAGCCCAACCAAAGCTCATATTTAGAGATTTTGTTTCTTAAAAGTCACGCTAATCAAATGCATTTTTTTTCTAAATAGGGCTTTTTAGATATCATTCTTTTAGTCTCGTTGTCTGAGTTGGATTGCCTTTTCTTTAGGGTGATGTATGGACTTGACCCCAATGAACTTTTTTCTTTGGGCCTGTCTGGAAGTTGTGACCAATGTCAAGGGCCTTCCATCAACAAACAAATCGAGGGACTCAAAGACATCATCCTGAACCCACAGGATATCTGTCTGGAAAGCATGCAGCTCAGGGATCGAAGAAATGGCAAGACTTGTTGGCCAATGGGTCCCAAATTCTGTGATCAAAGGGATGGATGACTTCCCAAAAATGTGTCTGAGATTGCAAAACCAATAAGAGAGTCCACAAGGGTGAAATGTGTACGCACTAGTGCTGGGCCGAGTCCTTCGATTTTTTGACTTTCCGCTGGACTCGAGTCTTTTAATAGAGTCATTTCGAGCAAAAAGGCTCGTCTTGCGCAATTCTAAAATAAAAGAATATTTTTTTATCGAGGGATCCGGACTCTAGTCATTTCTAAAAGACTCGAGTCCGGCCTATTCTTCCAAAATCGACTAAAAGGCTTTAGTGCACTCGGACTCGTGTCCGGAATTGCCCCAGCACTAGTCTGAACCATCACTTTGGAAAGAGAACAAAGTTGTTTACCATGGATCCCACTTTTATGCCAAATAGTGGATCCAATGATTGGCTTCTTCAACTGCAAAAGGAATGTTGCTTTCCTTCTACAAATTGCATGAATATTATTTTAGACTAGAAGATTTTTATAACTCAAGTCTACCTACTTGTATTTGTACTGTCTATTGTGTACATCTTCTTACCTTTTTTAGGTGCCTTTAATTAACCTAGTCATTTCCACCGTGATATCACACCCTTGCCTAAACAATGAACCGTTTTAATAATTTTGCTATTTTATGCGCCGCAAATTTGCATATTTGCGTCTTTATGTTTTACCCAATAACATGACGGTGAGTCTTAGAAAAGATGTTTTATTATTGTTTCAATAATTTGATTACTGTTAATGTCGTGCGTATCCAAATTGTAGCATTATTTCAAAACCTATGCAGATTCAATTTAGCCGCTTTTATATAGCTTAGCAAATTACTATAACTGACCTTTAGTTGAACGAATTTGACCTGTGCAAGTCAATGTCAATTATGATATTTTTTTGAGATGTTATTCTTATTGACTTTATGTTAGAACAAGACAACAATACACATCTTTTCCAGGCACATCTTTTCCAGGTATTGGGTCATGATCCCTATATTTTGTAAGGTTGCAAGAGGAAATCACCTGTTTGAAATGCCCTGCCATTTTTTAACTCATCCTTTTTGACATCATTAGTCTGACGTAACAAACGGCTTTCTTTGACGGATAGCGCTATCAATCCTGTCGGAAAACTTTCCTTAACCCCTGGATACTGAAAGTTTTTCCATTATTAACGGGCCATCCGTCACGATTTAGTCTGAAAAAAGGCAACGTAAAATTGAATTATTGTTATCCTTGATTATAGCCAATCACTTACGCTTGGTTGAAATGAAAATAGAATCATCGTATATGGGGGGGATTGATTTGAAATTAGGGAACCATTATGACAACGTTGCTTTTCGTGTCCACTTCATTGATGTACATCATGTACTGCAAAATGAACTCTTAAGTATCTAAAAGCAATCCCTTTTTTATCAATAAACCAGAAAGCATTGCTCTCGTATGTAATAGCAATTCTGTTTAGATATTTTTTATAACCACGTGTGCAGTCATGCCGTCAAGTTCGAGGATAAAACTGTTTAAAAGCTTTAAAACGAGGAATGAAATTAAATTACAGCCATGAGGTTATCCCAGTCTCCCTTTCCATATCTAGTTTGTGTTCGACTTTATTTTTTTATTTTTTTTAACGAGGATCCATCTCACTTTTCTTTATAGTAAACCGACATGACTATAATCATCATATGTTGCATGAGGGTATTTGGTTTCAACCATTTCCATTTATTCAACAATACCATAAACCTGAGACATAATTTCCAAAGCCCTGGAAAAAGACACAAGAGAGTGAGAAGATCAAAAAGAGTCATATCAAAGCCACACAAATAAATCAGTTGGTTGGTTTCATAACGTTCTTTGGTTGTGCAATATCGAACAACAATTGGAAGCAATAGATGATCGGAAATGGAATAGCTAATACCTGAACAAGTACATTGCAACGATAGAAAGGCCAAGCAAGTTATAACTGTTCAAGGCTCATTGGCCTTAATGAATATTGTATTGTAAGGGAATTTCGTAGTTGGCCTTTTCTGTAAGGTCATCCAATGGATTATTTCGCCCCAAGAGTAGACTCATTTAGGACGGCGATGTTCTGGAGTGGAAACTATGGTCCCACGGGGCTCGATTCATGTCCTTGAGGTGCGGTTGGACATGCCGAAATAACTCTGGAAGGGAAAAGTGTACCCCAGTTACTTTGCAGCACAATTTGAAACTAAAGCATTGGCACGAAAATCAAGATTTGACCAAATTGGTCTCCAATGGACTGGACCCACCCGAAATCGCACCGTACCGTACTGTACCAGAGATTTTACAAACCGATTGCTCTACCACATCTTGGATAAGTTTCGTCCAATTTGGCTCCAGTTAGTTCAGCAGGTTTGCAAAAGGTCGAACGGGTCCAAAGATGCTTCCTGAGGAATTTTGAAGAAATGTGAGAGAGCTCTCGTTTTGGGAGCGACTAGAAATGTTGGGAATGTATAGTATTGCGAAGAAGGTAGGACAGTTATCCGATACTGCACGGTTTCAAAAGCATTCATGAGCTCTGTCCCAATCCAAGTTTCAGGGTCAATTGTAGTGACCGTAGAGGCTTCATGTGCGTTTTGAAAGCAACTTTAAGCCCTCAAGAACCACGGTTAGTNGTTAGTAAAGCTGCTGTACGGCCAAGGCGGATCAGAAGCATTCATGAGCTCTGTCCCAATCCAAGTTTCAGGGTCAATTGTAGTGACCGTAGAGGCTTCATGTGCGTTTTGAAAGCAACTTTAAGCCCTCAAGAACCACGGTTAGTTGGAACAGTGAAGGCCTCTTTACTCTCTTCTTTGTTTCTCGGGCTCGTTGATTGTTCAATTTATTCCCCTCTAAAGGCTTTCATATTCTTAAGCAATATGTAAGTCTTGAACTATGTGGGACTTTTATATTAGACTTGAACAAGTTCGACTCCCTTTTGAAATCAGGATGATCTACGAAAAGTCTTCTAATAATTATTTTCTCTGTTGTTGATACATCTTTAAATGTAAGGTGATATTCATTATTGAGCCCGTGTTCTTCCCTACTTCAAGTCTTTCGCCGGTCAATTGGTTTGAAAAGACACTATCAAACAATTATTCAAAGTGGATCAGAAAGTACAATTGGGATAGGTATGAGGCATGTTACTAGAGGTGTGCAGTATTCTTCAGGCACTAATTCATGTTCAATTTCAAAGTAAAATCAGCCACACCAAGAAGAATGTGGAGTAAAGCGAGACAGTTCGTTCATGGCTATAGATTTTAATAGTTTTCAAAAATGGTGAACCCAAGATATTTTGCAATTATTGCTTGCTTCAGAACTGGTTTTCATTTTAATAAAAAAATATCTCTAACAAAGTCGGGCTAGCCTTTTTACAACGATCAGGACACTGCCGCATTAGAGAATTTGATTGGAGCCTCCTCTCATTTACTACAGGGTGTGTCACTTCAAATCGGGCTAGATAAACTGCAAAGTGTGAAAATTTGAGCACTCTTGGAGCATTCCATAAAAAGTATTTCCAGCTTCATTGCACAATAACACTTCGTTCGTTACCACAACGCAGAACAACAGTCTTAAGGCTGATAGACAAATACTCCCTTGAGGAGTCATTGAGGTTGTCGAATGTGGTTCACAGCTCCATTTTGAAAGGGACATCACAAGGCTTGTAAAAATCTGATACATTTTTATATAACGGGAAATGACGCCATGAACTTGAAAAGCGTTCCATGGATCCATTATTCGAAGAAAAAATAGAATGAAAAAAATAAGTTGTAGTTGGTCAATAGATTTTATAAGGTTTATTAGTGGTCTCTTTGCACTAAAAGGTGGGGAAATATCTTCATGGAACTCCAAACTTGAATTTGGAGATGAAATCTTAAAAGAAAATTACCAAAAAATCGTATTCTTTGGATTAATTAAGAGACGGGAATTTGCATTCAGAAAAGAATAAAATGCTTAGTTTAACTTGACTTCATTCTTGATTGATCAACTCTCACCTGATTTTGTTGAATAACTTCAATTGCCATGAAGTATTTATGCGAAAGAGTTAGTTAGGTAAAACATTTTAATAAGCATTTTCTTTGTAATTTGTCTCACATTTTTTTAATTCTTATGCCGAGAGATGGTTTCTCTAACCGATTTCTACTCAATGGTTTGGCCCGTTTTTTGAAGGGGTACTAAGGAGCTCGTTTGTGAATAGCCATTTTCTAGCTTCATATCAAGGAACGTCATAAAAATCGTGATTGTAACTTTTAGCTGTTTGACCTCCTTTGTTTCTTGCAATGTTTGACATTAGGATGCATCTTCAATTGATACAGATGTCATGGTAAACAATTGACTCTCTTCTGGAGCCTACTGTTTTGGTGCTGAGGGTACTTTTGTTTAAAAAGTAATTTTGGGTCGGATCAAACCCATGACGGCAGATTTAGATTAAGTGAAAGCTCTCTTTTGCAGACTTTCCCAAAGCAAAAAAGGGTGTTGAATTTGATTTTTTCCATTCGTTGATGGACCAAATATTGTAAAAAGCTTAAGTGTCAACAACTAGACAGGCTCTAATTTCAATTATGGCAGGGATTACATTCTTTGCAACGGTTAGAAAAACCAGTGAAAACAAAAAAAAATGACAAAAGGTTCTGGACGCAGATTTAATCCTTCATCTGATCATGCTGCACATAAGTGAATAAAAAGGTTTCAACTAAAGGGCAAAAATGTGCTAAAAGTAGAAAAAATGAAAAATAGTCGAGAAAGTTGAAAAATGACGGGAAAAAATAAAAAAGTAGGAAATTTGGCTCACTTTTTTGAGTTTTTTCAGGTTTGTACTTCTTTTTCGAGGCCTAATGAAGATAAATTAATAATAGCAGTGCTTTTTTTGCAAGCAAATACAATTATCCAAATGTGGCGGAATTTGGCGGAATAGGAATGTCAAGATGGCGGAACAACTTTTTGAAAATTGGCAACCCTGTTCCCGACTGCCGTTTGATTACTTTGGTGCCGGTCTGACAAGTCAAAGCTGTTGTATCGACAACACCTGTCATAGAAGTTTAGTCTTGGATTACCGTTCAGATGATGGCCCACTGGAATAAGAGCGTACTATTTTAAGAATATTTGTCCAGCTTAACATTTTTATTATTGACAAGTTTAAGACAAGTTTAAATGCATCCTTATTAGCATCTTAGGCTTGTTCTTCGCATCTTTATATGCATCTTCAGTCTCTTTTTCATGCATAATTATGAGAACCTTGATCATTAGAGACTTCAACTAGAACAATAAGACCAGGCACGTTGATAGATGGGCCATTCATTGAAATTTATTGAGTAGATTTGTAAACATTAATGAAATTATGGCATCATGTTAACCCTGCTGCGTCTACCTTTTCGACTCTTAACAACAATGTTTGCATAGACGTTCTTCATTTTCTTATCATACTTGAAGAATTGTCAGCCAAGCATTCAATCTCGTACATTGCTCTTAACGGCCTTTAAGCTGGGACGTTTGCAATTGATCGATTGTTCCGGGCCGAGCACGCCCTGAACTCAAGCGTTTTTTTTAACTAACTGAATACGCTAATTTCTCAAGAAATCAAATAGCTGTCGACTTGACCTCAGATGTCACCTGAAAAACACAATGTGTAGTGCCAAAGAGAACTTGCTCGGCAGTTCCAAAACAAGGAAAACAAGAGGCCTAGAGGCCTCCAACAAACCATATTATAAGCAGGGACGGGCAAATTGTGCAAAGAGAATTTTTGTCACTAAAGACCACTGTTTTTACACATTTGAACTTTTCACCTCTATCTGCACCTTGTTACATTTATTTTGCACTTTTTTTTGCTTATTTGGCCTGACACTGTTTATTTTGGATGAAATCAGAATTTTCTTTGCGTCAAAATTGGTTTCAAAGTTTGAAATGAAAGGTTGCTGCCAAAATAAAGACATATAAAGCCTAATTTTGAACAATTGTTGTTAAATGCGCAGGCCCAACAACGTAGTTCACTTCAGGTTGAGAAACAAGGGAGAACAGAAATGAAACAAGCCAGTTTCAATTCAAGAGACAAGCTAAGCAGGGCGCTAAGACAATTAAGGAGCCCCAAAAAGCAACATAGCAGCCTTCCTTACCTCCCCCTAGCTAATTGTGCTCTCTTTTTGAGGAAGAAAAATTCCAACTTTTCTTCACCTAGATCAATGTTGCAGATCTACTGGTGGGAAAAGAGGAATAAATAAGCAAGGGGGAAGCATTTCTTTGCCCAATTAAAAAAAAGGGAATGTCAATTTGGTCCAAAATTAAGGCAAATTTAGGTTTTTTGGAATACCCTTTTGGGACAAGACTCAATACATCAGGCTGAATTGTATATATTGTAATATCATAAAAATTAACGGATCCAATGAGGCATTCTCGCAATAAAGACTTTTTAAAATTTGTATCACTGGGGAAAAAAATGAATATTCTTTCTTTTTTCATTTCATTTGCACCTCTTGTCGAACTTTTTTGGTCGTTCTGCACCTTTTCCTGCACATTTTGGGCCTATTTTTTGCACCTTTTGCTATTTTGCCCGTCCCTAATTATAAGCCTCAAAGCTTCTTACAGATTATCAAAATATTTCCTTCTTTCATCTGTGATTGTAGGGAAATACAGCGAAAATAACGCAATTTACGAAACGAATTATTTTTAATTTTGTTGATTAACAATATCAAGTCCTTGTACCTCTTAGTAGTACTAAACCTCCAACCACCTCTTCCTGACGGGAATGCCAACCATCAATGGTGTAAGTGATTGATTAAGCTAAATGTCAGTAACACCAAATTAATTACGATATGTTGCTTTTTCTCAAAATATTAGGTTTGTTTTGGGAGGCATCCTCAAAGCATGTCTTTAAAAGTATTACAAAGTCACCCACGTGTTGTCATTCAAAGAAATGATCCAGCCTTTCCATCATAACAATGGGTGCAAATATTGGAAGACCAACATGGGTCTACAAATGTATAGAAAATGTGTTGTAAAAGGAAATCAACTCTTACAATTCATCTGCGTTTTGTGAGACCAACAGATCCAACATAATTCATCATTTGGAAAAAGCTTATATTCTCCGAGAGTTCTCTCCTGTAAAGAAAATGCTGCGTGGCAAAGGACTTTATTGTCGTTAAAGGGTCCATTGCTTAATTAATATTGGCCCTCCCAAAAGGTTAACTGTCATTAGTTTGATGAACCATCTTTGGATGAACTTAGCCAAAGAAGGCACGAAAGTGACCTTGGATTGAAAAAAAAAACCGTTTGAGCGTACAAATACTATCACCCGCATACTTCTGCTCGTTTCTGGATCAGGGTTCTCAGCCTTTGATATCAAAAGGAGCTCGACGCATTGTTACATTGTGTTCTTCCACCACATTCAAGTGTGCCCGTCTAGAAAAAGTACTGTGTGCTCCCAACGTCACATGTCCGAACGAAGCATTTACTAACGTCCTTAAAACGAAGCCCTATCCGTCCAACTTCAAATTCAATCTTATTTACATCAAGCACACGCACGTAGCCGGACCTTGGGAGCCAACAGACAACGTTCAGATTAGGCAGGCCCGCATGTGAGGCCTACTCAAAGGAACGCAAGAAACGTTTTCCTACTCCCCTTGTTCGTCACTTACCAATGCACCATTTGTACTCCCTCCCTGTTTTAATGCATATCCCTGTTTCAAAAAATGGGCAGTGGAACTGTTCGGATCTGTGGGAACGAGAGTAGAAAGTAGATTGAATTGGAGCTTAGAAGCATGGGGGTGACTCATGTGTACATTTATTATACATTTTTGCAGAGCTTTTCGTTCGTTTGGCGAAAGAAAATGGCTTTACGGTTTTATCAATTTATTTACTTCCGCTCCTATTTAAACAACGTTCAAGGGACTAATGCACAGAGTGCGCGTGAATCGATTATGGAACCGATTCTTCTTGTCCCCGTTTCAATTTGACCTCCTTAAACTAGAGTTATCTGGAAATGATAAGGTATTTCTCAAGTCTTGGGAAGCTTGGAATATTCATGCAGTCGTAGTTGATGTTTCGTTTTCCTGCCCTACCGAGACAATAGGCATCTGCAGCCTTGTGGGCCTCTCTGCCCAATGTTTTCATCTCGCACGGAGAAAGCCCATGATCCCACTGGGACGGGTCTGCCTTTTCCCAAGGAAATCCTGGACAAATCCCGAGGCTGCGTGTGCCCTTTCCTTCAAAACGTCGCTGGCCCAAATCTGACAGGAAAGGAAGACGTAGAAGGGAGAAAAAAAATCGATTTCCAGGCACCAAACCCGCCCCTAACGTTCCAGCCCTTCAGTAGAGGACGAGACTCCGGGTGGTCGCGTTGAAGGGAACGTTTTGGAGGAGGCTCATTTCTTCCATCCCTTCATCCATACA
>NC_081443.1:10812498-10823654 GCF_007210705.1 Tigriopus californicus
TGGTCGCGTTGAAGGGAACGTTTTGGAGGAGGCTCATTTCTTCCATCCCTTCATCCATACAGTCGTGCACCTATCATCTAGAGCCTCCGACTGAGCCTCTCGAGGTCTCTGGTTCCTCTCTCGAAACTTTTTGTGCCATAGGAAAGTCTTCCAGTGCCATTCGATCGAGCGGATTCCAAGGGTTTGGGTGTGGGGTGGCGTAGCTCAACTGAACCCCACCGCCTGTTCTAATAAGACGTCCCTTGTATTTGCTCGTGGTAACTCTTTTTTTCGAGAGGAAGTGTTATGAAAATCATTCGCACAAGGAGTGGGCATCAGGAATACTGCTGTACTAAGAGACTTCATTAGTACAGGTCCAGGGAGTGGGAGTCGTTTCCACAGATCCTGCAGAATCAGTATAAAGAGACGATCGAACATGAGCCCGGTCCCTCACTTGAACGAGAGGGTCGCTGCTGTACAGTTCATTGAAGCTTGGTCATCCCTTCCATCTTCACTCGAATACTGTGACTGCTGTGAGGTGGGGAACGAACCTAATCTACAGGACGACAACTCCAACTCCAGCAACAATACTTCTTCCATCATGTGTCAACAACGGCGAAAAAGTGAGATCAACGGTGGCGTGGGTAATTCTGGAGTGAACACCCAAAGGCGTTGCTCCACTTCCAAGGACGGGTCTTCAGTGCCACTAAAGAGGTCCTACAGCTCCTACCTCCGGCTTCCGATCCCATCTTCGAAATACTACACAGATGAATCCATGAAGATTTGGAAACAGATGAAGAGCTCAAACTCCTACTACTATGCGTGGGGAGCCACCCGAGCTCGTCGAATGGTAAGAACTGAATATTAGACCACGTTATTTTCGGAGTTTCACGAATTTTGATACTCCTTTTTTCAGCGGGAAAAATCCTTCGCTCAATGGCTTGGACCTCTTTGTCTTCCGATGCTCCTTGTGATTCAACCACTATCCGAGGCCAATCTGAGAATTAGTTTAGCTCTCTTTGTTTTGGGATTCCTGTGCTGGAATCAGTACCATCGGCGATACCACAAATTCTTCAGTCGGAAAGCTTGGCTCCGTGGACAGGAACGCCATTGCGAGAAGTGTGATTCCAGTCTCCTAGAACAAATTGAGCATCAGGTGAGGCCAGCGGTCAGCTGGCATGTCAGAAGTCTTCGCCGGATGCCATGGAGGGTACTCTCCCGGAACGTGGGTCATCTCATCAATGCCACTACATTGTTCCCGTTGTGGGTGACGTGGGTGGTGATTTGGTGCTACATCCGATTGTTTGGATGTCGTCTGGAGGAAGCCGAGCGGGATTCCATTCGCCAGTACATCAGCCTGGGAGATTTCTTCTGCCGAAAGCTCAAGGACGGTGTCCGACCCATTGCCTTGGATAGTGCAGTGGTATCTCCCGCCGATGGAACCGTGACCTTCAGTGGCCAGTTCAAATCGGGATACTTGGAACAAGTCAAAGGCGTACATTACTCCTTGAGCTATTTCCTCGGACTAGAAAGCGTCGAGGGCAATCACGGGTCTCTTCATGCTGCTTCCACTCAGGAGTGTCTCTCCAGGCTCATGGAGCACAAAGATGGCAGTACAGCTCTATTTCAGTGGGTCATTTACCTCTCTCCGGGAGATTACCATCGTTTCCACTCCCCGGCCGATTGGAGCATATCCAAGCGAAGGTGAGACTTTTTTAAAGTGCGTTTTCTGTTCGTTTTGATGCGTCGTATCAGGTGCTGTTGTCCCTGAACAAACGATTGGTCCATCTTTTGTACGTTATTGCGTCCCCAGTCGCATTTTCGAAACAGTACGTGATAGTACAGAGCTTTCGTTGAATCATTCCCGCGAGTTAACGTTGACTTTTCTGTTCTTTTGCCAGACATTTCCCCGGTGAACTTCTCAGTGTCAAGCCCAATATGGTGTCGGCCTTTCCTGGCCTTTTTCACGTCAACGAGCGAGTTGCTTGGATGGGACAATGGGAACACGGTTTCTTCTCCATGACAGCTGTGGGAGCGACGAATGTGGGCTCGATTCATGCCGATTTTGACCCAGAATTGAGGACCAACCAAGCAGTCACCCTGAAACGCGAATGCACGATGGCAACCGCGTGCTCTCGCCGGACCTTCCATTTCAACGAAAGAATTTATCCGGATCCCGTTCAAATGCAAAGGGGTGACGAATTTGGACATTTTAAGTTTGGATCCACCTTGGTGTTACTTTTCGAAGCTCCCAAGAGCTTCGCGTGGGACAAGGACATCCAGAATTCCAAGGATTTGAGTTTCTTTAAAGTCCAAATGGGACAGCCTTTGGCGACCATGTAACACTGGACTTTGAAGTTTTGTCTCTCTCTTTTCATCCTCATTTAAATATCACCCCTTTTCATTTTCATGTGCAATAATCCATACTTATTATCATCATATTAGTATCATTTGGAACCCAACAATTGGCAGCCTTATTCGGACTTCCACAGAATAAACTATATTTGTCGGTAAAAATGGGCATTTTTATTACTTCGATGTCATATCAATCAGGAAGACTCAGCAGCCTCTTTCAGGAAAAAATAGTTGAGAGCGTTTATGGTCCATTGATCTTCAATGCCTTTGGTGAACTCTCGGATGAATCTAAAGTTGACGATCAGGGGTCCGCCACGCTTGTCTAGCTTCTCCTTGATATCCCTAAGATTGCTGGAATTCTCCACAACTTCTTCGTAGCCACGAACGGCATGCGCTACGAAAGTGATTTCGACGTGGCGTTCTTGGCGATTTGACTCTGAAATGTCCAAGAACACGTCTTGTTTTGGTTTACAGACTTATTTTTACTTCCCATGGATCCGTTAGACGCTAACTATTATGTCAAGCGTTACATAATTTGATCGAGACAATAGTTTGATGTCCAAGGAACATTGCTTGAGATGTGCTTTAGTACAAAGCCCATCATTTGACCTTTGATCCTGGATTCTCAAATCGTATGACTTGCGTGAATCGTTCACAAAGTACACTAAAGTAATTCGTCTAGTGAAAAAGCGAGGATCTGTTTGCCAAATTGAAATAACTTGGGCAGGCTAGGCATTTATTGTCTTGCTTAGAAACAACGTAGGGGATTTGGAATGAAGCTCGACGGTGTTCAAGTAATACAAACATGAATGAAGACAAAATTCTAGATTCCATCCTTGATTGTGGAATTGAGTTGGATTATTCTCATTCCATGCTTTCTCAAGGCTATGGGCCCAAAATGATTTAATGTGAGCGGCCTTTGAAAGAACGGGACAAAACAGGAAGCCAGTTGGGGAGCTCTTTTCATTCGTTATTCATGCAATAAAAAAGATTGATGGTCTCTATGTAGATAGTGCAAAACGTTGCGTTATTTTGGAATTGTTTATACAATTCGGTCGGTTTATGGGAAGACAAATATTGGCTTTGATTTAACGCAGTCCTTTTATTTGAACAATAAAATACATCAAAGACCTATCTTTTGAAATTAGGTTAGAACATTCAACATATTTTCTTGGATACAAATAATTCAGCTGAGAAGCAGTAACTATCGCTTTAAATGATAAAGGTAGTGAAACCCCTTTAGAACACGGATCAATAAAAAAGAGTGTTGCTCGAAAATCCTCGGAGAAATTGAGATGTAAAAAATGAAAGACAGCAGGACATTCTTTTTGGAGAAATCAGACGCTTTTCACGATTTATCAACAATGTAGCAAGATTCTTCATTAGCAAAAAATATTGAACTAATACAAGGGTTATCGGGAGTAAATCTCGCACAATTAACGATGGTTAGAACTAGTCTGAAATATGTGAGGAAAAAATAGACAGAAGGAGACTAACCATTTTCCTCATCCTCGTCGTTCATGAGGATCCCAATTTGATAAATGAAGGATGAAGTTACATCTTCAGGTTCCAAATTAAGACGTTGTCTTTGGATCATACTGAAGAGGGATAAGTTCTCTTTCACTGTTTTCAGGCATTCGGGCGTCAGAAGGCTTTCCAATGGTTCCAAATCACCTTCAAGGCATTCCATTTTTTAACCATGCCATGTTTTTTCTTATGTGAATGCGTTAAACACAAATCTCTAGCATTCTTACCCTAATGAGATATAGTATTCAACCATTGGGGTGCAAATAATAAGTTTCTAAATCCTCCAGAGGCAGTGCTGTCATCCGGGTAATTTTATGATATGTTAGCAAAATATTTTATTAAAGAACCACTCAAGACATCACGTGAGACGAAAAAAAAAGAGCATTGGTTGGTAGTGAGGCAGGAGAACTGCTCGTATGATGAGATATTAGTAATGATAAATATTTCACCGTCTTGTTTAAAACTGGCTAATTTTTTAGATCATCGGATGCTTGGAGATAATTCGATCCAATATTTGACAGAGCGAACAAAAAATGAGTTTGGACCCAGATATCTTATTTATTAATCCAAGATTCAAATTCGGCTCGAGAAGTTGATAACAGAGGGAAAAATACAATGCAGTGGCTCGTATTTATAACAATTAATTTGCTATATAATAGCTGAAAATTTTCATTCACTGTATTCGTGCATTGTTATAGGCAGTTCAACAAATGGTATGTGTCTTGAAAAATAGAAGGTCCAGTATAATATAAATATCCGTCCATTGCAGGCAGGAAATTGAATAATTAGGAAGCCGTCTTCTTTATTGGTCGAATTGGCTACTCTCAAGCATTTCGTACGGAATATGTAGATGTGCTTGCTTATCCTGTAGCTGGATTGCTAGTCAAATTGGGACACGTTTTTTGACCCAAATTTCTCATCTAACTTACTCTTTAGGACTAACCAGATCCGCCAACTCTAATTCCCAGGTAGATCAGATATAATATGAATATGTAGCTAAAAAAGACAGGTAATTATTTCTTCTCCGAACTGGTGGGGAGACTCCATTTTCAGTTATGGTAAGAAAGTCCACACAAAACGTAATTCTGAAGAGGGTTGTCTAGAGATAAACAATGTTAACTTTTCATTGGTGTTGAAGGCACTGATTACTTCCAGGCATTTCTGGACGAGACATTGTTCCCAACTTTGGGATTAATTATGAATAAAGTTTCACGTTTAAGAGGCTTGCTTCGCTTCCGTGATGACAGGACATCCGCCCTCCTATTTGCGAACCTTGGTTCGATCCCAGGCTGACCGACTTCAAGCTTCTTTGTGGCATTTGACTGCAACATCAGTTACTGCTTGAGCATAAAATGGGCGAACTTGCTGTCATTCGCGAGGGTGAGGTAAGAATTAATGTGGCTTTGACGACGAAGCGGGGAATATCCCTCAGTTGGGACACTCACCATCAGATGGCAGATCAAGCGAGAGAGCTGCCATCTGACTTCGTTACAAAGAAACAAACAGACATCGTTGGACCATTGTCAGCAGCTGAGTTTTCGGCAAATATAAAAAGTCCACATTGAAGAATGGAATTGCATTATTTGCAGCTTTACCTTTTTTGCTCCTAATTTGTAATGCCAAGTAATAGAGTGATGAAGAACTTAATTTGTAAATGAAAAAACATGGCATGATTTCGCAATGAAATTCCTTCTGCTAAACATCGCGACACTTCCACTACGGCTCTTCTAGCACCCTCTTTGAATTCACTCAAGTTAAAATCAGGGTCGAAATAGGGTTGAATGATCACATGAGTGAGGAACCAATTTCTGACCGTGTGAGTAAATTCCGGAGCGGCCAAAAATGGGAAGTCCATTAATGTGGGCAGGAATCTGCGTTTCGCATCCTCATCTTGATTCAATCTGAGGGCAGAGGTAGACAAGCATTGGTTAACTGAACTGATTGGCACTTGTGTAGGAGTCAAAGTGCCCAGCCTTAATGTCCTTTTGAGGGGTGGCACCAATTGCTGCCGAAGCGTCAGGTTCCACACCATAATTACGACCACAAAAACATGCTCCAACAATAGACAGCTGATCAAACAAAGTTGGGAATGAAGAGAAAAAAGGAATGTTGAAAAGAGGTTAAGTGGATGACATAGCTCCAGTTCCGCAGATTTCTTAATTGAAGCGATGGCTAGGCCAGCGTGGCAGACGAGCAACGCTTCTCAAGGGTTCCTCGAATTTCGATAATGCACACGAAGCATAGTTGTATGGATTGAATGTGCTAAGATTCCACCGTGACATTCTAAGGGGAGATAAATTAATTGATTGAAATCAAAATAGACGGTCTAGACTCGTGCTAATAGAGAATTGGGTCATTTGGCATTAGAGCCAACATACATAGACTTCGTGTTTCATGCCTTGTTTCGCTACACGTCTGTTCTTCAAAAGTTTCAAGGGTTGCTATACCTTTTGCCGATACATTCGGGCATTAACAGTCAAATGGCCAATATAATCATGCCAAGTTTATGTCTCCTTAAATCATTTAGAACAACGTCGATTATTTTGTTTTACTTGACAATTTCAACAGATTGAATTTAGTAGTGACTTGATGGATCATATACTGGGTCATATTCGAGTTATAGCTAACTATTCTCCTGATTTCCATGCAATGTGTTTTGTGAAAAATTGGCTTTTTATGCATTTTTAGGCGTGAAAAGTTTAGATCTAAACGAGAATAACATAGAATGGAATACACGAAATTCTGAGGATTTGAGGAGATGAAAAAAATATGCAATGGCCTGTTTGAACACTTTCCTCAAAACTTAATCGTAACAATAAATATAAATAATAAGGCAACTTCAACACTATGTCGGCTTTTGTGGGCCCTGAAACCGCTTTTTGAAGCCATTCTACCCTCAATATTCCAAAATCTTCCACGTTTTTCACACCATGACCATTCAAAATCTCAATACGATAGGCAAATTCCGTCCTTCCCTCTAGTGACTTAACTAAATACAGAGGTTCCTCTATAAATAGCGACCAGCGACCCTGACCCATCCTTGAAGCAAACTCAGAGAAATCTTCTGCCTCCCCCTTTCCCAACTAAGGGCCTCTTCTTTTTCCACACGAACAGAGCCTCCATAACTTACGATTTTGTTCCACACTTGCGCCTTTTGCCATATGTTTGCTTGGATAAATTGTGACAGGCTCTACAGGGTTTTCCTCCATAATGTTTGCGCTTTCAATAATCCTGCTAAAAGTGCGTCATTCAATGTGTGAGAATTGAAACAACTACAGATTTAGCAACAACAAGAGATATTTCCAGTTATTTCTTTTCCCAAGATACCATTTGTACCCGCAATAATTTTTACAAAACACATGGACACCTGAGTTTGAATATTGAGCGGAGACAAGCGTGCATACAGTTAACAAGATTTTCAACGAATGAATTGTGTAACAAAATAGCTTCAAAGGCCTTTTCGCAAAGTTATGCTACCACATTACTATTTACAATATTTTACATATATTACAAATCATGCCAATGAATTAAAGTAAGTACCAAATTCAGTCCAAGTAAAGCGCACTCTTGCTCCCCAACTCCAGGTCAGTTAGTTCTTTTCTCCTTTACTTCACAAAGAGAATACATGCATGGCTTGCTCCACCTTTTCGATTTGAAATTAAGCTTTGCAATACCATGTGCATTGCCATTTTCTAAGATTTGTGCCTTTCAGCAACTTGTCCTGCACTTTTTGTCTTCCCTCGTTTGGCGGCACTGCACAGGAACTCTATGTTTCTGAAACCAAGTCTGAGTGACGTTCATGCGTGAAGATGAGAGGACCTCCTCAAATCTCGCCCTAATCAATAATCGGTGCTCTTTAAACTAACTAACTCTCTGTGAATCTGCTTACTGAAAGTGAATTGAGGTCAAACAACGGCAGTGTTGCCATTTCCCATCGTTTCACTCTTATCAGGGAGGTCTTGATACTTGGAACTGCAGGCAGACACATTTACAGTTACATCTGATCAAGGCGACGACACCTGACCCTTCAGTGATATGGCCTTCACTCTGTGGGCCTTGATTGAGGCCGGCCTTTTGGTCGTGAATGCCATTTGCATCCTACATGAACAGCGATTTTTGGCTAAGAGTAAGTTTTCCATCAAGGATCTGAGGAATGAAGCATTGAAATCCGATCTACCAATGCTAGATGGAGGAGAGTAAATCATGGAGAAACACCATGAACACATTAAATGAATGTAGCAGAAGCAGACCAACCTCGTTCTCATCAGCATGTCATCAATGATTCATCGAGGCTTGATTAATGCCCACTCAAGCTTGACTGGAAATTGTTTTAAGAGCTCCCCTTGAATTGGTCTTGTAAGGGACTTAGGGATTAGTTTGGAAGGAGGATTGGAACTTTCCGGTCTTGGAGATCATCATAAAGCTATTTGAAGCAAAGCTCTCTCTGTTCCCTAATAGCTTTCCAACGTGGATCGATAGGATTTTGACTAATTCATGATTTTGTACGACGTTATTTATAGTTGGTTGGGCCAATGATGTTAATTCTCGTGGATTTGGTGAACAACCCGGAGTCAAAGCTCAACTTCTCAACATTATTCATTCTACCCGAACTGTCATGAGAAGTAAGTTGGAATAAAGTGCCATTTGTATGTATTGGAGGACTTTCACCACAATAAGATCACGTCTGGTTGAAGCGAGTGTCATGACATGACATAAATAACGACTAGAGCAAATGACACCTTTAGAAAAAAAGTCGCCAAAATATACACTCTACCTCCTCTTTCCTCTTGAACACGTGTGCTCCAGAGCTCCTTGTATTCATTCATTAGTGAGAGTGTACATGTGGCTTGCAATCTTAACGACTATTCTTATCTACGGTGTTTCTCTCTTCCCTTCCAGTCCCGTTGATCTTCATTAATAGTGTGGTGATTGTGTGGAAACTCATCTTGGGTTAAGGAAAGCAGACTCGTTTTTATGCCTCTGACGCGTTCAAATAATTGATAAAAAAAATAAAATTTGAATGCCATCCCTATCCCCCCCTCCATTTCGTAAAGGGTCACATTCCATGTCAACCTTCCTATCCGGTCCTAAAGCTCATTTGATCACTATGTCCATGACTCGTCAGACTAAACGTTATGTCCTTCTTTTGGCCACGGCCATCAGTGTCCTCTACATTCTTCACTATCTCCAATATGGAGGTAGCAAGTCCGGAGATGGATCCTCCTCTTCCGGAGGCGTGGTTCAAATGTCTCGCCGAACGGCCATGATCGCCTCCGATGGCACTGTTCACGAGTACGATCGTCAATCTCCACTGATCTTCATCGGAGGCGTGCCCAGATCGGGCACCACCCTCATGAGAGCCATGTTGGATGCTCATCCTGCCGTTCGATGCGGCGAGGAAACCCGTGTGGTGCCTCGGATCTTGCAGATGCGGGCCCACTGGATGAAATCTCAGAAAGAAGCCACTCGTCTGGAGGAGGCTGGCCTAGGTGGTGATGTACTGGATTCGGCGATCAGTGCATTCATTCTGGAAGTGGTGGCTCGACATGGAGAGCCCTCGGAGAGACTTTGCAACAAGGACCCGTTCACTCTGAAATCGGGCACCTATTTGAAGAAACTGTTTCCCAATGGAAAGTTCCTGTTCATGGTGAGAGATGGGCGAGCTAGTGTTCACTCGATCATCACGCGGAAGGTCACCATCACCGGGTTCGATCTCAAGTCGTATCGGCAGTGTCTCACCAAGTGGAACGCAGCCATTTCGGCCATGAACGATCAGTGTAACGAGCTCGGTCCCGATGGATGCTTGCGAGTGTATTATGAACAACTGGTGCTCCACCCGCGTGAATGGATGGAAAAGATCCTCAAGTTCTTGGGACTGCCTTGGAAAGAGGAGGTTTTGCATCATGAGCAACAAATCAATAAACCCAATGGGATCTCACTTTCCAAGGTGGAACGATCGTCGGATCAGGTAGGTCGACCGCGTGATTGTCTAGCTTTTTTTGGTTGGGGTCCGGGCAAAAACTACTTCTATTATTCCTGTGAGAAACGAGATATTTGTCAAACAGAGCCATTTTCAGCCGCAAACCTCAACAGCTAAATTTTCGGGATAAAATTTTGTTGTCGGTCATGCCATGGATTCTCATGCGTTTAAACTATACGCGCACATAACCAACACTTCNCCTGTGAGAAACGAGATATTTGTCAAAAAGAGTCATTTTCAGCCGCAAAACTCAGCAGCTAAATTTTCGGGATAAAATTTTGTTGTCGGTCATGCCATGGATTCTCATGCGTTTAAACTATACGCGCACATAACCAACACTTCACTTGACTTTGATGGTTGGCTTTATTGACCGTTCGATAAAAAAAAGTGGAAAAAAGGTGATTTAAAGTTTCTCAGACTTTTTTTTGAGCTTTTTTTCACACAATCTCATTAGAAAATACGTAAGTTCTCCATCCAAATCAGGTGCAAGTATGTTTCCGGGTGACACTTTTGCTAAGCAATGAAATATATTTCAAATCGTCTTGAAAAATTTCAATCAATTCTGCATTAAATTTTGCTGCATTCGAGAACGAGTCTCTGGATTTTTTTTGACTTTTTGCCGGACTTGAGTCTTTTATTAGAGTCACGTCAAAAGACTCGAGTACACTCGGACTCGAGCCGGACTTGCCACAGCACTCAAAGAAATCTACTCCAAAACGAACTGAAAAAGCATTATATTGCGGGCATTAAAGGCTACGTTAAAAGGTGATTAGTAGCATTTAAATTTGGAAATGTTTTCCTGATGTGTACCTCAAAATCAATTGTAATCCTTGGATCCATAATTTAGTTATGAAAATTTAACGGAAATATCGTAATACCAGAATGATAGATTTAACAGTCAAAAATAGGTCCCCAAGTAATGTTAGTGATAAAGATTGATAACAAGTATGTTGCTTGTTTTGTATTAAACGTAGACACATGGCCCTCTTTCCATTGAATTTGTATCCGATAACAAGAATTCAAAAAATAACACTCATCTCCCAAACAAACCTGAGCATCGCAATGATTTCAATTTTTATCCACTTTATGCTACTTTTATTTAGAAAAATAAGCTTTACTTCCGATTGCGGGACTCGAATCTATGTCTTGTGGGGAGTCATATTGTGCCTCTGTTAGGTACATAAGACTAATTGGCTCCTGTGGTGGGTCTATTTTTTTTTTTTTGTTTGCGGACTTCCTTACCGCTACCAGGATTGGAATCCCAGCAGTTCAAGACGAGAAGATTATTTATTATACTTTACTTTTATTTATATAA
>NC_081443.1:10826828-10837329 GCF_007210705.1 Tigriopus californicus
AGAAGAGAGGTTAAAGGAATTGAGGGTGAGGTTGTAGGAGAGGGAGGGGAACAAGGGGAGGGAAATAGGGAAGGAGAGAGGAAAGGGGTGGGGTAAGTCTGTTGAGAGACTTGACAACGAGGTTGAGACAACTGCTGTCTCTTCCTCCTAGTGCCCCTGAGATGGGCCTTTGTGCATTTGAAATTGAGGCGTACCTATTGAAGGACAATAAGAACCCAAGATTTATTCCTACAGCTGGTGATAGAAATATGGCGCGGCTGAGATTGAGTGGCTTTGGCTAAACTCCATGATTAGACTAATGAATCTTTTGATTAGACTATCAGCCTATTGACTCCGCCCTTCCAAGTTCACATTCATGTTATTTTCGACCCTGCAATGGCGTTGAAGACCGCCATAGTAATCAAAAAGCTACTAGAAGACGCCTATCCATTTGCCTTATCCGTCCACCTATTCTCCGAAGATTCAAGCTATTTTCAACAAAGGTGTCGTCAAGGAGCTCTTTCATCTAAATTCCCTAGAATGCAAAATCATTCTAAACGTAGTGGGGTTCGCCATTTTGGGAAAAATGAAAACAGCTTAATCATGGTCAACTAGGGCAGAAATTGAACTTCACAAAAGTCGAACAAAATAGGTCTCACTATACGTATTTAGATTTTGGAAGTCTCAGTTACTAGACCAACAGTTCAAAAAGTACAGAGCTATACCTTTTTGGTTCTGAACGTACCTCGCACCGAAATATAAAGAAATACTCAATAGGGCCTGTTTCTCGAAGTAATGCCTTGTAAAATGTTTGCCACCTCAATCTATCAAAACAAGGAAACTTGAAACCAACAAGTTCTAGATTGTTGTCATTCTTTGAAATTGCTGCAATCCTAATGTGGAAACTGTCTCTGCTCATTTTTCAGGTCGTGAAGCCCGTCAATATCGAGGCCCTGAGTAAATGGGTGGGTCACATTCCGGATGACGTGGTCCAAGACATGGCCGAAATCGCACCAATGCTCAACAAGATGGGATACGATCCCAATGGCAATCCTCCGGTCTATGGACGACCCGACTCAGAAGTGGCCAAAAACATGGAGCAGATCAAGCAAAACGAGCAATATTGGGATGACAAGGGTGACTTGGTCAAGAAACAGTCCAAGAAAGGAGTCCTGCAAGGCCGATAGCAGTAGGAATTCAGTCCCCTGAGAAACGGATCCATGAGTCACAAACAAGGCCATGCATCTTGTTCCTGCTTGTGTATTGTGATAATGCTTTCTTTGGATACGCAACTGGCTCCTCGAAAACCCACGCACCTCTTCGATCGCTACTGCACGTTAATCTTGCTTTTAAGAGACCATATTTGTTGTTATCCATAAGCCTCCCTTTGCTCTCATGGTGTCACATTCATTTTAGATAGCGTCACATTTTCTGTTTACGAATTGAAATCTCATGCCTAATACTAACCCGCCTACTTTTGAAATCATCAATATCAGTGCCGATTGTGTTCTCTATATTATTTCTAGTGGTGTGGCTTATTGTAAGACAAAAAATGACGATGACAAATGGGTTGCCACGCCTGCTACGAAATCAAAGAAGAGAATTGTCGTTTTCCAAGATACAGAGACACATCTTAGACATGACGGCGCTGCTGGCCTTTACGAAATGAGTAATACTTGGACATGCCATAGACTCTCTAATAATCCAATCTGAGAACTGAAACGTCCATAACAAATTGTCTACGTCTTTACATTCTACAACAGGCAAATTTCGAACAATTTTCAGGGCCTCTCCTCAAGTGGGAGGTACTTCCAGAATGACTTATGAAATAGCTGAAACAGGTGATCTTAATCAGTTGTGCGGAGGGTAGAGGGCGCTGCTCGAGATCGCAAACTTTCAGTTGCGTGACATCATTTGAATGAATTCCCAAAAGACCCCTGGTATTGTCTGTTTGATTCCTTCGTTCCATCGATGTGTCTGAACCTGTGAGGGCAAGATTGTTAAATGTTTGAACTCTCAAGTGATATGTATTGTATAAAACGTGAAATATATTGGCAAATCATTTGAAGTAAGGGTACAGGGCAATTAAGATTTCTTTTTGGCTAGCTGTACACCTCAACTACCTCGGATCGAACCATAAATAACAATGTCTTTCGTTTTCTGAAAAAAGCGCCATCCTACAAACTGCATGGCTCATCATGCACCACTTATGTATTGATCTTTGTTCTGATTCGACCTAATTTGACCTAACTCAGTTGACAAATCGGATGGATTCCGTGAAGAGTGATTGACCCCAATGATAGTGAACAAGGTCAAAATGAAGAAGCTTGAGGATAAAAGCGCTCAACATGATATCTTTCAAATTAATGAGTTACCACTCAAGATAAAGAAAGTCAAAGCTCACAAAAACCGCCTTTTGGATAAGAAACATGCTTTAGTGATGTGGATTGAAAGTAAAACTGGAAAAATGATTTTCTAGGAGAGGAAAAACGTGGAATACTTGATTTGATATATTTTTTCCAATTTAGAGATTGTCTTGTGTATCCAATAACCATCTCATTCAATGGTAATCAGTTTACCATAACTTGGTTATTGAAAAAGAAATTGCATTTTTCAAAGTCAAATGGGCCATGACATGATAACACCCTTTTTACACTAAAAAGCGAAATTCAACTTTGAGAAGAGCTTTCCTCATTACAGATTAATGTCCATGTGGGGAGTTTGTCAACTAGGGCACAATGTACTTGATGCGAAATCACAAACTTAAAAAAGTACACACCGTGAACGAGCTTCCCGCCAACGTAGATCTCTCCAATTACTGGCAGGTCACATTATATTATTTACTTGTAAAGTGGTTCGTTTCGGGTGGAATATTAGAAGTTTATTTAATGTATAACATAGGCATAGTTTTTTGGCTCAAATTTGGCCAAGTTCGTCTATTGAACAAGATTTTGTGTTGAAGTGCTATTGGAATAAAGCAAACAATTCAGGAGACAAGAAATTTTAGCTTTTGTTTTGCCATCAACATCTCTAGAAGTTCGTGGTATAATCCAACATTTGCCGCATAACACAGTCATTGGGGCTCAAAGACTCGAAAGTTCAAAGGCATTTCTGACCGCTTCTTCCCAATCACGCCCATATTAACGCCATGCTCTCAGACTGTCCAGAGATTTGGCAGGAAAGAGCAATTGTATATTGCTTCTTCTTTCTTTCCATCCATTATTTTTGGGCCATTCACTCTTCATAAGATCCACTGGGATTGCCAACAGAGCAAAGGTCAAATCAATTGTCTTGTCTGCCTTTCAGAACAAAGATCAATGCACAATGTGCGCTTGGTGCGCCATGCAGTTTGTTGGATAGCACTTCATTGTAGTCCCTTGCTTAGAGAGTCACAATGAATTCAAAGAGCGGGTGACGGCCCCAACGGCCCCAATGGCCCGGTTGGTTTTGCATGTGTTGCCTAACTATAGGATTGACTTTCATCCACTTTCAATTTTCGTCGAAGGTCCATTCTATAGTTTTTGATATGCCAATCTGGCAAATCAATGTCTAAGCATCACGGCATGTTCTTCATGACATGAAGATTTCCGTCCTCATGTGTGTCCCATTCACTCCATGAACAAGTTTGGCAGACGAAACACTTCCTTTTACTAGTTGTAAAAATATGTTGATGATGCTGAAAAATCTAGCAAACGAAGGGCGATGTCCGTTTTGCCGACTCTAATTGACTGTACTCCACCTTTTGTTTTTTATGGAGGGTTAATTCCATAGTGTTGGACATCCTATTCTGGAGAATCAATGTCTCAGCATCCCAGTATGTTCAACATCACCTGGTGTTATCCATCCTCTCGTGTCTCATTCACTCCATGAACGAGTTTGGTATCAAGTGAGTTTCTTTCATAAGCTGGATAACTTCCTTTCAATAGGAGTACAACTATTTTGATGACGCTGAAGTGTCTTGAAAATGTCGGTTCTGACGGTTGCTAGCTTCAAAATCTGCCCACCCAAAACCAAATCGTAACAAACAGCTGACGTTAAGGTTAGTTCTGCTCGCCAGGTGGCAGGATTACCTCAACTATGTATAGAAAAAGCATATTATATTCCTTGGCAATTGCTGTAAGATATAAACGGAGCGATTTGTTGTCAAATTTGATGCAAATGCTCTCTTTGAAAGCAGGATATCTTATCGTGACTCAATTGATTTAGATAAAATTGTTATTGGAAACGCAAGTAAGGTTTGTCCCAATATCTATAGATTACGTTTTTACAAATATTACCTCTTTCTAGGTTTTACGTGGATTAACATACTAATACGGGCTAAAATGCGAAATGATATTTTGCAATAGTTGTTTCTTCTGTTTCAATAACAACGAAAATCGTTACTAGAAGTCTTGGCATTTGCAAAAAACTTTATCAGTGTTGTTGGTACCACCGTGAGGTGTTGTGCATTGTAACATCTAGCAGGCTAAAATCTGCATTGCTTTCCTTGCCTTCAAAAGCCATATTATCAGGCATCATTGCAGCTGGGTGACTTATGGAGTCAGTCGATCTATTCAACCTGGAAAACAAAACAGTTGTGGCTATGGTGGATGTTTCCAGATGAAATCAATAGACAATGGTCCCCAATTCCGGCGAAAATTTGGCGACCTTTGCACTGAAATGGGACTTTGACACATTACAAGCTCACCCTATTACCCTCAATCGAACGGTCTGGCTGAATCGGCCGTCAAAACTATGAAGGGTCTCTTGAAAAATTAAGTGGAACGGACATTACCGCATTTCACAGAGCACTCTTTGAGTGGCGGTAGAGACTACGTTCAGACGGATTTTCACCTCAGTTTGGGGGTCCTCGACCGTCATCCTTGTGTTGTGAACTCTATGTCGTGAGCGTCCTTTCCCCGTTTTTCTTGTTCATACCCTCACGCCTCATATGAAGTGTGCGCTCTTTGCTCGTTTTTGAAGTCATGTGTTTACGCCTCATAAAAAAACTAAAACCTTTTGGCAGTCATAAAAGTACCGTCTTCTAGTTTACGTTTCAATCACACAACATAATACAACATTGGTGGCAGCGCTTCTAGCGTAGTTGTGTTTGTGTTTTTATGTCCGGCAGGGATTCGGGGTATTCCGAGTACAAATCTCCAATCTCCTAATAGACCCAACGGGCTCGAAGACGTTCTCGTATATCCTTTAAGCAACGGGACCTTTTGTACGAATCGTTGCAAGAACCATTTTTATCTCTTGAAGAAGAAGAGTCTGCCGTGTATAAAATGTCAGAAGAGTAGAAAGACAATCCTCAAGGATCCGGACCATCAAACCAATTTCGGGTCCCACCATATTCGGAACACCGCGTTACCGAAAAATACCAAAGTCCCAAGGGATTGGTTCAGGAACTCTACACAATTCAAGGCTGAGTTCGTCGGGTTGACACTATCTCACGGGCTAACAAGTGGGATGATTCTAAGACAGCGTCTTTTGCTCAGCTAATGCTGCAACCAGGAACCCCAACGGGAACGTGGTACACCAACTACAGTGAAGAGACTTGGATGGATTCGTGGACAGCCTTGAGGCCCAAGCTTCTGGTGGAGTTTGCCACCTTTGTCAATGCTTTGGACAAGGTGGATATTCTGCGCTCTTTCACGCAGAAGCCCAATGAAATGGTACAACCATATCTTAATCGTATACAAATTGAGTAAAAGAAACTGGTCGAAGGATTGGAAGACGAATTCACGGGACCCTAGTGGGCCGGGGGAGACGCCCGGCAACAAGATTATAAGGTCCAAAACGACCAAGGTGGTTCTAGAATTCCACATGGTTGCATTCTCCCATCTTGGTCTTCGTGACGATCTACTTCGGGATGTTAGTAAAGCCGACCCCAGTACTCTTGACGAAATGGTCCAAGTAGCTAGGCCATAGGCTGTCTGAGCAGGCCCAGATTCAGGGCAGGGGACGTCACGTTATTGCTTGAATTGACTCTCCCTCTAATAACGAAAAGGATAAAGTCTCTGTAAAGTCTCTCTAGCTCTGTTGATAAAGTGGCTTTCATCAGATCATTACGCAACAACAAACCCGGAAAGAAAACAGGGACCAATGGTCCTCACAACACTATTAAGTGTTTCTTTTCCAACTTTTCTGGGCACAAGGGCAACGATTGTCGGAGGCGTACCAAAGAGAGGGAGGAAGGCAAATACCAATAGACCATTCATGACTCAAAAATGACCAAATAAGATTTTGAAAGGTCAGGCCGACCTGGAAATGGAGGGACACGAAATCAACAAAACAGGAGCCGATCTAATTACTCCCCAACCACAATCCCCATGGCAGCCGGCACGGTCTCAGAGGAGGATGTTTTCAACAGCTATCGGTCAAACTAAAAAATGGATTGCCCTCAGGAGCAGTCCCGTCTCAAGTCGCATGTACTCCATTTTTGCAGTGTGACTGACCCATTCACATATATAGTCAGTCCCGTATCTACGTCCCATCATAAATCACGACCAGGTACCCAACGCACATTACCAGGAGGGTATCAGCTCCATGTACTCTATGACACTGGTGCAACGGTGTCAGTCATCAGTAAAAATGCTTTCGCATGTATTCCATTAAACCTCTGCCCTATCCGATTATCAAATACCAAGTCTTTGTGTGGTATAGGCAAAGATAGGCTTCAATGTACAGATGTGTGTAAACTCTGCATCACCCTGATGGGCCGAACCATCAGTAACGAATTTTACGTTTTGTCTAACTTTGGCTCTGATCTCATATTGGGCCATGATCTACACCAGAGGCCGGTTCTTTGAATCGCGTCTAACTCAATTGACACATGAATCAGTCCACGAATTAGTCCACGACTCCACTTTTGCGTTCTTTGAATCATGTCTAAATTTTGTCGCGACCAATTCATGCACTAATTCCTTGGCCAAACAAGACATGAAATAGGCGGCATGACTTGACCTCCTAATTCACCGCTAAACTGAAATGCCAAGAACCATGGCTAATTTCCCTGTGTTTGAGTTTCATGCATTTCAAACAGAATTGGAATTGAAAATTCAAAACATATTATAATCATTATTATAGATCAAAGTGAAAAATCATAAATTAATATTTTGATTGTTTATGCTGATGCCCCATATGTAATTAAGAAAATACATTTCCTCATGGCCATCCATATTCCACGCCTTGAGTGAAATGGTGGCCGCCTCTGACCATTTGCCAAAGCGCTGGGGTGTGGCTTAATCTTCCGATTAAGGAATATGTCAGAGAACTTTGATGATGAGCGTCGTGAACGACGCGACTAAGAATATTTTGTTCAAAGGTTTTATGAACGAATGCCCTTGAGAGGGCCAAGGCAAATAAATTGCCTATGAAAACACCTATACATATTTTGCAAGATGAGGGAGTTATTGAAAAATCACGATTCTAACTAGATGGCTGGCCACAAACCTGTGTGCTATTAAAGCATGGAACAAAACAATGTCAAATATCTCAAGCTTTTTGTAGAATACCATACAAAAGTTCCGTTTTCGGATATACAAACAAGATTTCTTAAAATCTCTATATCAAACAAAGGTACCTAATTTCCACGGTTTCGGGAAAACATTCCCCTTTCAGCCAACTCTGCTCACCCTTAAGATCTTATTTTGATTTAGTATCCTGTTTTTCCCACGAATTTGGCGGGAAAATTCAATGCAGCTCTTGATCCAATAGGTCAGTGACTAATTCACCGCCAACTGAACATGAATTAGTCGTGATTCAAAGAACGCGAAAAAGTTCGTGAACTAAGTCACCGCTAACTAACGGTGAACTAATACATGAATTAGTGCATGAGCTAGACGCGATTCAAAGAACCGGCCTCAGGTTCACGGGTTAAGCTACGACGCCGTGTCTAACAAACTATTCTGGGATCCGCAATCACAATCAAACGCGGTCTCGTGGGAAGTTAGATCCATTATTTCTACAACTAAAGTCACCATTCCTGCCCAATCTTCCAAGTCAATACCTTTTCAAGTACATACTCAGCCAGGCGAGGATGCGCAAGTGGGTTGACAATCCTCTCTTCGTCGAGACTACAATCCCCCAAAAGACGTATATTGGAATCGTACTCGTAGAAAGAATCAGGGCATCGGACATCTCAAACTCGACGATAAGATTCCACTCGAAGATGCACTTCCAACCGGTTGTGTTCCAAACTGATGGGTCCCAAAGTAAGTAATATACCTCCCAATTTAGCCCACGAATATGTATCTCTCGTCTTGCGCAATTATGATGTTTTTAGTCCTGGCAAAACTGATCTTGGACTAACAAGGGCTTTTGAGCACCAAGTTTCTCTGAAGGATACAATATCACCCCGTGTATATTAAACAATTCCGTATTCCTGAAGAACAGAAGTGTTCTCATTAACTATTTGAATCAATGAGTGAAGCAAGGCATTATCAGGCCATCCAAATCCAGCCCTAACAGCCCTATTTTTGGGTCTCTACGTCCAGTCCTAGACTTCAGGGCATTGAACGACAGATCTCACGATGACAAATATAGCAGGAGAGAGGTTCTCATGGATGCTGTACAATCCCAACCTTTCTAACCCCTCCCAGTACGAGAGCTCTCTCATATCCTCCATGTTCCTAGAAAAACTTCTTTGGACCTGCTTTTGCAAACCTGCTGAGCTAATTGAAGCCCAAATGGGCGAGGCATATTCAAGATGCTGTTGAATAAGGAATAAACTCAACACATTGGTCTAACACAAAATGAAATCAATACACTAATGAACAATAAATTCTAACTGACAAGCACCAATACAATCAAACTAAGGAACTACATATAACAATTTGGAACTAGATATACTATAATTCACAAATCAGAGAGAAATTGCTAAAGCTAAACATAAATGAGCAGTAAACTTATCAGATTTTAAAGTAATTACGTCTTACCAAAGAGTCGCGAAAAACCAAACATTATTTTTTTTTTGCGGACTTCCTCACCGCTATTGGGATTCGAATCCCAGCAGTGCAAGACGAGAAGATTATTCATTTTATTGACTTTTATTTATATATATTAATTGATCGACCAACGAATTGGAGTTGGCTGATCTGGCTAATCCTTGAATGTAAGGTTGATCCGGAATTTTAGTCAAAAACTTGTACAAGTCTGACTTAAATCCTGCTACTGGATCAACGCCTACATAAGCCCTACGAATATTTGAGGGCAGCAAATTGAACAATGAAGGAGCCCGAGAAAGAAGAGAGGTGGACTTCATTGTTTTAACTAGCCTGGATTCTCGAGGGCTTGAAGGTGCTCTCAAAACGCACGTTAAGCCTCTACGGTCACTACAATTGACCCTAAATCCTGGGTTGGGACAAAGCTCATTAATGCTTTCGAATACGTACAATATCAGATACCTTTCGTACCTTCTCTGAATACTGTACAATCCCAACCTTTCTAACCCCTCCCAGTAGGAGAGCTCTCTCAGATCCTCAATGTTCCTAGTAAAACATCTTTGGACCTGCTCGAGCTTTTGCAAACCTGCTGAACTAATTGGAGCCCAAATGGGAGAGGCATATTCAAGATGCGGCTGAACAATCGACTTGTACAGAGTTAGCATCCTGATATTATCACTCGACTTAAACGTTCTATATATCCAACCACATGTTTAAAAAGCTTTACCAACTTCAACTGGATTTGCTCATCGAACTTTCCATTATCTTGAAGGCAATACCTAAATTCTTCATGGATGAGACCTGCTGAATGCCCTTGCCTTCATCATCTAATAGTGGAGTGTTTAATGGCGTCGACCCAAAGGTCATTGAACGGAATTTCATGCCATTCAGTGCCATGTTACTGACAGCAACCCAAGAGTAGTTTTGGTCTAGACCTTTACCAGACAACCGGAATTCTGACCATTCCTACCAACTACGAATTTTGCATCATTAGCAAAGGTAGAGATACTGACATTACTACTACCAAGCTTCTGAAGCGGAACCATGAAGATGATGAAAAGGAGAGGACCCAAAATGGAGCCCAGAGGAACACCCGACTTACTAAGGGATCCCTCAACCTTAACCAATTGATCGTACCATAAATGAAGCTTCTTAACCAATTGGAGGCCCAGTGCTCGTCAACCGTCGACTTCATGGCTTCCAAATTTGGGTAGCGAACTTGGCAGGCCTTGGACTCCACATGCAGCCACACAGCAAAATCCAGTGGATTTGCATCTGGGCTGTAAGGTGGCCACATGCGGCACGGCCAAAATTCCAAAATTTCCGACTTTTCTTTGAGAAAGTTCTTAGCCAAGTTTGAGGTGTGGGCAGGTGCTCCATCCTGCTGGAGCACCACATTACCATCAGGAAAGTTTTCCTGGACCCACGGGATAATTTTTTCTTCCAGGACTTTGATGCAGTCAGCTGCAGTGAGCCTGTACCCGGTCGGGAACCAAATCAGCGGAGTCGTGATCCCATTTGAAGCCACAAATCCAAGTGACATGGCACTAGCTGGGTGCTTTGTGGTTGTTAGAGTTCGAATCGATTCATCAATC
>NC_081443.1:10838198-10847766 GCF_007210705.1 Tigriopus californicus
AAATGAAACTTCTTAGCCAATTGAGAACCTTGCCTTGGATCCCAATCTCATGGAGCCTGTTAACTAAAAGGCCATGATCTACCTTGTCAAAGGCCTTGGCAAAGTCGACAAAAACTACATCGACTGATTCATGGCTCTCCAGTGCCTCAATGACCTGCTCTAAATGCTCAATCAGTTGGATAACCGTGCTAAAATGTGCTCGGAACCCGTGCTGGCTAGGAGGAAGGACTTCATTGACTTCAAGAATTTCAACAAGTTTGGACTTCATGATCTTCTCAAATACCCTTGCAATATTCGAAGTGAGAGAAATCGGCCTGTAGCTACTGGGGAGCGACTTATCTCCCCCTTTGAAAATTGGAACAACATGAGTTAGCTTCAGAGAAGAGGGGAACTTGACCTGAACCAAGATGCAAGGTATCAAGTACAAGAAAACAGGAGCAAGAACTAGTGAGCATCTCATCAGAAACTGAGATGTCACACCATCAGGACCAGGAGAACTTGAAAGCATCAAGTCCTTGATGGCCGTTAAAGCATCTTAATCTGTAACTATGTGATCATCAAATTGCTCAATGTGACTAACAACATCAATCTCAACAGACTCGTCAATAGAGCAATGGACTGTTGCTCCTAAACTCAGTGGGGTTGAAAACACACTTTAGAACTGATCTTCAAGCATATTAGTAATAGCCTCTACATTGCTGAGGGTTTCCCCATCAACCTCAAAGGGACCAACAAGGTGCTTCATCTTTCTCTTAGAGTTTGCTTAAGAGAAAAATGCCTTCGGATTCAACCTCACTTCCTGAATTACTCTACTTTCCTTTTTCAGCTGATTTGTCTCAATGGAGGCCTTAATTCTACCTTGGATCAACTCCAACTTTCTTTGAAGGCTAGCCACAAGTACTGGATTCAAAAATTGCTCTGGAGCCTTTTTGCTAGTTTGCAACTCTTTTTGGACAAATTCTTCCTATACTTCGGAATTTTAGTGTGCCCCGCCCTGTGGAACACATTCAGAGATTGCTCGAGTGGAACAGACGTCCTCAAAAACTAGAATTATTTTGTCTAAGGCTACATAAATGGATGATTCCTTTTTCAGCATTGAAATAAGATCAAGCTCTCCTAACCTCTCTATAATAAACGGCCAATGCTCATCTTTGAACTTGAACGTAGCCAGACCGACCTTTTTGGCCAGTCTTACTCAAGAGCACGCCGGCTTTTGAGTAATGGTCGACCCTATCTCGAGAACATGATGATATTCTGACAGATTACTAGGTGTCACATGGACATACTGGATCAGATCAGGGTCACGACGACCGAAGTGGGGATTATGACTACAAACTTTGGGCAAAAGAAAGGTTAGAGGAATTGAGGATGAGGTTAGAGGAGAGAGAGGGGAACAATGGGAGGGAAAGAGGGAAGAGGAAAGGAAAAGGATGGGGTAAGTCTGTTGAGAGACTTGACAATTAGGTTGAGACAGCTGCTGTCTCTTCCTCCTAGTGCCCCTGAGATGGGCCTTTGTGCATTTGAAATTTAGGCATACCTTGTGTCTCAATGAACTCATGCACATGAACGGGTGAAAATGCTACATCCCTGTTTGGAACATTCCTTTTCATGGAACTTGAGAAGGCCAAACNGGTTAGAGGAATTGAGGATGAGGTTAGAGGAGAGACAGCTGCTGTCTCTTCCTCCTAGTGCCCCTGAGATGGGCCTTTGTGCATTTGAAATTTAGGCATACCTTGTGTCTCAATGAACTCATGCACATGAACGGGTGAAAATGCTACATCCCTGTTTGGAACATTCCTTTTCATGGAACTTGAGAAGGCCAAACTCTCTAAGTTTGGGACACCATTCTGGTTGAACCAATTTACACCCTTTCCTTGCCTTTTTGCATCTCTGTCGTTTATGGACATCGCAAATTTCGAGAGCATTCTCTACCATGCTCTCTTGGACTACGGAGGGATTTCTATTAAATCAAGAGTGTCAGTGCCTTGCTCTTTCCCGCGACTTGATCATCCACTTTCCAGTTGTTGTACACGTTCCGAGCCATTTCCTTGCCAAGTTTCAAAAGCTTGATCAAGGGAGTAGCTGGACGTTCTGCGCAAGCTAGATCGAGGGTCACATCCAAACGTCCCTGTGTCATGAACGGCAATCATTGTTTGTGGGCTATTTGGAAATAACTAAAGAATTAGGTCTACCAGCCTTAACTTCAAGGAATTTCAATATGCCTACCTGCTCATTTCGTCGAATTGTGTGTTGTTGAAGATGGTGTAAATTTACTTGATCGGTCCTGTACTCTTGGCTGACCAACTACCTAGCCTCAGCTAACATACTCCAACTCGACTACAGGAACAAGCAAAAATCAATGGAATGAGATAAAGCTAATTTTGTACTGAAAATAATTGTTCAGTTATTCAAGTTTAATGGTGATTTTTAGGTTAAATTTGCTTGATTATTGTTTTGCAAGATGTTCTTGCCCTTTGGATTAAGTCTTGTTTACGTCAGCATAAAATTAAATTTTTATGAAGACTCCTCATTAAAAAATATTATTTCCCTTAAAAGGGGCTATTGAAACATCTACTCACCCTGTGCACCAATGGTTTGAGGATGAACACCGAAAACTTGGCCAATTCCCTCTGCCTTTTGTCGGTCTTCGGCAGGCCCTTTGTTTTGATTCTGACCTCAAGATTGCGATTAGTTACATTTTCGAACATTATTTTGGCGACAAACGATGGGAGGGCTACCAATCGCCACTAAGCAAAAGAAGTTAGATCTACGTAGAGGACTAGCTCTCTAGTTAGATCACTTGTAATATGCCCCTATGTGCTTGCTTAACAGTAACTCTTACTGAAAGCTTGGGGGATCAATGTCAAACAAATCATTGAGCGGGGACAAACAGTGACATCCAAGGCAGGCCTAAACTTCCTTGCTACAGGTCTCTTAAAACTATCCTAAAAAAGGACCGAAATCCTTGAATTTTTCCGAAAATCTTCGGCTTTAGATTATTTTATGGTTAAAGTTCTTGAAAAAGTTCTTGCCCAAAAGTGAACGAAAAAGTTGAAAATGAATTTAACTTAAGAAAGTTATCTTTTCGACCCCTAGACATAATTGTTTCATTCAAACGAACTGAGAAAGCAGGTTCTCCCTCGCTTATTTATTTTTAACATGTAAGGAATGTCAGGATGCCCATTTATTTGTGTGAGGTCGGGTTTTTGTGTTCTTTTTTCCGTTCTTTTTGGTTGTATTGCAACCACCTAACCGAATGAACTTGATTTGTGATATGTAGGATGGTATTAATCGGAACATCTATCCCAATGGTTCAATGGAAAGACCAGTACATATTACAAAAACCGGCCACATGTCCCATTCTCTCACCCAGCACCTAATCCAACCGAACTCCTCGTTCAAACATGCATATACGTATATTACAGATCGTAAACATCTTAGGTTAGCCAATCTCAAGACCATTTTTCTTATGTTAATCGCCCCCATAGTTGGAGAACCATTCTGATTAGACAACGCCTATCGAAAAAATATATGGACGATGAGATGGCTAGCTTTGTTGGCACAATGAGGTTCAACCTTCTGATCCAGTGATCTTAGCACCAAAAACAAAGGAAAAAATAACATTCATGTGAATTAAGTGACGGCACTAGATTTGGTTTTATTTGTTATCAATTACTCTCTTTAGGAAATGAAATAAGAATTAGAAAATCGGTTTACAACTTATGCAAAATAAAATACAGTTGAAGCAATCACTTAGGCGATTACTCCTCAAAAAATCATCGATTTGAGGCTACATAGTGACTCAGCAGCTTTGTTGGGAAAACGCAAGGCGAAATCCTGGGTTAACTTTTGTGTCTGCTTCAACCATGTGCTCAAAATTGTCAGACCGGAAGGTGATGTGGAAAGGACGTTGTCTTGCTGGAAAAGAGAATATTTGTGTTAATCGCAGTTTACCCATTTGGGCGAACATTTGTAAGATTGCGCTCATGAATTGGTAATAACTACCAATAATTAGTGAGATCAAACAAGTTTTCAGACTCAAGAGCCCAATTTTTTAGACCTCGATCGCACACCAGTTTTGGGTCGCCCCGATCTCGGAGTCAGTTTTGCTTGAACGCAGCCCAGAATCATCGTGTACCCTTCTCCTAGACTGGAAGCAAGCAAGTTCAATGCTCTAAAACCAAAATGATCGAAAGGTTTCGACAAAGAACGGGAGACTTATAGCTCAATCCCGCGAAAAAATGCTTTTCAAACGCCAAACTCGTTCCCAGATCAAGGCCGAACGTCGATCTCAATGACAATCAAACGAGGTAGCCCTCCATCGATCTTTTCTGAGGACCAACTTCAGACACTATGCTTCCATGTAACTTTAGAAGTTGCATTTCATTTGGTTGTAATTGCAAGATACATAAGCGTCATTTTCGAATAAGCTGGGGCACAATGAATAAGAGGCTGCTGCTTTTTGGGACCTTTTTAGGTTACAAAAAAATAGTCACGCTCCACCTAATGATGTTCAAACTTGAAACATCTCAACTTTATTCACGCAACTTTCCCCTTTAATCGCTTCCTCTCCCTCTTTTTTTGACGCACGTTAACGTTGCTTTAAGAGGCAAATTGTTAAAAAAACAGGGAAAAGTTTATTCCGTCCTAAGATCAAAGAGGAAGCAACTTCTAGGGAGTCGGATGAGAGCTAGCCAGGCGGACTAGTTTTCAGAGCCAATGAATGTAAGCTGGTCGGCTGCTAGGGTATAGTTTCTGATTGTAGAGGCGCTGCTTTCCATCAGCTAGAGTTGCCCTGTCCACTGGTTACCGATTCAGCTGCAGTAAAAAAANCATGAATGGTAAAATTATTCAACAAGTACAATTTTCGTTATCAGCTAGAGTTGCCCTGTCCACTGGTTACCGATTCAGCTGCAGTAAAAAAACACAACAAACTCGATTTTTACTCTTCTATGTTACTTCTTCTGTGCTACGATCATGATGATCGGGAATGGCCAGCCTTTCTTGAAAAACGGTGGTTAGGTTTCATTCTTACTCCCATGTGAGTACTTTCTGAACTTTGAGATTCATGGTATAGCACTGGCGCTCAATGGAAAATATCGTGAATAGTAAAATTGGTCAACAAGTACAATTTTCATCATTTGTTTTCAAATTTGCGCTTTTCAAGACCAAGGAAATTCATTTCTTCCACACCGTTATGTCCGTTTAGGAGGAAAACGACATTTTGACCGAGATCAATCGAGGTTGGACGTTTAGAAAAATATTATTTCGTAAGTAAGATTGAGCTAGAAAACAGTGAATATTCCGAGAGTAAACGATGTTAAAAAATGTAAAAAGACAATGGAAATCATGACATCCAGTTTAAAGGCATAATTTTCAGATGCTCCACTGACGTCTCATATTTTATGGACTTTTTACAAATTGGTTCAATTGAGTATTGATGGAACATCTTCCTGGATGTATGCGGCTAAGTGCTGATGTAATAAGTCACTGACTTTCCTATGAGTCGTCAACAATCACACTTAGTAAGCGAGTAGATTGAGACATGGACATTTCGGATGAGAGAGACGCCCAAGTTCTGTCGCAGTCCCTTCCTGGATCTTGCATTTGAAAAACCAAATTCTATTAATTCGTACTAACTTCGGTCCTAAGACTCAATTTTTACGTTTAAAAAATTGGACTATGTTTGCCAGAAAATTTGGAAAGCAAAGACACCAGCCGATTCCAACGGATTGTTACAAGGTAATTTCGTGCAGAAGGCAACCCTGGTTTGACAAAAGAAAAGTCCTGGTTACTTTTTGTGCCTAACTAATGGTTTCCAACATGCCACAATTGATGTCATTTTATTGGTAACCCTAATCGCATCCTCTCGTGATTATATATTCAATTTCTATGGTGCCAGATGTGGTGGTTTTCCGAAAACTCTGACGGGAAATGATTGGCTTGGCGGACATTTGCCTTAAAAACGGCAGGATTTGGCAGACTAGACGTTTGAAAAGGACAACTTGTGTGGTTTTTTTTTCGGACCATGAGGTGCTAGCAGTTTCCCTTGCAAGTCGATTACAGCTGAATTCTTGGATGATTACCCCTCTCGTCTCACAGTGAGACGACTGACACCGTGGTTGTAAAAGCATTTTGAAAGCTGTTAGAAATGTCCAAACAAATTTTGGCATTTTTTTTGGCAAATGAGCGATTAAACTGCGCTAGAAGTTAACTTATCAATCAGATCAAAAGCACTCTTCATGATTTTGTGAGGTAGAAAACTGGACAAGATAGATTCGAATCTTTTTCTCAAAACTGTGTAAGCTCTTTGACCATCCTGATGAGGGGGGTGAGACGAGAGGAGAAGGGATGATCTTATCCAAGAAGCCAGCTTGAGTCATCGTGTATTCAATGCCTGAAGATCAAATATTGCAGTAATATCAAAATTGCCGCAAGACACAAGGTTGTCTTGTATGCTGATTGACCGTTTCCGATACTTTTTGTAAATAGTAGCGTGTTACTATTACCGTTACTTTTGCAGAAAAGAGGGCCTAGAACTGTAAACGAAATCATTTATTGGGATTTTTTAACGTTCAGTAGTAAATATGACGTGAAACAAATGACTCCTGTGATTATTCTTTTGATCCCATCAGTGGCAAGTAAGTCATGGGGTAGGAAACCTTTAGGCAGTATTCTTTCCCTCCTTTATGAATGAAGAAAGTAACAAACTTGACAGATTGTCCAATTTCAAATTCACAAATGGAAAACTCATTGCCATGTTCACGACATTTCGTGATAATAGCAGTCAACTGATTGAGGAATTAGGGTAAGGTAACAACTTGAACACAAGTGTCATCAAGTATTTTGGAATCCATTTCTTTCCTTTCAGTTCTTCAAAGGCTAGGTCTGTGCGAGGATTGAAAACGTCATTGCTGCCCCTCCACCTCATGTGAGCCACAAGTGGTAGTAGATATTTGCCATCTTGTAAGGGAAATGCGCAAGGAAATGACGACTCTTTGTCCATTGGGATCTGGAAATAACTGTGGACGGCATTGAGTTTGCCGATCCAATTTGGTGCATTAGGTCAGGTACGGACAAGAACAGGTGTACAGATTGATTAGTGGCTTGATTAATCTTCCCATAATCAACAACAAGCCTAAATTTGACATTTGATGACAAACACAAGTAAAAGCTTAAGAATACACTCTGAGATGCCTGATGAAGATTTGAACAAAGTATTTTTGCTGAGCAACTTATTGTTGATATATCCTAACACCATAAATGGACCACTAACTCTTTTGAGAGACCTTTCAAATCCTAAAAGAGTAAAATTATAAACACTTTTNCAGTGGGATCTGGAAGTAACTGTGGACGGCATTGAGTTTGCCGAACCAATGGCTTTCTGGCAGAATTTGGTGCATTAGGTCAGGTACGGACAAGAACAGGTGTACGAGGTTGTTTAGTACTGGCTTGATTAATCTTCCTATAATCAACGACAAGCCTAAATTTGGCATTTGATTTAGGTACAGAGTGGGCTGGACTCTGGACAACGGATCATCATCCCAGCCCAGATAAGCTCTTGACAAAGTTCGGAGGCGGGGATCCTCATGATGAAAAGAAACGCTACGTGCAGTTGTCACTTGATAAGGTTTCAAAGCGTTATTTTCATGGAATTCAAAGTTCATAGGACCTCTGATCATGGAGCGGCGAATTCTCCCGTTGTTGCTGTGAACGGTCCCCTACATTCTTGAAATGGCCCTCTCCATTTGATGATATGATCAGCGGAGAGCGACTTCTTTTCAATATTGTTGGCTTTCACAACGGTAATAGTCTTTTTCATTCTCCTCTGACTCCCCTCCTTGTGGACGAACAAACGTAAAAGCATAAGAATACACTCCAAGATGCCTGATAAGATTTGAACAAGGTATTTTTTGCTGAGCAACTTATTGTTTATACATCCTAACACCATAAATGGACCACTAACTCTTCTGAGAGACCTTTCAAATCCTAAAAGAGTAAAATCATAAACACTTTTTTAACCTCTTAATTGAAATAAACCAGGAACTATATATTGTATACTTGTGGCATACCAGCGACATTTTCATGATCATCTTTTTCCATTACATTATCAAAAAACTAAATTTAAGTCTGGAGAAAGTGATGTTTCTGAAGTTAGTCATTAAGAACTTGTGAAAAAATGGTTTTCGTAGTTCTGTTTTGTTATAAATGATGATGGCAAAAGTCGTAATGTGTTATCAACCGCACAGTACACAACTTCCTGTTTAGTTCTTATGTACATGTCATAATTGTTCGGAATTCTACCCATTGAGGATTTCAAAGGTCTCCCAGATGAGTTCTTAGCTTATTCATTGAATCACAATACTTCAGCAATAAATTGTTCATCTATTAGTAATCCCTTATACAATCTGGCATCTTAGAGCGTGTTCTCTCCTTTCTACTTTTGTTTCTTTGTATCTACTCGTTCATATACGAAGCAAAGGGCGCTGTCTCCCTCAACGAAAAGGACTATGGAGGCGAAATCGGTCATGCAGACGGTCATGTGGACGGCGGGAAAGTCAGGTGGAATGATGCGTTATCATATGCGATGAAGTGTTATCAGATCCTCTTACCAATCAGGGCAGGTACGATGTCGGGGGACATGGTCACGGATTGGGCCATCCTCTACTGGGCAATTGATGTCAAAATCGCCCAAATTTCGGAGGGTTGTGCTATATGTAGTGGGTCTCTCTCAACACGAAAAACGTTTTGCCCTTTTTATCTTACTTATCTGTTTGTTTTCAGATGCTTAATTTTTCTAAACTTTGACTCTTGTTTTGAATTCCATTGATCATATTACTTACTGCAAATAGTTGTGTTTTCTCCTAAGGCAACATTAGTTGCCAGCTTCTCTCCGCAGATTTGAGATGCCGTGGCTGGTTCTGTCATTCCAAATTTCAAGGCTCCAGGTATGATAACACAATCGTAACCATTGGACTGCATGCCATCAGCTCCATAGGCGCAACACATTGATAACTAAAACGTGTAGCAGAATAGCGTTGGGTAGTTTTTCAACATTTGCTTTTTTCACTTGCTTCGTACTTTGCATCTGGGGAATTCAACTTTAAAACATCAGGCAGGGCCTATAATTGTCCTTCCCCAGACGGGAAATTACAGATGTGGCAGTGCCATGGGCTAATTGCAACGAGTATAAATTCAATCAACAAACAATGGTGAATTTCAGAGTGAGTAAGAGATAGTATCTAGTGAAGTGTCATCAAGTATTGAAAACATGACTTTGCAAAATAAGGTTACCAAAAACATCGATTCTAATCTTGACTTATGATTAGTCTTGGTCGAGGGCCTATAATTGTCCTTCCCCAGACGGGAAATTACAGATGTGGCAGTGCCATGGGCTAATTGCAACGAGTATAAATTCAATCAACAAACAATGGTGAATTTCAGAGTGAGTAAGAGATAGTATCTAGTGAAGTGTCATCAAGTATTGAAAACATGACTTTGCAAAATAAGGTTACCAAAAACATCGATTCTAATCTTGACTTATGATTAGTCTTGGTCGAGGTAGGTA
>NC_081443.1:10847881-10856023 GCF_007210705.1 Tigriopus californicus
GTGCTATGGGCTAATTGCAACAAGTATAAAATCAAACAACAAGCAATGGTGGATTTCAGAGTGAGCAAGAGATAGTAGCTAGTGAAGTGTCATCAAGTATTGAAAATATAACTTTGCAAAAAAAGTTACCAAAAACATTGATTCAAATTTCAACACAGTCATATAAGCTCGTCACCCACAATGAAGTTGTGCCCCGTGATGTCCTGATTTCGAAAAGTACCCTTATATGTCTCACCATTCTTATTGGCATAAAAAAGAGCAAAACACTTCGATGTGCCCCAATCTTATACCGCAGGTCCCAGTGTCATCTGAGACAATTTTTCAGAACATTATATTTCATGTAACAAAAATCAAGACGGGTTTTCCACGGCCATTAAATGTGTCAAATCTGTCTGTGCGGGATCCCACAACACATTGTGGGGGCACAAGCTCAGGTGAAGTAAAACCAATCATCCAATCCGCCCCCACAGTTGTCCTCATTTGCCTGTTGCTTATCCAATGTATTTATCAGTGGAGGACGATTGTCTGATGCATGGTTACTTTTTCAATTCAATTGGGATCATCTCTCCTATTGCCTTCTGTCTCTTCTAAAGGTGGTACAGGTGAATAAGGAGATGTCACTGACAAGTTTTCATTTATTGGACATTTTGACTGGAAGTGTCCTTCTTTTCGGCAAAGAAAGCTGTAGAGATCTGTGCTTTTGTACCATGGTGAGCAACCTGGCCTCATTAATTAAGACCACATGTCAAGCACTCTGTTCCAATTCTTCATGCAATAAACACCTCCATTTCTACCCTTTAAACCCGTCTCCCTTATCCACTCGCATGATCATATGATGGCGCAGTTGACGTGTATGTATTTTTCTTGAAGTACTATCTGCAGCCCATCCTGATCAAAGCATGAGTTCTGTGGGGTCCTTGGCTACCATACACCCGTTTGTGGTGTTGAATCAGTGCCATATCCCAGTCGTTGTGGTCCAGCACCATGTCCGATAGAGAGGTGATCCAGGCTCTGAAGGCTAGCCATTCAGGCTTTAAGGCCACCTTGACTCGTGCAAGGAACATTGCCGAATCCTCTCAGGGTGAATATGTGGTGGGAGATGATCCAATTCTACTGGAGAATTTCCTTGGACTTTGGGTCAATTGCCTCCAGAAGTATCTTGACGCCGAGGATCAGTTCAACTGCGGGATTGTTTCCAATGTGAAGGATTGTGATTTGGCCGGGGACAGACACGTGAAAGCTGTTAGTAAGGCAAAATTTACAACAATAGGGTTCCATAGAGATGTTGAAGCAAATGCTATCAGGCTCTCTGATGCAAATGAATCAACTTTGTCTCCAGATTCCAGACAGGCCCATCCTCAGGTACTCAAAACCGATGCCAAGAAACCACCTGTATTGGTTGAGGATGTGAACTACAAGGAGTTCACGAGGTGGCGACCATTGTGGAATAACTATTCGCAGTTGGTTTGGTATATGGATCAGCACGAGAGTCAATCCANCCCTAATTCTGTGTGATCAATGGGGTGGGTAGAAACATTGCAAAAAAACCGACCAAATATTCAAATTATATTTGATCGAAAAAGCAGCAAAAATTTAAAAAAAAATATTTTACTGAAATGCATAAACATACAAATAGGACTTTGCATTTCTGTTTTTAAGTTGTTTTTTCAAGCAAAGAAAAGGCATTGATGATAGATTGATGATAGAGCAAAAGGATTACACGACACGCCCCCGAGATGGTTCTATGACCATTTAATGAATGAATTTTCAATTTTGGTTTCAGAAGTTGATGATGTGAGGGGATAAATGAATTAATTTAGATATGGAAGGATACATATTTCTTTTTGGATAGTCGAGGAGATAATCGGGTGCTTTTTTCAGGTGCAGGACATTGGAGATCTTCCACAGCGATGTTTTCCCCCAATCTTATGGGAGGATTCTGGGGTCGGATGAATTTCCGATTCCTTCGGAACGTCTTCTCACCATCAGAAATTACATAGGATCGAGAACTGTCAAGTATTGATATTATTTTCGCTGATGTATCCCACAGTTTATTGATAGGGTTCTGGACAAGTACGTTTGTTCCAGGTTCCAAGATTGGCAAGGGACGTGCTCGAGATTCGGATTGTTCTTGCTTCCTGTACCGAAATTTTTCTCTCTCCATCCGGCCCCCAGGACACAAATCGACTGAAGTTGAGAGTCGAGGGAGTGCTCCTCGCAGATGACGTCCAAAAAAGAGTTGGTTTGGGGAGTATCCATCCTCCCGCGGCATGGCACGAAGTTCCCGGAGACCTACATGGAAGTCTTCCTTAGATTCGGTGCACTTTTTCAAAAGTGCCTTAATGGACTTTACTCCGGCCTCGGCGAGTCCATTTGATGACGGAAAATACGGGCTCGATGTCTCATGTTTCACGCCCTTGCGGGTGAGGTACTCCGTCATTATGCTCCTGAATTGGGGTCCATTATTGGAGCGGAGTCGGGTCGGGTATCCAAACAAGCCAAAACATTTCTCCATTTCAGTCACCACACTATCAGTATTTATCGAGAAAAGCCGAGAAGCGATTATATAGCCGGAATAACTATCCACCAAAACAAGCCAACTTTGTCCCGCCCAATCAAACAAATCAGCAGACACCATTTCCATTGGGCCGCCAACTTGGATTTGATGGAGGGGTTCTGGTCGTTGTGAGGGCATGAATTTTTGACATGCCTGGCAAGATGTTACAACATTTTTGATTGCAGCATTCATACCTGGCCAGAAATATAATTGACGTGCAGCTTGTTTGGTTTTGGTCAGACCTTGGTGAGGGAGGTGTAGGATGCGAATGATTTCCTGGCGAGCACCTGCCGGTACTATGATGCGATAGCCAAGTAGCAGAAGCGACTCATCTTCTTGATCGAGCTGAGAAATTCCCTCCTAAATACTAGAAAAGGAATGAGCTGGGTGAGAAGGTGGAAGGGAATGCAGGTCAGCATGTCGACGTAATGCTTGTAGGAGCGCCCGGGATTCATCGTCAATGGCATCATAAAGGACTTGATGAAAAGGATCTCCAGCAATGTGATAGCATAATTCTGTTGTATCAATTGTTTCTTCGGTTTCAGGGGGAAAGATTGGAGATCGAGAAAGGGCGTCTGCCACATGATGATCTTTTCCAGGAGTCCACACGAGTTTGAAATTGTAATTTGATAGGGCTTCCCGAAATCGAAGAAGGCGAGAATTTTGAATTTCGGTTATTGGTTTGGCCATTAATCCGACTAAAGGACGATGGTCGGTCATAACCCTGAAATTCGGCATTCCTCGCAAGTAAAAATCACATTTTTTTGTGGCTTGCACAATCGCTAAAGCCTCCAATTCAATAACTGCATAATTTCTTTGCGCTGAGGACAAAGCGAAAGATCCGCATTGGATAATCCTCTGCAAGAGCATGAAGCCTAAGCCGTGGGTACGTGAAGCATCGGTGAGCAATTCGGTCGTCAGGGTGGAATCAAAGGGGTGAACAAGAAGAGGCGAAGTGAGGAGTTCTCTGGCTCGTTCAAATTATGTTTGATGTTCCGGAAGCCAGACAAAAACGGTGTCTTTCTTCAAGAGCTGTCGACATTGAACCAACATTTGTGATAAATCTGGGACAAAGGACCCGAGCTGGTTGACCAGACCTAGAAATGAGCGTAATGTAGTCAGATCCGTAGGCGCTGGGAACTCCGAAAGGGCTTGAATTTTAGACGGGTCTGGTCTCACANCCAAAGTCATGGAGAAGAACCCAACCACATTCAACAAGGCTCGAAAGTTGATCATCGAGGCGGAAACCAATCGTTTGGGCGCTTGCAACTTTAGCATCGCCTCCTCCTTTCAAGCGACTGTTTTTCTTATAGATGGGACGTTCCGATGTCCGGTCTTGAAGTCCAAAAAGTCATGGACGACATGGCTGTTGGCCGCAAAGAGTACCATGACCTAGTCCGTGCAATTTGTGAGATGTTGGAACGATGGGATGACAGTCAATGGAAAGAAGAGTACTTTGTTGGCTACCAGATTTTGCTGAACAGCATCGCAACTGATCCGGAAAAAGTCGCCGCCATTCGTCGTTTCTCTATTCCAGAAGATCGCCGTGATTTGAGGTCCTTCTTAGGCCTTGCAAATCAATTTGGCCAATTCTCCAACGCCATTTCCGAGACTGCTCAACCCCTTTGAGGTTTGTTGAAAACATCAATCATTTTTAAATGGCTTTCTGAGCACACCGTGGCTTTTGAGAGGGTCAAGGCCGCCCTCACATCTCCCCCCGTTTTCGGCATGCTTATGCTTGACGCCGAAACGATCCTTCAGACCGATGCGTCCAAGTTGAAAGGTTTGGGTTTTGTTTTATTTCAACGTCATGATGATGAGTAGCGCCTAATTCAGTGCGACTCAAGCTTTCTGAAAGATGCAGAGACCAGATATGCCATAGTCTAGCTCGAAGCGTTAGCTATCTATTGGGCTATACGCAAGTGTCGCATGCATTTGGCAGGACTTGAAAACTTTAAAGTCATCATCGGCCTTTGCCGTTGGGGCCGATTTTCGATGATCAAACGTTAAACACTGCGAGGATTTTAAGTGATCGTTCTCATCTTTCTTCGGTGAGGAAGAATACGGTTGCACAGGCTCGTTTGGGATACGTATCCCTATTCAGGAAGGTGGCGGATGAACTCTCCATTGATGATGATCTCGTCCTTTGAGATTCAGGCATTGTTGTGCCCCCACCTGCTACAAGAGATATCCTGACTTTATTACATGCTAGTCATCAAGGGATAGAGCGCACTAAGCGAAGGGCCCGGCAAATTATTTATTGGCCTGGTCTCAATTCGAATATCAAAAATAAAATCGAATCATGCCATGAATGCGCTTTCTACCGACCCTCCATGCCCTCAGAACCGATGATTCCGGAGGATGTGCCGGCTTGGCCATTCAAAATGGTCAGTGCCGATTTTTTCTCATTTTCTCAAGGACTATCTGGTCTACACGGATCGTTTTTTAGGTTTCCCTTTTATTTCCCATCGCTCTATTTTTTCACCAGTTGGGGTACCAAATATTTTCCGATCTGACAATGGACCGCAATTTTCGTCGTACGAGACCAAAGAATTTTTCCTCCTTTGGGGCGTTCAGCGGCGACCGTCTTCGCCGCACAATCCCCAATCAAACGGTCATGCGGAGGCCAACGTCAAGAGCTTGAAGCATCTGCTAGGCAAGTGCCAAGGGGAGTGGAAGTCCGAGCACTTCATTTCAGGGCTATTGGAACTCCCCAACACGCCCAAATCCTATAAGTTATCCCCCGCTCAGCGTGTTTTTGGTCGTGCATTACGAACCACCCTGCCTATTCATTGGAAAGGTTTTTTGTCCAAGTTTCAGGTTCAGTCCGAAATAGCCAATGCCTGGAGTCTCGTGGATGATCACACCCGCCAGGCCTATTTTGACCGCATGATGAGAGTCCGCGAGAAGATGCCGTTGGGAGAAAGAGTTCTCGTCCAAGATCCATTCTTACGACGATGGGACAAACACGCCATCATTGTGGCCAACAAGTCGCCTCGACGTTATGTCCTTTGATTCCCTTCCGGATGGTTGATGGAGGGAAATCTTCGGTTTCTTCGACGCGCTCCACGAGGTGATGATGGTTGTTGGGATGACGCAAGAGAAGAGGTGACCAAGACTCCAAGAAGAAGCTCTCGAAAAAAATGGAAAATCGATCGAGCCTCATAATTAGGATGAAATCTTCAAAAGGGGAGTTGTAGAGATCTCTGCTTTTGCACCATGATGAGCAACCTGGCCTCATTAATTCTGTTCCAATTCTTCATGGAATAAACAACTCCATTTCTACCCTTTAAGCCCGTCTCGCTAATCCACTCCCACGATCATGTGAAAAACACGTAGTTATTTGGTCCTTGTGATCGGTTCAAATCTTTTTAGTTCCAATGTTGATAAAATCCGGAATCGGCCCTTGAGCCATGACTAACACTCGTCTTGGGCCGTTCGTTAAACCTTTAAAGTGTGGATCCCGGGTTCTACCAAATACTTCTTATTCCATTTATGAGACAACCTCGGCAAAAAGAGCGACTTGCCTGGATAACTCATCATTTACAATCCATCAAGGAAGGTTAAAAAATCGCACGGCTAACGCACTTGTTCCGGCACGAATAGAACATGACCATTTTCGTTGGTTGGCCACTCTTTGAAATTCGACCCTAAAATACCTGTTACTCAGATTTTTCCGAGATTAGTCACGTAATAATGTCTAATGGAGAAGTAGAGGTTTCAATTTGTCACATCCAAGGCCTTGATCTGTCCATTGTGGCAATGTACAGGCCCCCCCTCTTATTCAGTAAGGTCGTTCTTGTCAGCTCTCAAACTCATAGGAAATGAGTTGGATAAGGCAGTTTGCTCAAAGGTATTCATTGTAGGGGACTTCAATTTTTCGGGTAGTGTTGTAGAGTGGGAGGGTAGTCCCGATGGGTATATTTCCATTTCGAAATCGACATCTCAGTCGTTCGAAAAGCTGGAAGAATTCGCGATCTTGCACAATGTCGCCCAGCATGTTGGTGAAGCAACCGGAGCAAATAATGTTCTTGACTTGGTCTTTTCCAATGACCCTAGTCTGATCCAGTATTTTCATTTGACACCTAGTAATCTAACAGATCATCATGTTCTTAAGATAGGGTCGACCATTACTCAAAAGCCGGTAGGCTGTAGAGTAAGACCGGTCAGCAAGGGCGACCTAGCTAAGTTCAAGTTTATAGATGAACATTGGCTACTGAATGTAGAAAAGCTATAAAAACTGGACCTGGTTTCAATATTGAAACATGAAGCGCCCACAGAGGTAGCCTTGGATAGAACATAGATTTCTAGACCTTGGATGTGGAACGAGCTACCACTTGGTTGGCTAAACAGTACAGTAAACCGGTTTGTGATCAATTCCCAGGAGACCATCCATTGTGCTGTTTTACCAGCCGAGTGGTCGGTTGTCTGACATCCAGTGTCTAGAAATCTATGGATTTTTATTTCTATTTTAGAGAAAGCTTGCTCCACTCTAGTTATCCCTGAATGCGTTCCGAAAGATGAGACTCAAGCTATAATTCCTAAGTTGAGGAACAACTTGTTCAAAAACATTTGCGAATAAGCAACATGGCTCCGTAGAAATTTGAATCCAGTAGTCATGGCTAGCCTTTAAAGAAAGTTAGATTTGATGCAAGGTAGCATTAAGGCCTCCATTAAGAATGATCAGTTGAGAAGGATAATAGTGGTCCAGGAGGTCTGGTCAAATACGGCTTTCTTCTCTAATTCGAACTCTAAGAAAAATGAAACACCTTGTTGGGCCTTTGAGGTTGATGGAGAAGCCATTAGCAATGTAGAGGCTATGGTTAAAATGCTTGGAGATCAGTTCTCTAGTCTTGAAATTAAGCGTTTGAGCGTTTGAGAGTCGAGATTAAGCCTGACAGTGCACTGTTTTATGCCTAATTTATATGTTTGAAGCCTGCACCATTAAATATGCCTGGTTTCGAATTGATAGAATATCCGGACTTGAGTCTTTTTGAAAGGACACGAGTCCGGGCAATTTCTCCAAAATCGAGGAGAAGACTCGAGTGCACTCGGACTTGAGTCTGGACTCGCCCCAGCACCAATCCTACTTCAATCCTCAAACCGGATTCAAGCATGGTTTTCCTTCGTATTTTTAAAGCCGCCCTAATTATGTGTGTTGTGTGATCAATAGGGTGGGTAAAAACATTGCAATAAAAAGAAAACAAATTTGGGCATGATATTTTGGTGACTATGATCGTGCTCGTTTAAATCTATTTGTTTCTAGCTGGTCAGGGGTGGGCTAAGGAAAAATATTTGATGACAGCAGACACTAAGGACCTAGATCAGTAGCAATATATCAACATCTAATGAGGCAAGGGATTTAACTGTACATTGCAAGGGAAATGGACAATATGCAAATGGATGTCCTATTGCGAAATATCTTATCTCCAGAATTGACCTTCACCTTCATGCCAAAATCAATTCAATTGTTTGTTGGAACTTACCGCAGTAATGCCCATCCCATCATCTTCTGGACCAGAGACAATAAAGTCGGTTTCCAAGACAGGAAAATAGCAGACTTGGCAATTTCCACTCTCTTGCCT
>NC_081443.1:10857105-10868373 GCF_007210705.1 Tigriopus californicus
TATGCAAGTCAAGTGAAAGATGAAACAACATAAAAGTAACTTTTATTTACCTTAATGGACCATTGTCGATTCACGGATGATGATGATCCCAATTGGAATGCAAGCTCATTACAAGCCTCATTGGCATCAACATACACTGAAATATGGAAGTTCAAGTCCTGAATGTTCTTGTTTGGTCAGTCAAGTGTAATGAAATATGCCATCTTGACTTTTTCTCTCTTGTTTGTTACACAGTCCGCTGTTTGTCCCAATCAGAGACCCCACGTGGTTTCGTGAGCACTTATTTTGAACTGCGATCAATTGTAGATGCCTTCACAGTCTTTCAAATAGAGGCCACAATTCAGCTTAATAGGGCTTGTCAAGTGAACGCGTTCATGAACAACTGACGTTATTCCATGGAGTAAAATCAAAGACAACATGCCCAGACAAATCGCACTGTGCATGCATTGAATTTTGACATTTGTTTCATTTTACCTGCTTGTCTAAGCAAATATCATAATGGTATTGTGCCAATTTGATTGTGCGTTCACCAAATTACACCAAATATGTTCATTTTGTTGGGTTTTGTAACACAGCTCACTCAAAGTCACTCGATCATTGAAAATTCAATGGGCGGATGGTGTGAGTTGACTGTGACTTTGTCTTTGATCTCCCTCCCAAAAATGCCCAAAATCAGGGTGCCGGACCACATTTTCCCTGAATTTCCTTCACTTGACATGCCTTATACATCTTTTCGCGCGGTCACAACAATTAGATCAAGCAAGATATACTAAAGACTATTTTTGAGACCCTTGACCACCATCTCAAAATCTCCCAACATGGAAGCTCACAGTTAGAAGGCTAATTGAATGACCAATGATAACCTTAGAAATCTACCCTCTTCCACAAACTTTGCCCTGCCAACAAACGAATATTTTAAGAAGTTTTGAGAACGCCAAATGCTTAATTTCATTTAGTGAAAAATTCACGTCCGTTTTAATTCCCATCAAATCTCATTGAATTGCAATTGAAAAGTGCCAGTGAACGAGGCATTATCATCATGCATGGCTTAGCACAGTGAACCATCACATGAAGCAATTCATTGTAAATTTGACAAGCCCTAGGCAACAACCTTGGTGAAGGAAACTTTTGACCCTCAATACAAAAAGTCTCTTCTTCATGCTGTCCTTGCATGGTCACGGTTACATGGGGTCGTGCATGTTTAGCATGCGCAAGTCCGAACCACATCCAGGCCAAATGTCCAATTCTCCAAACCAGTCCTTTACGTCTATGTGACTACCCGCAATGTGGGTAACTTCCAGACCGCATGTTATCAAAGGATGTGTTACATTGCATTCAAGATGCAATAAGTGTTTGTGTCGTGGGCATATGAGCAGCCAGTGCGATGAAAAACACTACTCAGCAGTGGTTTGAAATGTTCCAAAAATACGCGTCCCACGGAAGATACACTCAAAGGCTTTTCCTTGACGCCGCTTGGGGTTTTTGGCCCTGGCAAGATTCCCGCACAAACAACATAACAGTTCCATTGTATGCTCAGCACGTGTATTCTCCAAAATAGAACTTTGTGCAAACGCAAAGCCGAGTGTTCCGAGCTTTGAGAAAACACGAAAAAACTCCAGACAATTATCAAGGGAAATTGCATATTGAGATATTTTTGTAAAGAACCTTTGTACAGCTTGTTAACCTCGTATACCCCCCTAATTGAAACAAACGTCTTCGACTGCACTAGGGTTGGCTTGCTACTCACGCCAACGGCGGGGAGTTTAGTGCTGCTTCACTGTTCTCGGTACTTGATGAAATTTGCAAAACACAGACAACTTAAATGCTCTGGGGTATGTTTGATATATCTGGGGACTTCTTCAGAAACAAGAAAACTTACGAAATCAGTGGTGGTCGTGGATCTGGACCCACAAATACGAACAATCAAAAGTATTTCATAAACCTGTATGTAACTTAAAAGTGCATATCCTATTCGTGTCTAAGACCAATGAACTCAGAAAGTTCGTGCGTCATGTCTAGACGTCTAGACTTCTAAACTGCGGAGCAACCTGAACAACTTGCAGCTTGACAACCGATCAGTACCTAGCAACCAGGCCCATCACACGTAAGCGTTCTAGGAAAGGCACAGTGACCCCCTTGTACTGGATATTTCTGCGTGCAAACTCTGTAGTCACGGGCCCTCTCCCTTTCGAACATCAACCTTGGGTATAAAAAGCCGTCCCCAGAGCAAGAAAGAAAAGAGAGTTGATATGATGAAGTAAAACGAAACACCAAGTTAATCTTCATCTTGGCTCCACTTTGGAGCTAGCAAAGCTCTTTTAACCTTTGGCATTGGATCGAAAGTGATCCAGTGTCGGAAGTGCAATCAATTTTGTAAAGAGAAGTGCAAAGTGCAGACAGTGAATCCCTTTTACCGAGGAGTCGAAGAGGCCAAGCCATCCTTACCCCTTATGTCCTGACCCAACTTGAGGGTGATATTCTTTTAGGTTTCCTCTTCTTCATTCGTAAAACATCGTATTGTATACTCTACTGTTTACGTAACTCAGTTGCATGAGGAAACTGCTTTTGATATCTTGATCGAGCATCGCGGAGATTTCTTAGCTTATTTCTGTCTGAGTCATTTGATGTATTGTCCATTGGTCGTAACTCAGTTTGCCTTGAGAACTGGCTTTGATATCTTGATCTAGCATCGCGAGATTCATAGCTAATTCTTTCTGAGTATTACCTGATTATTATTCTATTGCCGTGATTCAGATTTGGCATTGAGACTGGCATTGGTAACCTTGCTTGGTTCAATACGGACCATTGCATTGGAGGCTTCCATATCCAATCTATCAATTTGGATCTAGTTGTTCGGATTGACTTGCATTGGCGTAGGCTCCGGCCACCGGTCACAATCCGTTGTACCATAAATCAATCATAAGATTAAGGCACTCTATCCTCTCTCTATCTCAACATCATCCTCATACTTGGTCAGAGAAAAGGTAAACGAGTAAACGGTTGAGCAAAAGGTAATGTCTTATGTCACATAATATATGAATATTGTACTTACTCGAGAAATACAATTAATGTGAAACAGTTTATCAAGAGGTGTTGTTCTTCATTCTTTGAGACAGTAGTGTTGGCTCTAAAAACCCTATAACCGGAGATCTTTAGATAGGTCTAAACAACTTAAGCCCTAGTAAAATAGGTGCTCTCTTTAAAGGGCGCTATCTTGGCAGGTAACCTATTGCTAGGGTCAGAGACTGGATAGTCTCATGTTCCGTTGTTGTTTTGGGAATTAAAAATAATTTATCTGGAAAAGGGAGACCTTCAATCTCATCCTTGTACGGAACAGTCGGCACTGACCACTTGAAAAGGTTGGGTTGGAAGTGTGCTAAGAACCAATGGTTCTGGTTGATGGGAAGGACGGAAAAACATGCACTTGCGAGCATGCAGCCACCGTATTTGCAATGTCGCGATGTAAATCCGGGCCAAAACACGATCTGCGAGCTCTTTGCTTCGGTTTTTTTGACACCTTTATGGCTGGTATGAAGCCGTTTAAGGATCTCTTTAACCGCCGTAGGTGGAATAACGATCCTTCTATTTCGTAGGACAATATCCTCCTCTACTTCTTCTTGAATAGTGACACATAAACCACTATTGACGTGCTTCACCCTATCGGCCAAAATAGCAACCTTGAGCTTCAAGTGTTCCGTCCACCAGCCAGGGTGAAAGGTCCTGACTTATTGAATTGCCGTGGTGAACGGAAACATGGAACTCCTGACCCAAGCACTAGGTAAAAATTACCTTGATAGCTCTCAAAGATGGAGAGCACCTAGTACAAGGGCTTAAATTTCTTAAGACCTATCTTAAGGCCTCCGGTTATAACCCTAATCAGGGCATACGAGCAATAGTCGAGCTTCCTTTATCAGGGCCTCAAACAATCATCAAATGACTAAGGATACAAATCGCTAGCTACCTCTACTCCCCATTGGTCCCAGATCAATCTCGGTTGTCTGGCATACCTGGCCAATCTTCAAGGCTAAATATCCTGCAAAATGTGGTCACTATCCTAGTCTAAACGGTCTATCAAAGTCGACCTCTACTCTAGAGTCTAACTACTGATTTCTGCTACAAGAGTGATGAAACTTTAGATACAGTTGTTGCATACAAATCACTTGCTACCTCTACTCCCTACGATGCCAGCACGATCTCGGTCGTCTGGGAAATCTAGGCTGCTCTTCAAGGCAAACTGTACAGTTCAATCTAATTTATTCATCACAAACACACCGCCTATCAGCTGTCTTGCTCTGGTAAGAAAAGTGGGGGAATTGTTGGCCAATGGAAAAGGGGACATACGCAAAATGAAATCAATGGGTTAATAATTACTGCTCGATGTCTGGTGAGATGGTCCAACGGAGATGCTCGGATGACGTCCACTCGACGGGATTGAAGGTCCACTAACAAAGTGACGAAGTGCTGTACTCAGACTCGGCACTTCCCAGGTCCTCTTGCTCTTGTGCACGGCTTCCTGGGTTTCCTACTCCCATATGATGACGATCTCTGTCCTTCGAAACAGTTCCCACTTCTTGGCACCACACAATGACAACGTCCCAGCACTTAGCAATGGCGGGTGCTTCCTCCTTGGAGAGGTTCAAAATCTGACTTCTCTCCTGGAGAATGAAAATGTTGACTGTTCTTGTTGAAGACTTTCCCGTGCCACGTTGGTTTCCGCCTCTTGCTCATGGAGGCTAAAACGGTTGTCCCATGGCTATCGGTGAACGGTGACGGCTTCCTCTATCCACTGTTGCACACAAAACATTGGGCCGGAACTACGTCCCAACGGGACATTCCGGAAGGATTGGTCGTCATTTGCCGTCAGGGGGGGGGGCGACATTTTGGTAACATCGATCCTTGGAGGATGAGATTGCTTATCCAGATCCTCTTCCCCCTTCTCAAAATGCTCACGAGAATATCGTTTTTGATGACCGAGGATTTCCTGTTTCTCCTCCCTTCAAACATGTAGCCGACATTCCTCACCCATGGTTGTAGCTGGGCTGACCAGCCCTCTGGGTACTGGAGCTTTCCTTGGTGATAGGATGATCAAGGGCTGGAGGAGCTACTTGTGATGGATCACGACGTTCTCACGAGCATTAGGCTGGCATTGGTCGACATCTGACCGACAAATGGACTACATGATGGGCAATCCAACAACTTTGGGATTTTCCAAGATAATAACAATATGTTATCTTAACATTTTGATAAAACCCGTTCCGGGAACCATTCATCATCCTGTACATCATTTATCCATATCATATTAGGATGATGTACGCGATTGTGACGGAACATCAAGTATGATTCGTCTGTCGAACCCCTGGACGTCATCCAAAATAAGATCCGGGTATTCAGATCTGAGTGAGGCTACCGTTACGAAATGAGGTTCGCCCAAAACATCGGGATCAAAGTCAGAATCAACATCCGGCTTTGATACAGGAGCCTGTGAAAGAGCATCGGGTATGGCATTGTAGTGTGCCACCCTGAAAGGCCTAATAAACATTCAATTACTAGAACAAATCTCGTTAAAGACGCGTGCCTTTTCACTCACCCTAAAGTGGTGACCCCGAGAACACTAACGCAGCCGTCACCTCTACCACGCCTACGCGTCTATCCTTAGCCACGCCTACACGTTGATAATCACCCACGCCTACGCGTCACTTGCAAATTGCGCAGTTCCAGCAGAAGTGAAAAATGGCCGAGCCATCGGTTACAATTGCTGATCTCGCAGCCCCATGCGGGGCGCGCCCCACCCCCATCTCGAGCCCGGCCCCTGTTGCCGCTGTCTCTGTGAAAGTGCCAAAAACTCAACTGTACCGATCCGAGAACTGGTTTGTTGGGGCTGAGGTCCAATATCAATTGTCCAACATCTCTAAGGAATCCACCAAGTACTTCCACATGGTGGGCGCTCTTGACGACACCGACCTCACGCGCTATCGCCGGGCATTAAGCGCTGTAATGAGCTGGCCACAGATCCTTCCTATACCCCTACAGAGTGTTTAAGGCCGCTTGTTCTCAAAAAAGCTTTTTTGAGGGGGCCCCCGGCCCAGTTTTTATGCGAAGACCCTTGAGTTCCAGGCCTACCATATAGGCGACAGGGTCCCGGACGTGGCCCTTGAGGATCTCCTAGATCTATGGCCGGATGGCCCAGAGGCGGCAATGAAATCACTAGCGTTCAAAGGCCAATTCATCCAAACGTTTTTGGCCCGAATCAAATCCATGGCCCTGCAAAGAGGCCCTACTGTGAGCCTTGATGGCATTGTTGAATGTGCAGCCCGACATCTTGACCAATGCAGGGAATCCGGACAATACATCGACGCGATCTGTGTTAGCGATGTCCAGGAATCCAACCCTGGCCAGAGTGGCAACTTGTGTGCCCTTTACAACACGGCCTCATTGCACAGTGGCCAGAATGATCGCGGTCGGAGTGACCGAGGCTGGAACGATCGTGGCCGGCACAAGGACCATGGCCATAGCACCCATGCCCAAAATACCGTTGGCAACAAAGGGGATGGACGGGAGGCCAATTCCTCTCCTTCTGATGGTGGTTGCTTCACCTTCAAGCACGGCAAACTCGTCTGCCATTACCACGCCAAGTGGGGTGTTGATGCATAGAAGTGCCTGCCAAAAAAAAAATTATGTGGACCAACCTTTCCCAAGGCCAAGGGATCAACCGCATGTCTCTCAATGCTCAGCTATTGTCCGTTCAAGACTTAAGTACAACTGCTGGCCCACTTCTTCCACTTCTGGTCACGTGCTCTCCTCCGGAAACATCCACAGCTCTCATTCGAGTCCGGGATGGAACTTCAAATGTGGTCTGGCTTGTAGATTCTGGGACTGCCAGATCATTCCTTCCGGCCATGCCCGCGGACATCAGTCATTGCAAGATACCTAATACCCGTCTCTTTAAGACGGCCGACGGCACACCCTGCAAGTTTATGGCATGAAAAATATCACTGTAAACCTAGGGACGCTGGGCAACTTTTCCCATCTCTTCTACATGGCTGATGTTGATGACCACATTCCTTGATCGAGATCAGCAAGGTTGTAATGGACATTCGCCATGTTGCTGGAGGCAACAACCTTGTTGCCGACACTCTAAGTCGCAACCCCGTACCTGCACAGGCCAGCATAGCTTCCATCGCCTATGCTCCGCTAGTGGCCGACGTGGCTACTGCCCAGGCTCTTGATCCAGGCCTGGTTGCGACACACCTACCATTTGCCAAGAGGGACGTCATGGGCAACGGCACTCCCATTCTCATTGACACTCGTCTTTGATAATTTTCATGGCCTTGCCCATTCCGGAGTAAAGGCATCAAAGGCCCTTGTTGCAGCCAATTACACATGGCCCAGTTTGGGGGTGGACGTGGCACAAATGGTTTCGGACTGTCCACATTAACAAGCATCTAAGATCCATCGCCACAACAAACCCCAATTGCAAGCTTTTCCCGCCTCCACAGCTCGCTTTTCCGATATTCATGTTGACCTTGTAGGCCCTCTAAGCCCTGCTAATGGAATGTGCTACACCCTCACGATCATTGACCGTTTCACCAGGTGGACAGAGGCCATCCCTCTTGCTGATGCTACTGCAACTTCCTGCGCCAGGGCCTTGTTCAAGATGTGGAGTTCACGGTTTGGACTTCCATTCGCCATCGTTAGCGACTGTGGACGACAATTCACTTCAAACCTCTGGACAGCTCTCGCAGTCTATCTGGGGTATGACGTTCGACAGACCACGGCGTACCATCCTGCCTGCAATGGCATGGTGGAGCGTTTCTATTGGCAGATGAAAGCGGCGCTCAAGGTTTGGCTCTCCAACGCCACAGATGACTGGACCATCTTTATCGCTCCCATCTTGCTGGGCCTACGTAATGCCGTAAAAGCTGACCTTGCATTTAGCCCTGCTGAGATGGTCTATGGAGCCCCTCTGACACTCCCTGGCTTGTACTTTACTTGCCCATCAACCAACGAGTTTGTGCGGCAACTACGTAAGGCCGTGGACTCTCACACATTCTCCCCCGCTGCCTGGCACCGTGCTCACGCTGATGATCAAAGTTTTATTCTAAAAGGCATGCAAACTGCCTCCCACGCTTGGGAACGCGTGGACTCGGCCAAGAGGCCACTCGCCAGGCCCTACAGAGGGCCCTACAGGGTACTTGCCCAAGCGCCAATTTTTTTTTTAATTGCAAAGAACGGAGGACCAGACACCGTCTCCATTGAACGCCTCAAGCCGGCCTTTGGACCACTTGCCATTCTGGACCAAACGGACTCGCTTAATTAGCTACTTCCCTTAATCTTCTTTCAGTGCTCGTGTTTTATTTTTAAGGTACCTGACCGGCCTAAGGCCTAATAAACATTTGATTACTACAACAAGTCTCATTAAGACGTGTGCCTTTTCACTCACCCTAAAGCATGATCAATTCCTTTCCTCCATTCAACAACAAACTTATAGCCCATGAAACGGGTTCTATAATTTAAAACACAAGGGTTTTCTATTTCAGACAGAATCTGATGGTTGAAGATGGAGACAAGGGGTTTATGATCGGTGACAACGGTAAAGTTTATTCCAGCCTGATACAAGTTGCACTTTTTAACGGCCAAATAAATCGCCAACGTTTCCAACTCTACCATTGCATACCAACTCTCACAATCCTTTAAATAGCGAGACCACATTGAATTAATTTGGGATCTCCAGCTTTGAGCTGGATCAAGGCGAATCCAAGGCCCATTCTGGACGCATCTGTGAGGAGAACTGTCTGAGACTTCGGATCATACATGTCCAGCACGGGAGGCGATATCAATGCTTTCTTTGTCTCCTCGAAAGCCTTAATGTGCTCTTGGAGCCACAAAAAAGCATTTTCAGTTTTTAGAAGTGGGCGGAATGGAGAGGTCAGCAAAGCCAGATTCGGGAGAAATTTGCCCAATTGGTTCACTAGACCCAAGAACAATTGGAGGTCTGTAAGAGTGGCAGGAATAGCAAATCGTTGAATGGCATCCACCTTGGATGGATCCATTTCAACACTGCCTTTCGAGACGTGATATCCCACGAAATCGATAGAAGACGCTGCCAAAATACTCTTGTCTGAATTGACCGTCAACCCATACGTCAAACAACGTTCCAACACATTGCTGACAGAACGTACCAAGTCTGGCAAAGTCGTCGCTCCACAAGCCATATCGTCCACGACCTTATGGACGTTTAATACGGCCATAGCCACATCGCCTTGAAATGAGAATGAAACCCCTGGTGACACAAATCCCATGGGGGAACGTAAAAACATGAACTTCCCAAAAGGGGTCAAGAAGGTAGTGAGAGGCTGTGATTCCTTGGCCAGAGGCATCAGCCAGTACCCTTTGACAAGGTCTAATTTGGCAAAGAACGAATCCTCAGGCAAAAAACCAGAGATGGCCTCAGCAGGTGTTTTAGTCGGATGAATGCTCCTCTTCACCTCTGTATTCAGACGGGTGAGATCAACGCACAAGCGCACATTGCCGTTGATTTGTTGACGAGGACAATAGGATGGCACCACATTGTTGGAACATCACCAACAGGTACGATCACATTCTGCTCAACCAAGTCCTCAAGAATAATTTCAACCTTATTCTCAATAGCGAATGGAATCTGGCGAGCCACATGGATTGCAAAAGGCTTAGCATCATCATTGAGGTGGATTTCCACGGGGTCGCCGACGTTGGGATCAGTCATGGGCCGCGGAGAGTATCATGCTCAAACACCTGAGAGTACACGTCCCGCAACTTGGTTTTCACCAATTGGAAGACGGCTGGCCCGGTCTCATTGGGAAGTTGAGAAATCCAATCTTCACGACTTCACGAAAATCGAACTGGGGTGCGAGAAATTCGGCTTTGGAAGCAGCAAGGATAACACCTTGGCTTTTGGCGACGGGAAACTTTCATCAATGATGGTCAAGGCCCTGCAGGCATGAAGACCAAGGTACGCGCCTTTCAATCCATGGCACACCACAATAGAGGTCCCTGGAACAGATGAATCACCAACGGATAATACCGCAGAGAACATGCCCAATTGCTTAATGGAAGAGCCATCAATGCCAACAATGTCATCAATCAAACTGTCCAAGAGAGACACAAATTTGTTTAGACCAGAACTTTTGAAGAGTTGGTCACCAATGACGGAGATGTCCGCACCGGTATCAGCACAAATTGTGATATTGATTGGGTGCCCCTCATGACCAAGAGGTGCTACCTCAATCTTGATCTCGTTAGAAACAGTGCTCAAAGTGTGAGAAGTCTGACGAAGTTTGAGAGAGCCAACTCGAGAAGAGGGAAACTTTTTGGCCTCCTGAATCTTGGCACTCACGGGTCGGGATCTGCATACTTTGTCCCAATGACCTCGTTGGTGGCATGTGCGACAATGACTATTTAGCGCTGGACATTTTTCACGGGGGTGAGCAGAGCGTCCGCAATACTTACAAGAAGCATCAGACGACTTCTTGACTGACTTGGAGTCTTTCTGAGAACGATAGTGTGACTGGGTGCGAGCGGCGAAAACATGGCATGGGGATTCCGACATACCCTTGGCCCCACGACGGGACGTTTCAAGCTCGAGTATTTGATGACGGGCTTCATCAAATGTTTGAGGGTTACGTTCCATTAATTTCACCTTGTCGTTTTCGTTCTCCATAACCTGAAGTAACAAGGCAACCATCAATTTGTCTTGCGTGATATTGGCCAAATCGGCAAATTCGGCGTGCTCTCGTAGAACATTGCATAAGCTAGAATAACTCTGCCCAACCTGCTGTTTTACCACGAGGAGATCTCGCATATCTAGATGCACACTGCGGAGGCTCCTCAAGTGATTCTTAATCATATTGATGATTTCATCCACCTCTCAAACAGTATCGGGCTTAATCCCGAGAGAATGTTGGATGATTTGGAAAAAAACCGGGCTGCACCATTCCCAAAACAACGATACTTGGGTTGCCCTGTCCCGTTTTGACAACGATATCAACGTAGAATAATTATTCCAAACATTGCAACAGAGGAGGAAAGAACGTAAGTCTGTGTCCTCCTCCAACATGGGGGGAGATTTGAAGTTTAATTTTGGAAGTGCAGAATTGGAAGGTGTATTTTTTTTTTCTTTTTTTTGTTTGGTTTTTCACGGGCTTTTCTAACCGCTACAGGAAATGTAATCCCCAGTACTATTAAAATGAAAGATTATAATTCGTCTATTTATTACCTTTCAATTTTTATATG
>NC_081443.1:10869373-10875141 GCF_007210705.1 Tigriopus californicus
TGGCCACGTGCTCTGATTGGTCTGTGCTGTGATTGGTTGCTTGATTCACCCGTCTTACATGAGACGGGTGATCCAAGAATGGCTTGGCAGTCCTCTCCTTTCACTCGTCTCCAAAAAGAGGGGTGAGACGAGTGAAACGGGTGAGACGAGAGGACTGAGACAAGAGGAGAGGAGACGACCGTGTCCAAGAATCCAGCTTGAGAGTAAGCGATAACTCTCAAGGCTTTCCATCTTGAAAAAAGAGGCGTCGATATAATCACTCAAGGTATTGCTCCAATCTCTTGAATAAAATTGGTTCAAGGAATAACTCTGTTTAAATTTTCAGCGCAAGCGTGACATTGATGAGGCCCAATTGGAATTCGAGACCAAGAGGAAGAAGTTGATTATCATCCAACAAGAAGAGGCGTTGTTCAAGGCCAAGATTGTGAAGCTTTGAATTTGCTGCCAAAAAGGTGGAGATTCAAAGAAAGCTCAACTTGACTGATCAAGAATTGGAGGATCTTCTTCACTGAGAAGGTTTTTGCTATCCTTGTTTCCCATTAACCATTGTTTGTTTCATTTTGTTTTTGGTTGCACTGTTTCCTCTTAGTTACATTTTTTCACAAAAATTATATTTCCTTTTCACTAGAATAAATTAACGATTAAAAAATTCTGACATAATTTTGCGACGCATCACGTCTGATGCAACGCCCACACCTTCGCCTCCCAATCCGACATCAAACTGAACGTGGTCCAATCGCTCACCATCCTCATCCATTTCCTCGGTAGGGTCTTCTTTGAAAATGATGGCCATTGTAACGAGAACCACAACAATATCCATCTTGCTCCTTATGATGTACTAAGAGACAAATAATTAAGAAGCTGGTATCACAAATAATACATGATTCCAATCTTACAAGCAAAAAAGGAAATCGCTTCTTTAACATCCCAAAGCAATGCTCCACATTGAGTCGTGTTGCCTGATGGGCATGATTGTATCGCCGCTCAGATCACTATTTGTGCGATCATCACGGATGGGGGTCAGTAGGTATTTCGGAGAAGGATAAGCCTAAAAATAGACTAGATTTAGGCACACAGTTGACAACTACTAGCAAAAATATATGCATACAAACCTGATCGCCCAAGACAAATCGCGGCGACGAGGATCAAAGCTTTGTTCCAAAATACCAGAAGGGGGCTCTCTCGATTATTCTGGAGTCGTGGGCAGATCCTGGGAACCGGCAGGTAAAAAATCGGATCCTATACCTGCTGTCGCACATTGCCATCATGTTCAGGCTGTAAAACCCCTTTCTAAACACACACACAAACAATTTGATTAGAAACTATTCTCAACCCAACAATAATCATTAACTACCTGCATCGGAAACTTCTATCATATGCATGACCTATTTCATTGGACATTGTTAATCAAAATAAGTTGTTCTTCACTTATCTAAATTTCAACAGTTAGTATTCACTTCCAATTGATTGATTGACGTGGAATGCCCCAAAGGTAAAGAGCAGAGTCCAATTGTTTGTGTCCTTAACTACCTATCTTTCTTAAGGCCAACCTGGGTGTCAAAATGGGGCAAAGCGGGGTGAAGGTGGCCACTGAGGCTGTGAGGGTTATTGCCGATCTCCTTACCAGGCCTAATGAGATGAATAGGTCTCATATTGCCCAACAATCGGCATCCAGTGCGATGGCAGCTGCACAAGGAGCCCGCATTAAAAGCTGGATTCTTCGTTGATCAGCTTACCCCTCTCGTCTCACCATTGAGACAACTGCCACAGTGGTTCCAAAAAGCCTTTTTGAATTCCAATAGAAATATCCAAGCAAATCTTGTTAGCTAATAGCCATATGCGCGACAGATTTGAGCCAGATTTCAATAAATCAATCACGTCAAAATAACTTCTTGTGGTTTTTGCAAGGAAGAAGACTGTTGAGATGGATATGCGCATTTCTCTCAATACCTGATAAGCTTTTTTGACCACCGTGGTGAGACGCGTGAGCCTAGACGAGAGGAGAATCCAGCTATAGCCAACGGCACACTAACAAGAGAATCAAGGGAGAACGCAGATATCGCCCAACTTTCTGATCTTGTGAACTAAGACCAATATAAAAAGTAAATTATGCGTGAAATCTTTGATCTTGGTGTCTCGTATGGACGTACTTTATGTTGCCAAAAGAACATTGCACGCCTGAAAGCAGTTGTCTCGCCCTTATTTTCAAGTGTTTCAACAGACTTTTCCCATCCCTTTCCTCAATCACTCCCTTTTAACTCTCCCGTAATTGGAACCGCTTTTGGGGGACACGGTTTCCCATTGGCGAGCTGTTTGCCTTGAACACGGCACGGCTAAAATGGGCTACAGATGCAACCAAATGGCAAACTGGTGGATCAATAAACCTGGGGTTGCTTTTCATTTGGTGAAGCCTATACCTACACTCCTAGATTTTGATGCCATGACAAGCTGAAACTTCGTTCAGGAGTTGACCCAAAGGTCATGCGGAATTTCATTCCGTTCAGGGCCATATTACTCTCAGTTACCCAAGAGTAGATTTGATCTAAGTCCTTTGCAAGGCTACTGGAATCTTGACCATTCCTACCCGAAACTAACTTTGTATCGTCAGCATAAGAGGGGAGACTGGCGGTAATACTAAGCTTCTGAAGCGGGTCGACGAATATTATAAAAAGGAGGGGCCCTAAGATGGAGCCCTGGGAAAACCTGACTTTACATCATGTATGTCACTAAGGGATTCCTCAACCTTAACAATTTGCTTCCTATCATAAATGAAGCTTCCTATCCAATTGAGAACCTTGCCTTGGATCCCAATCTCATGGAGTCTATTCAATAAAAGGCCATGATCTACTTTATCAAAGGCCTTGGCAAAATCGAGATAGACAACATCTACTGACTCGTGCCTTTCCAGTTCCTCAATTAGATGCTCTAAATGCTCAATCAGTTGGGTAAACGTGCTAAAATGTGCTCAGAACCCGTGCTGGCAAGGAGGAGGAACTTCATTGACCTCAAGGAATTCAACAAGTTTGGACTTCATGATCTTCTCAAACACCTTCGCAATATTCAAAGTGAGTAAAATGGGCCTATAATTACTGGGGAGCGACTGATCTCTCCATTTAAAAATTGGAACAACGTGAGCTAAATTTAGTGAAGATGGAAACTTGCCCTTGTGGTATTCTATGGTTCTGGACCCCGCTCGTGTACAGACAGTTTTCTTCTGCTGTCGAAAAAAAGACTCACGTCTTTTTGGACGTACCTTCAAGGATTTTTATGAGGACCTCTACCGTCAAGCCTGAGAAGCGGAGCTGTCGTCTATAACAGAAGCCCAACTGATCGTCTTTTTAGCATTGGCAGGCTGCCGTGACGATCCTTCTCTATTTGCAAAACTACAATGTCGCATGCAAGGCAGCTCTCCACGAGGGTATTCTCTAGGACGGAACCATCCTGAACAACTCGCCCCCAATTGGAACCTTGATGAGGGTGGAGACTATACCATCTACGGAGGCCATTTTGGCTTGAAGCCAATTGCAAAAGTTGTGGCCAGGGAACATTGTCCATTTCGGGACAAACCTTGCTTTGCGTGCAATAAGGAAGGACACATCAAGGGCTTGTGCCGCCAGCATAGCAGCCCCTTAGGAAGTCCGAGTCCTTCACGTGGACGACCTCAAAATGGGGCCGTCGAGGATCTCCTGCTGTCTGCTACAACACTGAATCAAGTCGCTCGCCATCAATCACGAGGTTGAACATAGTTTGATCTGGACCAACGGATAGGATGACTCTTGTCAAGGTCGTTTGCAGAGGTGAGGGGGGTATATTTTTCGTCTGGGTTTACCCAATTCTGGAGAAGCCAGGACGGTATTGCCTACATCAGCCTGCCCGGAAAATGCAATTCTGGTTCCATCTCAAACTCAGCTGAGGGCAGCAAACGGGACACCGCTCAGGAATGTAGGCAAACTCCAATTCATTGGCTATGTTGAGGGAGGGCCTCAGGCTTTAATATCTGTGTACGAACCAAAGCATTGCCTTGAGAAAAGCCAAGCTAAAAGCATGATGCTACAAAAGGGACTCTGAAAGTCACGACAAGTTGCGACTGACATGGGATGGGCGCACCAAGCGCAACGATCCTCTTCTCTGTACATAATGCTATACTCCTCGTGAATACACAGGAGTCTAAACTTGCTCTCTTCATGTCGACACTATTCATTTCTTAGCTAGTCTTAAGTTTCACTAAGTCTCGTGTCTTGTTCTCATTGAACTTGATTCGAGCAATATATGGCGACCGTGATGGCGCTGGGGATCCTGCGCTGGGGATCCTGCTCCATGATTTTCCAGCTGTACATCGCGGTCGGCCTGAGGCGAAAACCATTGCCACCGTTGACAAATCCCCAGCCACGGTCACAGGAAAATGGGAGAACATTGAGAGAGCAATCAAACAACTCAAGGACAACGGCGTCGAGGAAAACATCATGTGAAATTTCCTCACTCAATCTGCGGACGTGATGGTTTCTTCTCTCGGAGACGCCGCCAGCTCCATCCCCGGCGGCCTGGTGACAATTGAGCTTGATGATAATAAAGATTTTAAACCATACCACGTGACGACCGCTCAATCTGCTCCCATCCATTATGAGAAGCCAGCCAGTGACCTTTGCCAAAAGCTGATACAGGCCCACATGATGACAAGATGCGCAAAGAACACGACTTTGTACGCCCCTGCACATTTCGTACCGAAACCTAACGTATAAGTGAGGTTGGTTGTTGACTTTGGGAAGTTGAACCAAGCCACACGAAGACCAGTTCATCCCCTTTCATCTGCACCCGATTCAATGGGTCAAATTTTACCTCAAAGCCGTTGGTTTGCCAAGGTGGACGCTGTCCATGGATATTGTCAGGTGCCCTTGGACGAGCAATTGTCTTATTTATACGCCTTTCTTGTGCCGGATGGCAAATATCGTCCTTTAGTCGCACCCATGGGTTGGAAGGGCTCCTGGGATGTGTTCAGCCTTCGTACTGATCTGGCCTTGGAGGAACTGAAACGGAAAAAGTGGAAAGTGACAATCTTGGACGACATTTGTGTCCAAGCCATAACTTTATCCGAGTTGATGGAACGACTTTTAATTGTCATACAAAAGTGTCGTGAAAACGGAATTGCACTTTCTATTAACAAATTCGAGATTGGAAGAACGGTAAAATTTGCCCGATTTGCCGTGTCAGATGGCGGGCTAAAACCGGATTCGACCAAACTGGAAGCATTGAGGGCATTTCCGAGCCCAAAATCGGTTACGGACCTTCAATCCTGCCTCAGTCTTGCTCACCAGCTGGGTTCGTTTGTACCAGATCTGCAACACGGTACAGTAAAACTGCGAGAGTTTGCTGAAAAAATCATCGGCATGGGTGTGGTTACATGAACATGAATCCGAGTTCTATAAAGCAAAGGAATTGTTAACATCCCCTGCTGCCGCCAAACCGTTTAATCCCGACTTGCCGACCCAACTTCTCACTGATGCTTCAAAACTTCATGGCCTTGGATTTGCCCTAATCCTACAAGAGCCGGCAATCGACGGTAATGGCAGAATCCGACTTGTTCATTGTGGATCTTGCGCACTGTCATCAGCACAGAAGAACTACTCAATACTAGAACTGAAATTGAGTGCTATATGGTTTGCAGTGCAATAATGCTACCATTTTCTTCGAATTTTGAGGTCATCACCGACCATTGGCATATTTAAAAAAAACCTTGGCAGCCTTAAGCAATACGCAAATGCAAAGGCTGC
>NC_081443.1:10875183-10881027 GCF_007210705.1 Tigriopus californicus
AGCAATACGCAAATGCAAAGGCTGCGAAACAATCTCCACCAATACACAGTTTCAATCAAGTGGTCAGCGAGAAAAAATGACGAGCACAGTGTTTGCATGAATACATCCCAAGGGGACACCCACTCCAAAATCGCTGTCAACTTACGGGAGCATTGCCCAAGAAGCCCGAATTGACAAAGGAAACAAGAAAGGCCTGATTTTGGTCACCGGCTGTGTTGTTGTTCCTCGTCCTGTATGGCATGCAATTCTAGAATTGCTTCATCTTTCACACTCGGGCATCACCAAGACTAGTGAGCTCGCCAAACTGAACTGTTGGCCGGGAAAGGGAAATGAGATTAAACTTTGGATCATGAAGTGTGAAAAATATGTCAAGAATTTGACATCTCAACCCAACGAACTTATCCAATCCGAAATCAATATGGCCTCTTATCCGATGGAGGCCGTGCCCGTGGATCTGTTTGAGTTGAGGGGAAACATTTCTTGGTGATGGTAGACCTGTGGTGACGCTTCAGTCGACGACTACTCACGAACAAGATCAACCCAGTCTATCTTTGCCCGGAAGGGCGTTTTGGTGGACGAAACAAAGTACCATCATATGTTGTCCTCTCTGGATCACGCTAAGGACAAGCGTGTTAGGGATTTGATCATTGCCCCACCTCCAATTGGAACAAGGTACACTGTTTTGAAGGAAAGGCTCCTCTCGTTATTCATGTTATTATCGTACCAGAGGGCCCGCCGTCTCCTCAGGGTAACTCCACTTGGTGATCGCTCCCCATCAACTCTGATGGATGAGATGAGCAGTTTGCTGGCGGGCATGAACCCTGCTTCCTGTTCAAAAAGACAAACTGGTATCATCCCTTGAACCATCCGTCAACGTGATCTGTCCAATCAATGCCGTCTCTGTGGACACCAATGTATCCCACCCGTCGTCCAGTGACAAAGTCTGCCACTTCCGTAAGCAATGGGGTGATAAAGCTCATCCCTGTGAAGGCCCGTGCTTCTATGGGAAGACGGTTCAAGGCCCTATGACCAAGCTTGGTAAATCCCAACTCCACTCACTCCAAGGAAACGAATTGTAGGACCATCAATAACCAGTGTTGATGGTCGGTTGTTGTTTGTCGCTAATAAAATGAACAATGTTTCCTATTTGGTTGATTCTGGAGCTCAAGTAAGCATCCTACACGTTACGCGTTCTGTTCGTTCTGCCTCTCGCCGTTCTCCGTCATTTTCTGCGGCTAATGGATCAATCATCCATTGTTATGGCAGAGTGTCGCGCGAATTACTCTTTGGAAATAATCGTTATTCTTGGACATTCTACTTGGCCGATTTGGATCAAGTTATTCTGGGAGCCGATTTCCTCTCTTGCAATAATCTTATAGTTGATGTGGCTCGCCAACGTCTTTACGATCCACAATCTCGGCAATCAATCGAAGGGTATTTGGGCCGGGCTGTTGTCCCGGCTCTCACTGTTGTTTGCGGTATTTCTTCGGATCCTTTTGTCAATCTGCTCAATCAGTTCCCAGCGTTGTTAGCTCCGACCTTTAACAACGTGACTCCTAAACACGGCGTTTTTCACCATATCCCCACTTCTGGCCAACCAGTCTTCTCCAAGGCTCAACGCTTATCTGGGACCAAGCTTGCTGCTGCCAAGGCCGATTTTCAGCAAATGATGGAATTGGGCACATTTGTCGTTGTTCCCAATGCAACTATGCTTCCGCTCTCCACGTCACGCCTAAAGCTGATGGTTCATGGCGATGTTGCGGGTATTACGGCGCCCTCAATGCAACAACAACTCCTGACTGATATCCAATTCTCTACATTCAGGATTTTACAGACGGTCTTTATGGTACCACCGTTTTTTCCAAAGTTGACCTAGTCCGTGGTTATAACCAGGCACCTGAAGATGTACACAAGACCGTAATCATTACTCCTTTTGGACTTTTAGAGTTTGCCAAGATGCCGTTTGATCTTTGTAACGCGGCGCAAGCTTTCCAAACGATGATGGATTCCATACTTGGCAATTTGTCATTTGTTTATGTTTACTTGGACGACATTTTAGTTGCCAGCCCAATCATTCTCAGCGTATCATAATTTCCGCCCTGATGGATCAATTCTATTTGGCCAAGAAAAAGTTGGAAGATGCCACGTTGCTTGCGTTTCCTCGCGAATCAGCTCCCTTGGCCATGCCAATTGTTACAATAGACTGATCAGGCCTCGGATATGACAAACCAAGACCTCATTTTCTTCATTTGACATTTGTGTATGACTAATGTGCAAATCATTCCTAACATATAGGCATACACCTCATGTGGAAATTTAGAATTATCAGGGCGTATCCTAGCACAACAAACTAAATTGAAACCAACTATGGTTAGTTCTTCATCAAAGACCCCTGGCAGAGGCCAGGTTTCTTTTATAGAGATGAATGAAAGCCCTTTCTCAACGGCTAGTTCTTCTAGGATCTTAACTTTTGTGCTGTCTTTTTTAGAAATCAATGTACCTTCGAACATCCCTTCTTCTCATTGTATTTCTGATAGCCGAACTTGAGAGGCTTTTTGACACCATTTGGGATGGTCAAACTGACAGCCTTTTCCTTCATTAGGACAAGGCTGCTTCCGGTAAACAGGACAGACTGTTTTATCTACAACTGTCTTTTCATGCTCTATTTCAAGAGGAGCTACTACTTCAACCTCAACATTGGTCAAATCAGTCGACTTCTCAACTACTGAGTGAGCCTGTTCTTCAAGCACCACCCTAGTTTCATTGACCCAAGCAACAAAAGCCTCTATAATAAAGGGCTTATTGACTACGGAAGATTCTACCCTGCTAGGAACAAGTCCAAACATTGTCTAGCCTCTTTGCTGACTTTTCCATAAATAGCTTCCATCATGAATGCAGAGGAACTATCAATGAGCAGGAAAATCAAGAGACCAAGAGAATGAAAAGAACAAAAGGCTGTGCAATCTTGTCCTGATGTATAGGACAACAAAGCAAAATAGGAATGAACTACTTCAAATCAAACTAAACATACAAATCTAAAGGAATAAAGTAAACAAGAAGTAAGGGACAGAGAAAAGCAAGAAATACTAAGTGGAATGTTAAGCTCATTAAGAGTGAAAGGATCGAAAGTATAAGCTCACTACAGAGCTATACTTGAGCATACTTAAATACACTCGAGTAATCCAGGCCGAAATCGAAAATGCAAGCATAGTGGAAATGCAAACAAGTTTAGTGTACTCGAAAGACTTCTACTACTCGTCTTTTGACTGTCAAAACGGAAATCCTGACCCCTCAAGAACGAGTTTCTCGATTTTTGGCGTGCAAATCATTAGGATGGGATATTTACTACCTTCTTGAGGTCTTTGTAGAGGCAAAATCAAAGGCTTTCAAGGCGAGTTCCGGCCAACAGTGCCAAGGTTGGATCTGCTAGTGGAATCCGGAGAAATCCAAAAGAGGGCATCAAGAGATGGTCTTCCCATGCTGCGCCCAAAATCTGGCGATTTTTAGAGCATACAGGGTGCGGAACCAAATTTTAGACTAAGGTGGGTGCCAAAGCCTGACAATTTCTACCAGCATGTTGGAAAACCATTAGTCAGGCTCAAAATGTTACTCTGATTATTTGCAAATCAAACTAGGGAGGTCTGTTTGATTAACGATCAGTTTGATAACTCATCGATTGGAAATTGGCTAGAGTCTTCCTTTCCAAATTTTTTGGTACCCTACATTTGATTTTGATTTATTCGGCTCCCAGCCCAATGCCATCTACGATGGGAGCTGACAAAAAACCTGTTCAATTTGGCCCATCCACTTTACTGCACTAACCAAGATTTTCGTCACTTGCCTCTACCTACCTGTCTTTGTAATGTCTGTAACTCCTCTCTTCCTTTTTTCATGTGCCTTGAACCAATTTTAGTCATCTTTGCTGTCATATCACTCCAGTCCACTCTTTTATCATGTGAATTAGGCTTGGTTTTTCACGGCTCCGTGGTAAGACGTAATTACGTTAAAACCTAATAAGTTTATTGCTCATTTATGTTTATGTCCAGCTTTAGCAGCTTCTTTCTGATTTGTAGTGTAGTTTTTCTAGTTCCAAATCGTTATGTGTAGTTCTTTAGTTTGATTGTATTGGTCCTTTAGAGTTAGAATTTATTGTTCATTAGTGTATTGACTTTATTTTGTGTTAGACCAGTTTGTTGAGTTTATTTTTGTGTTTTTGTGTTGTTTTCCTAGTTTACGTACGTTCTTGATTCCTTGCTTTTCTTTGTCCCTTTCTTCTTGTTTACTATCTCCATCTTAGATTTGTATGTTTAGTTTTGATGTGAAGTAGTTCATTCCTATTTTGCTTTGTTGTCCTATACATCAGGACAAGATTGCACAGCCTTTTAGTTCTTTTCATTCTCTTGGTCTCTTGATTTTGCTGCTCATAGATAGTTCCGCCTACATTCATCAGGGAAGCTATTTTTGGAAAAGGCAGCAAAGAGGCTAGACAATGTTTGGACCTGGTCTTAGCTGGGAAGGATCCTTCCATAGTCAATAGCCGTTATTATAGAGGCTTTAGTTGCTCTGGTCAATGAAACCAGGGTGCTGCTTGAAGAACAGGCTCACTCAGTAGTTGAGAAGTCGACTAATTTGACCAACGTAGATGTTGAAGTAGTATCTCTTTTGAAAAAAGCGCAGGAAAAGACAGTTGTAGAGAAAATAGTCTGTCCTGTTTACCGGAAGCAGCCTTGTCCTAATGAAGGAAAAGGCTGTCAGTTTGAGCACCCTAAATGTGTCAAAAAGCTTCTCAAGTTCGGCCTTGAGAAGTACAATAGTAAGAAGGGATGTTCAAAGGTAGATTGTCCTTTTTTTCACCCGTACATGTGCCGTCAGTCCATGAGACTTCAGACGTGCTTTAATGTACGGTGTACCTCCGTCCACGTAGAAGGGACGCAAAGAAGGCGAGAAATAGGATAGCTCAGTTTCGTAGTTTTAGAGCTGACCCTATTCTTAAACCTAATCCCACCCAACCCCCTTCCTTAACCCATTTAGCTTCCTCTCTCCCTCTCCTCCTACCCCCCATCCTCTCTTCCAATTTCCCTCCTCTTCCTTCAAATACCCAATCCACCCCTATTCCTATAAACACTCTCCTCTCTAATATTCCTTGCCCCACCCTTTTCCCAAAATGCGTTCCTATTCAAATGTAGCTGCCTAGCCCATTCCACAAACCCAACCATCCCCATTAGCTCATGCTTTGCCTCCAGTAGAACGCAGCTTTGTTGATAAGAGGGATTTTTTACGGTTGAAGAGGATGGTCCAGATCTTGTGAACTTGGTCCGTCAGAAGGGAGGCCCATAAAGGGGCTATATTTGAACGTGCATTGTCTGATTTCTAAAAAAGGCAGCACAAAAGTTAAGATCTTAGAAGAACTAGTCGTTGAGAGAGCGATTGCATTCATCTCTATAACAGAAACCTGGCTTCGGCCAGGGGTCTTAGATGAAGAACTAACCATAGTTGGTTTCAACTTAGTTCGTCGTGATAGTATATGCCCTGATAATCCCATATTCCCACATGGGGGCGTATGCCTATATGTTAGGAATGATTTGCACTTTAGTCATGTACAAATGTCGAATGGAGAAGTAGGTGTCTTAGTTTGTCATCTTCGAGGTCTTGATTTGTCTATTGTTACAATGTATGGACCCTTTCTTGTTCAGTAAGCTCTTTTACGTCAGCTCTCCAATTCACTGGAAATCCGTTGGATCTGGCAGTTTGCTCGAAGGTTTTCTTTGTAGGGGACTTTAATTTTCCGGCCAGCGTTGTAGAGTGGGGGTTAGTCCTGATGGGTATATTCCCATTTCGATTCGA
>NC_081443.1:10881078-10898776 GCF_007210705.1 Tigriopus californicus
GCGTGTGAAGTGGACCAGAACAAAATTAAGGGCTTGAATCCTCTGTTGCTGAATCTAGAAACATATTCCAACTATTTGTCAAGCGCACAATGTGTGCTGGACCGTGATACATATCTTGATGTTAGTCCTCCTTGCCGTTGAGCAATTTTTTGGGGGTGCGAAACCATGCTACCACGTCCTTGGTTCTGAATTTGTGAATGCCGCTATTGTGAGAGGAAACGTTTTCAACAAAAACTTCAAGATATTTATTTGTATGATTATTTTAGACACCCACATTGATATATGTGTATTTATGATCAATGCTCTTAAGGTTTTTGTCCAAAGGTTTCATTAACCTGATTTGCCAACCTAAATATCTTTTTCCTTCCCTTCATCCTCCTACCTCTTTAACATGCCTCATGCCTTAATTGTAATAGAACACTCAAGTATCAGCAAGTTGATCTTTCAATGTCCTCCACTCAACTCAATGTATTTAAAGAAGTGCTGCGGTGTATTGATCAATCAATCTACGTAGAATTCTCATTGACATTGTTTAATAACGTCTCTATATCTGTAAACCACAAGATTTGTTGTAGACTTTTGTTTTCCATTTACTGAACCATTTTCAATTGAAGCGTTTCATTAATCTCATCAGTTAATTTCGGATTCTGTGACGGTTTTAGCCATTTTAAGCTGAAAAGCACCAGGTAGCCCAATCTACTATGGACAAAAAAAAGACTTCCAACCGAGACAAGCAGTAACTGCCAATTACAGCACCAATATCAGACATTATTTTTGTTTCTTTTACAACCAGTTATGTCAAAGTGTGGGAAAAATGAAGTTGCTTCAAGTAGTCCCATTCATGGAAATTCAATTTTTCATAGCATTGCTACAGAGGCAAAAAAGAAGTGAAACCCTGTCGAAACTAAGCAGAGCTACTTTTGAGACAGATCCAAATTGGCAATGACTGACTGCAGTTGGTAACACTGAAGCAAGATGGAATTGAAGTGGCGGGAAAATTCAAATTTCGCTATTAAATCTTATATCTGCAATTTCTTTCTAAAATGGTCCATGAGCATACTTTTGTTTGTGCATACATTAAGAATCCTTAGAGCATGTAGATTCAGATGGCATGGGTCCCGTTTTCATCACATTTCATTTCAAGTTCGGTACCACCGTGTGAAGAGAGGAACGGGACTTTGGCAAGCGCTGTGCAGCAAACAACTAGCCTGCCCAAGCCAGTGGATGCAAATTTGGCGCATCACACTGTTTTTTAACGAAGGTGACCTCTCCTCATATTCACTTTCGAAATGCGCCTCTACTTGCTCCAAGAGCGCAAGACTGAGATGGTGCTCAGAACACAAGCTCCGTATTTATGAAGGTTCTTGTTGATTTCCTTGACTTTTCATTCTTCAAGTCTTTGTCCGTTTGTTCGTGAGTGTTGCCTTAACAAGCCAAAACGTTCGTTGTACAGAGTTTAGAAAAATAATCCAAGTGATTTATGGCTGGTGGCTAACCATGGAGGCCAAAAAGCAGAGAGTGGTGGATCAACTCCACGTAAGGGCACAGGTTTGAATGTAACGAACCGTTTTCAGGTCTCTGAAAGTGTTTAAGGGAAACATCAAAGGTGGTAAAAAGGTATTGAAGAGGATGAGTGGGTGAATCTTGAGACATTAAAAAAGGTACGCTTTATTCAAGATGAAGTTTTCACCCTTCAAGGTGAAGAAGTGGTTTAGCAACTAGTGGCATTCGAGCAAGAAAAACCGGTGTTGGTTGTGCGGCATTAACAAAGTAACAAATAGTCAGGTGTTGAAATCCAGGACACGTGGAATTATAGTCACAAGAAGGTAGTTACGATCTTACAACGAAATTCATTTGACCTGAGAAGTTTTGTCTACGTATCATCTTTATGCTGACAAAATGTTAAGCTGCTCTACCTTTAAAAAAATATTATTCTCAATCATTTGCCATTTACACCTTAGCAAATTTCAACCCTACAGGCTTGCGAGATCTGGACCGTCTAAATGCCAGGTTTGTTTCGATCCAAAACCTGAATTTGAAAAACTCAAATATTTCCATTCTTAATCCTCGAGTTTATCAAAACTTTCATTTGAATTGTCCTTCGAATGTTGGTAATTTTGCACGTGGAGTGAGGGTGGCATTCTATTTTTGTCATTTTCAACTCCAAAATAGCGTAGCTGTAAGATGCATTTACAAACTCGTCGACGAAGGAAATGGTGTTCGCGTCTCTCATCGTGCTATTGTCATTAAGTCAAAAGACAGAGTCAAACCTTGCCATCCAAAGCTCAAGCCATCGCCCAATTTGCCCGACCCACTACTATCAAGGGCCTACAGGAATTCATCAGCATGATCAACTTTTATCACAGATTCATTCCATCCGTTGCACAGGTCATGCAGCCCTCTATCAAGCCCTCAAGGGGAAGTCCAAGGAGCTGGTCTGGGATCACGAGCGGATCACGGCTTTCAACGGCTCCAAAGCCGCCCTCGCACAAGCCACAATGCTCATTTATCCTCAGACTGGCGCACCTTTGGCTTTGGTTGTCAATGCCTCGCAGACCGCAGTCGGGGGCGCTCTCGAACAACTACAAAACAACAGATGGCGCCCGCTTGCTTTCTTCAGCCGACCTCTTTGTCCTCCAGAATGCAAATATAGTGCGTTTGACCGGGAACTGCTGGCGTATATCTCGCCGTGCGCCACTTCCGCTATTTCCTGGAGGGACGAAGCTTCACAATTTTTACTGACCACAAACCACTTACTTTCACGTTCTCCAAAATCACGGACCCGTGGTCTGCTCACCAACAGCGCCATCTAATGGCCATTTTTCGAGTTCATCACTGACATCCAAACACATCTCCGGCCAAAATAACGTCGTGGCTGATGCATTGTCTGGCTGCCAGGTCAGCGCAATCAATAACCCAGCCTGGGGCGTCGACTTCTCCAAGATGGCCCAACTGCAGACAGAGGACGAGGAAACAAATCTTTGGCGCACCTCTGTCACAAATCTCAAGCTCCAGGACATCTCGTTTGGCCCACACAATCAAACTCTGTTATGTGACGTCTCTACAGGCCAACCACGCCCTGTCGTTCCCACTTCCATGAGGCGCGACGTGTTTGAGATCATCCATGGTCTTTCACATCCAGCCATCAGAACAACGCAGAGGTTGATCTCTTCCAAGTTCGTGTGGCATGGAATGGCCAAGGAGATTCGAGATTGGGCTCGATCATGTGTGTCTTGTCAGCGCTCAAAAGTTCAATGTCACACCAAAGCACCCCTCCAACAGTTTCAAGTGCCACAGCGCCGTTTTGATCACGTCGGGGTACTTTGTGTGAGCAAACGACTTTATTCGCCTCAGATTGAAAGAAGAGTGAATAAAAAAGGAAAGAGAAAACCAGAGCTGAAACTCGTTCCACTAGTTCAGTCGACAACATGATCAGGGTCGCCACAATATCATCTTGACTTTCTTCATAATGACGAAGGGCTGGAAGAAGACTTCGAAAATAATACTGTTCGAGATGATACATAGTCTCTAGATGAACTTTTGATCTCTTGGGACAATCAATAGCTGATAATCGTTCTTAGAATAGACAAAGAAATATGCACTCTTTGAGTTACAACAAAAAAGCTGGCACTGTATCTGAGTAAAGTAAGGATGGCTTCTCTTTAACTTGCCGTTTGCTTCAATATAATTCACTTCAATCTTTGCGTTTTTACAACGGTAGGGACACTTTATTTCAAGGACCTGGACTTCACCGTCATTAAATATAAGCCCATCTGGTGAAGCACCAATGAAAGACGCATCTTGCCGAACAACAAGGCCACACACAAGAACTGTCTTCTTCGTGATTTCTTCGAACTTTTTGCGAGCCTCTTGTTCCATTTCAGAGCCATACTTAATGCTGTTGAGATCGCTGAGAGCCGACTGCCTATTAGAATCTGGCAAGAAGTTTTTGACACGATTTTGATTACTTTGAGCCCGAATTATCTTATGACACTGGCTTGCTGTAACGCGAAATTTCCGCTGCAAAAGCCACTCGGGATTCCCCAATTGACCAAGAGTACTTTTGCAAAGATCAATAAATACTCTCATCGATGCTCTTTACATTCACATTTTGCTCATACAAAACTGAGTTCTCCGCACTTATTTCTTCGCTTCTAAAAAATTTAGGCTCTTCATTATCGTCACGATTGAAGATGATGTTCATCCAAGCTGTTGAATTGTCACTGGAGATCAGACGGTCTTCTCCAGGAGGTCGTGTCAAGTGTGACCCTTGAAGAGGTTCAACGGCAATTAGCGTCTTGAGTATTCCAGAGGATGTCAAGCCGTGCTTTTCAAAGATTATCTTGTATCTGCCGAGAGCTTCGTGGTTTGGCGGGCTGAAGGTGGGAACAGTTGTCTTTAAGTTAAAGAGTTCATCAATGGACTTGCCTTTCCGAAAGAGCGATTTGTTTTTCTCTGAGGGTTTACTGTAGACCACTGAGACTCATGGTCCGTTTGAAATATATCTCTCTCGTTACTGACAAAGAGAAGAACGGCGCAGGTATGCTTACAAGATCCAGATTCCCCTGAGACACAACTACATCGCATAAACGAAACTTCTCTAATACTGGTAAGGCTTATTGTGATATTGTACGGGTTTTTGTTGACTGACATCTCAGGCACGCATTTACCAACAACTTGACTAGTGGGGCCTTGTATTTCTTCAACGGCAAAGACACGTCCCGCCCTAAAAAGAGCAGTCCCTTTCCGAATTGAAGCCATGAAGCAACTGGCCACTCCAATGGATTGGGCAACCATGGCGGGTCTCATGCGCCGTATGACATCAAATTTCGAGGTTCCCTCGCCCATCGACTCGTCAGCAGGCCCCATTCCACCAGAGGGTCCAAGCCCCCCTTGAATGATCGACGAAACAGCGACCATGCTGCCCAATCATCGCGTCTTTGCGCTGTGGGCCGGAACGAATCAAGTTCGAAATTCCCATTGCACGTATTGTCAGGGAATATTCGTAAGGCGACGAAGAAATTGCGGAAAACTGGCCGGAGCCGAGTTTCTTTGAGTTCGTCAGATGATCCGGTGTCATCAGGCAAAGAGGATTCAAAATCCGTCACCAGAGCAAAGGACGAAAATTGGCCCCATCCTTTAGCCAAACTCATTGGCCAGGAAGGCACGGCCAAAAATTATGCAGCTTTATCTGGGGACGAGCGAGGTAAGCAATCTTCTCTGACATCGTTTGGCTTCAATTGTCTTTTTTTTTTAATCAATGATAAAGAGACCTCGCTCTTTGTGCTTACTCTCTCATTCGTAATGTCTTTGAAGACCTAATCGTGTCTAGACTTGTACCTGGTTGCCAAGTGCCCAGCTAAATGTTCACGTCCGTCCAACTGCCATATAGTCCAATGACTAACTTGGTGCTTGTTCTTAGTCCTAGGCCATTGTTCCATTAAAAATTATGTGAAATCTCAAAGCAACCGAAGATTTGGTCGCCGCCTCGTTCTGTCAACGAATGTTTATATTCATACAAGTCTTGAGCCTGTTTGCCAAGTTGAAGCTACTTTTGATCATTTTCGTCCGTTACAAATGCCGTCCAGTCCAGTGACTACCCCCTACTTTTTCTTTTCGTTGCAGAAACGATGACTCACAATCGTGAGTTTGTGCAAGATCGCACCAGGAATTTGAAAAGTATCAATTTTCCGACCCAACGAGTAGGTTGGCACAATAGTCTGCTAACTATTCAGCTTTCGCAAGCGATAGACATACTCCAAGATAGCGTTTTGAACAAGCCTGATCTTGGATTTATCCGATCATGAGGATATGCCGGTCATCGATTTAGCCCTAGCCAAAGCCTGGATCAGCGAAGCTAAAGTAGCGCACTCCGCTACAATGAAACTGCTGTCTGGCTGCCTGGACGCTGTGCAGCACGAATGCAAATTGGCAAAGGTAGTCGAGCGAGATGGTTTCACGACTGTTTCAAAGTTTGAAGGCTCTCCAGACTTCGAGCCTGAGTATGAGAAACATCTGGATTACGTCAGGGAAGCGCGAAATTGGACGGACAGGCCAAAATCCTTCGTCTCTCTCTTAGAGTGGCTCGAGGCCGAGGTTCAATAGCCAAAATTCGTTTTGCCAGTGCCCGTTCTTTTTATTCAGCCAATCACAATCCTAACGTACCCTTCGGGAATTTTGGTTTTGGAGGGTTCCCTAAAGCAAGTATTGGGATGCCTCCGGTTTCTAAATCCGTCCCTCTCCGCTAAACGGCCTTGCTCTTTGTGCAAAGCTCCAGACCATTGGGTCGATTCATGTCCGCGCAAGTGACTTTGATAGCCGTCCGTGTTTCTATGTTTATATTTGTTCGTTACTCCGAGAATTAAACGGAATATGTTGTTTATTATTCATATCTCTCCATTCATGTTTACGGATGTACGGTACAGCAGGTTTATACTCCTTTTAATTTCGCAAAATAATAATAATAATTATTATTATTATTTCGACACGTTCAGGGCTTTTCGCAAGGAGCATTTCTAGCCCATCTATTGCAGTCTTTGGACGTATTTGTCGGCGAAAAAGATGGGGATATCGACCCACGCGTGCCGGGGAGAATTCACGAGCTCCAATTTCGGCAGTTTTGGAGTAGGGAATTGAAAGCGTCGTCCATGCATTTATCTCTCCTCGAGGAGGGCTATAAGCTACCTTTCATAGGTCTGCCCAAACCATCTAAAATTCCTAATAACAAGTCTGCCATAATTTGAGAAAATTTTCAATCCGTTTGCGACAGCATCGCCAATCATCTGAAAGTTGGAGCCATTCGCGAGGTGGTGGACCCTCCCTATTTAATAATGCCTCTTCAGGTTGTTTCCCCAGTGGGCCGCAAGAAAAGACTTATCTTGTATCCTTCGCGTCAATTGAACCAGTTCCTGGCAAAGAAAAGCGTCCAGTTAGACCACCTTCCGAGCATTTTAGGCAGCATCAAGCAGGATCATTGGTTTGGAGTTATGTACTTATCTTCAGGATACTATCACATCAAAGTCAATGAAAGTCACCAAAAATATCTCGGTTTTTCATGGAAAGGGACTGATTCGATAATCAGATTCTACGTTTGGCAAATCACATTTCTGGTACTACCGCCGCCATCATCTGCACGGGTCTCCTACCTTGATATCCTCATGCACAACATGCAGCCCTTCCATGGGCCTGCAGCCTCCAATGAGCGTGGTCAGCTCATCCATGGGCCAACTACAAGTGCCTCAGAGCCTCCCCTTTGGCCTCAACCTCTCTTCACTGGAGTTCATTGACGAGCTCTAGCGCGGTCAGCGTCGCCGCGCACCCCGTGAGGGGAGAGTGGCACAGCCTGCTGACCTGCTGCCTCCACTGGGCAGCAACACCACTGACACAACCAGCCGCATCGAGGAGGTTCCAATCTCCCCGCTTGATGGCAATATCACCGTCCACTAACAACCTCCAGTGATGTGCGTCAATAAAAAATGGAAAAGGCCTTTCAGTGATTGAGGGTGATTAGTGCCATGACAAGTCTTCCAAACAATCAATCATCTTTTCTACTAAACTATATTTCATCTCTCTCAGCCTCAATTCCCTACATTTTTGGCTCCCCAGGGAGGCGTTCCATTCCTATGTCTCATCCAGTCTATCCGTATAGTATATCAAAAAATCTGACTTCTCTCTTCAGAGTTAGTTCATCTCAAGAACTTCACGATTTACATGCCTGGTTTTAAGCACATACCACCAATGGTTACCAATACGATTTTAGTCACATATTTTCGTCAATAATTATGCCAATAATTGACATCCAAAAATTTCAGCAGCAAAAGTTTAGGCTTTACTTGGCGGGAAAGCTTTGATGGTCAAAAAACAGTGGCGTTACCTTGCTTTAGTGCCCTTGGGTCGATGTACACTGAACAGGACAGAACTTTCAAACTGCATTTTTTGACATAATAAAGAAAAGGTACAATCTGAGAACGAATTCTGTTCACTCAGCAACTATTTCGTAATATCTACCAGCATTTTGCTTCAGATGTGTGAGGTTGAAAGATACAGAAGGGGCAGTTAAGCGGAATTAGTGGAATAGACTAGTCTTTCATGAAGATTCTTTGGTGAACAAAATCTCTGTGTATTTCCTTGTCAGCTGAGGCTACCATGGCCGAGCAATACCGTGCATCAATTTCATACATAGAGACAGATAATATACACGAATTCTACAACCCCCCCAGATCGAAAAATATGAAAAGGCACGGAATAAGTCATTAGTGACGTTGAAAAACAATAGACATGACGCAAAACTAAAACGAAGAGTCATAAAACATCCCAAACATAAAGGCGCACAAGCGCCCCGAAACTGCGGCCCATTGTCGGACTTGATGACTTCCGGAATGCCAACATCCAAGAACCACTTGAAAAGAAGATTGACCAACGTCGCACTTGTTGTTGTAGTTATACGGGAACAAAGGGGAACCCCGAGTACCTATCCACCATGACCAATTAGGTGGTCCCCTCAAGGTCAAAGAGGTCGACAGACACATGTTGCATGGGGAATGACGCGGCCAAGGTGGCCATAAACAGAGGTTGCTCTGGAAGAGAAGGCAGACGTGCCTGGCAGATGTGACAAGCGGTGACCCTCTCTTTGACCTCGTGCGCCATACCCGGCCACAGGAACAGCTGATTGGCCAACGTGATTGTTTTTGTGATCACCGAGTGAGATAAGTGAAGCCAATCTAAGACGCCCGGACGGGCCGGACGCGGGACAACCAGACGAGTGCCGGCCATCACCAGTGGTTCATCACAGCAAAGTTCTTGGAACTTGCCTTTGAACGGAGATAGGGCCTGAGGAAGAGCAAAGTCTTGTCGAAGGACATGATCGTGCAAGAGGCGATATTCGTGATCAATGTGTCCAAGTAGATCAATTATGAGCGGATCCCCGAAGCCAACCGCACGTATGGGGACGTCGCACGAAGGGTCCATGGGAAAGAAAGGAGCGCGTGAGAGGGCGTCCGCTACGGCGTGTTGCTTGCCCGACGTCCATTCCAACGTGAACATATAAATGGCCAGGTGTTCCCTGATCCGCTGGAGCCGGTCATTGTCCAGAGAAAAGAGTGGTTCATTGAATACACCAAATAACGGTTTGTGATCCGTCACCACTGTAAAGTGGTGGAGCCCTCGAAAGTAGTGGTCACACTTTTTGGCAGCCCACAAGATCGCATTGGCCTCCAGCTTGGCCGTGGCGTAGTTTTTCTGTGCCGGGGTGAGTGAACCAGACCCGCATTGCACCAGCCTCTTGCGGCCCTCCAACTTGACCTGGATGAGAGCATATCCAAACCCGTGGTCTTGGGATGCATCCGTCATCAGTCTTGTAGGCAACGCAACATTGAAAGGTTTCGAGATGGCAGGAGAGCACAGTACGTCCTTGACGCGCTCGAGCTCTCATGCGTGGTCTTCAAGCCAGAGGAAGGCCACATTCTGCTTTAACAATTGTCGTAGCGTCACTGTCCGATGCTGCAAGTACGGCAAGAATGATGTCAGCTGATTGGCCAATCCCAGAAAAGATCGAAGTTCCGTGATAGTGGTCGGTGTTGGAAGGGATCGGATTGAGGCCAGTTTCAAAGGATCCGGTTGGATCCCCTCACTGCTGACAATGCATCCCGCGAACTTAACAGACGTTCCAACCTCCAACTTGTCAAGAGAAAGCTTGATCCCGGCGGCCCTACAACGAAGCAAAACCATCCGGAAACAACGGAACACTTGCTCTATGGAGGCTCCGTGGACAAGCATGTCGTCCACTATCTTCAGTAGCCAATCAAAAAGGTCCCAAACCGCATCATCAGTCCGGACATTGAAGGCGTCACTGCTTGAGTTGAGCCCCATTGGAGCCACAAGATACCTGCGCTTTCCGTCCAGGAGCACGAACGTGGTCAGCTTTGAGCTCTCAAGGTCCAATGGGACCTGAAAATAGCTGTCAGGACAGTCTAGTTTTATGAACCAACGTGAAGAGTGGTGTACTTTCTTCATGAGTCCTGCTGATGATGAGAATGGCCGCACTGGTCGACGTACGGCCTTGTTGAGTTGTCTGTAATCTGTCCCCAAGCGGATCTTGTTCGTCCCAGGCTTGGCCACAAAATGTGCCGGACAAATCCAGTCAGTTGGTCCGTCATATCGTTCCACCACTTGGGCCTCCTCAAGCTCAGAATGAGTGTTTTGCCGGACCTTGCTGATGTTAAGGGATTTGCCTTGCAGTGGTCACGTGACATGGCTTAACTGCTTGAGTTGGATCCAACTCAATTGACATCTTCTTGCCTTTGATACAACCACCCAGGCCCTTACCGAGGCCACAAACAAGAACATCGTGGAACTCAACCTTCGCTTCCAAGAGGAGCCTGTCCACAAAGGCCGCATCGGATTCTTTGGGTTGACGCATAAAGGTTCCGCCATTGTCATCAAAATCACGAGACGTGGCAATCTTCCAAGTTGCAGACAACATGGGAACATAGTCGTTGAGATCAGCCAATCCACCCATGACGTTGTGCACAATCCGCGAGCCACCAACATGTTTTGTAATGCGGTGGTTGAGATCACTCTGGTTAGTCCGTCCATTGGTAGAAGAGTCGGCAGCAGCTCCCAGAACATGGGAGATCGACGTCGGCGGTTCGGCGGCGTCCAGCAAGGAGAGCAACCCCGGATTGATGCGTGGGAAGTCCTTGGGCAATATGCCCAGCGCAACGCAATCACGCCAACCAATCAAAGGTGGGCCTGAAAGATCACGAGAGAAGATGGCCTTGATCTGGGCAAGTGGCCCAACCAATCCATTTGGTTCGTGCACACGAATCCGGAAAGTGAGAACTCCATCTTGGCTAATCTTGAACCATTTGCCGTAACAAGGCCTATTTTATTTTCTTGCAGACTCTGGTGAACTGAAGAAGGCAATGAAGAGAGTGGAAAAATGGAAACAACAGCATCAGAGTCGGGAATAACGCAGATAGGGCGGTTTCCAGCCTGTAGAAAATGATAAACAACAATCATTTGTGGAGTTCTGACGGGCATGATGTTGATGATGCAGACGTGTGTCCGTCTTCGACGCGTAATGTGTTATCGTTGACATCTTTGTCCTGTACTTTGTGCCCACCAACGGACAAAGCCACCGCATTGATGTGGGCCGCATTGGCACTGGTTCCACAGCCACGGCCTCGGCCTCAGTTCCGCATCCGTCTCCTCATCCACAATCTGGAGAGTCGCAACACTCCTTCCTTCGGCCCCAGCAGTCCTGTCCCGAACAGCATGGGCGACCTCAAAGGCAGTTGCAAAGTGGGATTGCTCAACTTCAACAACTCATATTGTAGGAGAGGACGTGCTTGAGCCATACTGAGGAGGCGAAAAATGACCCAATCATCCTTGGTCATCTTTTCCACTTCTGCCTCATATCCGACTTTCAATAGGGACGTATATGCATCTTGGAAAGACTGTTGCGGCTCCAATTGGACTTGTAACCATGACCAGCGTCTTTGAAATATAGGGATAAGATCCAAGAACCGCTTTCGAAGAATTCCGTAACATTCCAAAATCGTGGTCGTGCTAGTGGTGGAGGCGTCAATGAGATTAGAGAGACATGGCTCTAATCGTGCCGTAAGGTACGAGTGTTGTTCAGTGAGGGACAATGTCTCTATGTGTGAAGATGAATGTTAAGACTTGAATTTCTTCAGCCAACTCTTGAATTCGGGTGGGTTGAACGTCAAAGAAAGGTCAACAGGTCTCAACCCCACTTGCTCCCGAAAGGTGACAACGCACGACAAGGCCGCAGTGGTCGGGGCAGCTGGAGTCGGCGTCCTGGTGAGGACGGCCTTTCTAACTGAGCACTCTGCCATTGCTACTTCAGACTTGATGGTGATGGATCTCAACGTTTCAGATGTGACAGCAAGTGGCGACCTCGAGCAGAGAAAGAATGGCGACGTAGATCAGATCCGGAAGCAAGTCAAATTGACCAAGAACAGGGGAGCGTAGGTTCGAAACACCGACTGCGCCATGTGAGGTGGCGGTTAAGCGGAATTATGTCTTTCATGAAGATTCTTTGGTGAACAAAATCTCTGTGTATTTCCTTGTCTGAGGCAACCATGGCCGAGCAATGTCGTGCATCAATTTCATATATCAAGACAGATAATATATACGAATTCTACAAGATGAATCCTGGTTTTATCATTCTCCTTGAATAGAAAGACGTGTTTAAAAAAATGTAGAGTTTTTCTCGGGCGTATGGCTGGAATTGACGTGTTGATTTGTAATTTAAATAATTTATTTGAGGCGTTTTTGAATGAATTGGCGGCAGAAACTGACTCTTATAATCCATGTGAGCCGTTGAATTCAAGAACAGAACGGAGAAGTTGATATTTATAGTATAGGTTTGATTATTCTGTTACTAGGTACTTTCCCCATGTTTTCGAAAACTCCGCATGAAGAGTCTCATGAGCTTGTTCGGCATACAATGACATCTGATCGCCATGTCGAAGAATAATGAAGTCCACCAAATGTTTCAAAATCATGTGAACCTTTGGAATCAGAGGCATTCCAGCAGCTTTCCGAGCTTCTCTGAATTCTTTCACAAGCGTTTCCAATTTAAAAATATTCACTTTAGGCATCGAATATTGTCTATTGAGGGCATGGAATGTTGTAAACACCAATATAAACTTTTGTCCAACAGTCTCGAAATTGTGTCGGACCACGATTGTTTTAAGAGCATGGATGTTATTCAATAGAACTTGGCATTCGTTTCCTTCAAAACCTGTGCCGTGGTATCGCTCTTAATGTAAGTTTAAGGAAAGGGGTCATTTGTTCATTGGGGGCGATGCTCGAACAAGTTTGCTATAAGTGTGGTTGACGACCCCTAAATAAATGTGCAGCCATGGTAAGGCGCACGCTTCCAAAACTGTTGATGCACCACATTTGTGCGAAAGAATGAGGAGGGGCCGTTTTTGTACGGAATGGTAATTTTTAGGTTGACCAATTGATGCTGCTCAGATACATCTCGCTGTCCTTGCGGATCATTCCTAGAGTTCGTTCTTGGCTCTTCAATTCACTCTAGTAGCCATTGGTCCATGTACAAAAACCACATGGGAAGGTACAAAAGTGATTTCCTAATCCCAAAACAAGCACTTCAGGCACTTGAGATCCATGGAATAGATATCACCCAAGTTTCTACTGGGAACCAAATTCATCTTCGACAACAGCGTATCAATTGAGGCATACATCTCTTACATTGATGACAATGCCAACAAGAAGGTTTGCTTGATTCCATCGTCGAGATTATCTTGAACTTTTTGTTCATGGCCTTACAAGGTGGATCAGTGAGGTGGTCCCTCATGCCACATTTGCCATTAGTTGGATTTGTGTGATCATAATTGCCAATGTCGTACTTTTTATTGGAGCCAAGGCCTCAAGACCAGCTTTTCTGACTCTCTGGATGATCGTTTACGTTATCAATGTGATTCTAGTCTTGAGTTTGTGGATCATTGTTCCTTTGTGTGTTATTATGAGATCTGGAAATAAGGAAGGCTGATTGAGAAGGACATCAAATCTGAGCAAAAGTTTCCACAACATGTTTTTTATTTGCTTATCAGACTCCAAGTATCAATCACCAGAACAAAATTGAAGAACTATATTCTTTTGTCGAGTCCAAGGCTAGGATGACAAAAAATTGCGATTTTCTCACAAGTAATTATAAACGATCAAAAAGTCACATCAGAATTGAATTATTTTTCATGCTTCTTAAAAGTATTTGATTTCTTTTCGGGTTACTTGATGACTTTCAATTGGCCTTTCTCCTTACGAAATAGTGGGACATTATCAAACCAGATATCGAAAGCATCCCCAGTCATCCTTTCTGGATGACAACAATAGTGCTCTCAGTGCTCGTAATGTTGATCGAGCCGGTTCTACAAGTGTATTTCATCCTCGTTGTAAATAGTTTGCGACGTAGAATCATGATGGAGATCCGAATCGGATTCAATTCCGACCGACAAACGATTCAACCTGAGAACCAAGGTCCTTGAAATGGATGGGGATAAGTCCCACGACCAGGATTTGCACGCAGAATGGAACTTGAAATATACACGGAACCTCTCTACGTTTAGGGCCGTCGATATTCTTTAGGGGCATTATTCGTATGTCACCAAAGATATCATACGTGGAGCCTTTTGCTTTTGTTTATCCGTTTGAAGTTAAGATAAGGGAAGCCTGCTGCATCTGAAAAATCTACTAGTGACATGTGTGAAGTGTTGAGAATGTTTAAAATTTAGTTAGTTTCTTGCTTCTTTGGCTAGTTGCCTGTGTGGACCTGACACTTGAATAGCAGACTTTGAAGAGCTCTTATGTGAGAATTCAGCATGCAGCCTCGCAGGGTGAAGATTAGTGACCATTTGATGGACTTTGAACAAGCTTGGTCAATACATAACAATTTAGATAATGGAAAGGCCAACTTCTAAGCTGCTCAAGGGGAACACGAAATCAAAAAGTCATGGAAACCTTCAGCACTAGACGGTATCAAATTTGGGTTTTGGGACACGATGTGGGTGTTTCTAAAACTCAATAAGAACTTCTCCTCATTCATTCCAGTTCTGACGGAACGAAGTGGAAAGGAGTTGACTATTGAAATATAAAATTGGTATCTGGATGTCCCAAGATATAGGCCGAGCAGTTGTAACCAGCATTCAGTGCAAAAAGCACAATAAGAAGCTTGCCAGAACGACTAGTGGCGATTCTTTCGGACCTTTAAAAAGAATATGTCCATCCTAAGAACGAGTCTATCCAGGCCACAAATTTTGCACTCTTGGTTAATTCCCCGGTATAACACTAACTTAGAATATGAAGACCTCTCAGCCATAGATACTCTCGTTCAAGTGCAGATTGCCATCAACAATCACGAATTACTAAGGCTCATCCAGGATCCAGCCCAACCTATTTCTTTTTCTTTAACACGGAAATCGACTAAGATGCCCAATTAATTATCGAGGCCATTTGAGTAGCCTGTTCCTTCATACTCAAATGTCGCACTTCATGACATATCATATGGTTTCCGTGTCCTTGTCCTTGCTAACATTCGCGTGAAGTGTATAACCCACCTTAGAAAAGAGATGACAATGACGCCCAAAACGTAACGACGAACTTGTTATTCGATGTTTGGGGAGCCAAATGTTTTGGAGCTCAACGATAAGTGGATGTGTTGGCACCAAAATATGTGAACCAATGGTTCACACAGCGAAGAAGCGCGATACTCGAACATTTGCTCGTAACCAAGAATTGGAATAGCTGTTTGAACAATGGCTATTATTCAACGTTCTATTTACCAAACCACGAGAATTTGAAAAAAAAGCCCATAAGAACTTGGAAAGGCGTGGATATGATGTATGGGTAACGGGATAGATATATCTAGAAACTACATTGGTATTCTTGTGGAAGGAGGAGGAGGAGAGGCAACGTGCGAACAATTTAAACCATGAGTTGGATTCGTAGCCTGGAAATGCAAGATTCATGGTTACAAACACCCTGTATGTAAACGAAAACACTCTATCAGTAGTTTTACGATTTGTGAATTGCGGTGATATGTTCTTTCGTTATGATATTTTGTATTGTGTAGGGTCACTATGTTTGACGAAAATCATCCTGCTTCGTTGTTTGTAAGTTCCGTTGAAAAACTCTAAAACCAAGATTATGGCACTATGTGCACCAAAACGAATATTTAGCTTTGGGCGAAAACCCTACGAATTCATGAGTAGCAGTCGCATTCGACATTTCGAACGAATCTCGATTAACGATAATTTGCGATTTAACCAATATGTTCTCCAGTGACGGACCAATATCGTTAAATCGAAGTTCGACGTGTGTATAGATTTCAACATAAAATCAGATTTATTTTCCTTTTGTGTTTTTCTCTTTTAACCGTGCTTCTTGCGTTTTCTTGATTATGATGGTAGTCGCTGTGGTCGTTGGAACAAAGCCGTGGTTGAAAGGCTCAAGGGTGGTTGGTTGTGGGTGGGAATTTCTCTGAAACTTGAATACTGTTTTAGCTTAGATAACAGAAGTTGTTATCCCTGAAAATGTTAAATCATTCGCCATTGGCTCTAATTTTGATTGATCCAAGTCAGCCGAAGTTGTGATTGGAAAAAGCAAATATGGGACTAATTTCCTCCATTTTATCTTTAATGCTATGAATGCGCTCACATAATTCTTGTCCAAGATAATTCTTTGCCAATATTGGATTTTCGAAAAACATGTTGGATTTCATTGTATGTTTACGTACCCGTGAGTGTGAATGGGATCCATCCGTTTGACCACGCGGATTCTTGGCGATGCATTTATAGTTCCCAAAATCCCCTCTTTCCAGAGTAGTTATGGTCAACTTCTATTTCGACCTGAACCCAAGACCACCCACCATAAAAAACTCTTTTCCCAAAGAAGATTTTCCACCAATGCTTACCTTTGGTATTTGGTGTGCAGGCTTATTGGTATTAAAACCCGACGTCCCCGATTGGAAATCATACGCACCTCGTGTTTTCCCAAAAACGTGAGTGCTTCAGGATGAGCTTCAACGAAACAAGTCAAAAGGTAATGGAATTCCCTGATTGGCGCCTCGTCTGTTGGGCTGGGAGTCCACAATCAAGGGGGAACTGGAACAAAACGGAACCAGATCTCGTCCTCGTCCATCTTATTCTAAAGGCAATATTTCGCTGGGCTCTTACAATCGGATACCAAGATGAATGCGTTGCTAACAGCTGGTGAACACCATTTTGGAGGCTTATACAATATAAGCGCGCCATAAATCGAGCCTTGAGACTTTGGTACCGCAACATTTCGCCTTCCACATGAGGGAACTGAAACACATGGATCATGTGAAATCATCAATAATACTTAAATTCATGATAGTTATAAGAACCGCAATTGCAGCTTCGCCTCAGCCTACTCAAAAGGCCCATTAGGACTCCGTCTTTGGAGTGTCAATTCTTTAAGCTTCCTTACAGACAGAGAAGTTAGTTTGATCCAGGCACCTCTCTGACCAAAACCTTTTTACACGTTGAAAGCTTGCTTTTTCTCCTTGTTCCTTCTACCTCCTGAGGTTTTCTATTCCAAGGACGTCCGAAAGTTCTGTATTATATAGCAGGGGTTGGTCCGCAACGGGGAAGAACAAAGTTGGATGAATACCGTCGCTGAGTCTATTTTTGTGCTAATATCGCAGTCAAAATGGCAAATGGTTCTCTAACCAAATAACTTTAATTTTAAAGATATATTTTGACTCGAATCCTCGAAGATGAAATATTGATGTTAGACTTTGCTAGAAGAAAACCCGCTTTGGTTATCTTTATCTGGACTTGTTCCGTATTAATCATCAACTTCAAATGCTGGCATGCCTACCTAAAACTTGAAATGAAATTTTAACAGAACGCTAAGGCAGATTAAGTAGTCCGTGCATTAACGACATAAAAGGATGCTGCGATGGCCGGGATCGAACCCGGGTTCAACTGCTTGGAAGGCAGCTATGGTCACACACTATACCACCATCGCTGTAGTTAAATATTTAACATCTTATCTAACTAACTTAATTTTTGTGATCCTTAATCTTGAGCTCAGTTGAATTGAGGTCAAAGCAACAATTTCAAGGGCCACATGTTCAAAGAATACCTGCTCATTCCTTCAAATGCACGTCATCATAACATTCAAC
>NC_081443.1:10898827-10908481 GCF_007210705.1 Tigriopus californicus
GCTGGGACGAAACGGAGGGATTGGTCCCAACGTTAATCCATAATCTGGTTCCAGCGTTAGTAGTCCCGTTCACAACGTTTGATTTGGGAACAGAATGCCCTGAATCCAATTCTGGTTTTGAGGGAGTGGACCATTGGTCGATGAAGTTATTAGACGTTGATTGGTCCCAGGCAAGGGAAAATCAGGTGACAACAGGCCCAATTCCTTTGAAGCAAACCATGACAAAAATGAAGCTCTTCACCTCACGGAATATGAACACCATCACTTTGACATCCCCTTTCCGTCTAATTGGACCGTGATTGGAAACATCCAATGGCTTTTATCTTTTTGACCATTGAAAACTTTCTGCCTTCAATCGGCGTCACAGAGATTTCGATCACTTTCTCGAGGCATTCAGAAATTCAATCCTGCCCCGGAGAATTCCGCTCCCGTGTCAGGCAAGGCCTGAATTACGGATTGTCCATTTGCACTTTTCACCAATGGATTGATGTGGTGGCATGATTTGGCATGGGGAATGTTTTTCACACAAACTTGATTAGCTTTTCATTGAAGATATCTTGGCCATAGTCGATTTAAAGCCTTTTCCCCTCAACAGACTGACCCAAAGTGACCAATTTTCCGACACTTGTTGCACTCCTGATCTTTTGCCGGGCACTGATGCCCTTGTGATGTTGTTTGTACCCGCAGGAGTGAACACGTGGCTTCAGATTGCTCTTGGACGCTTTCTGACTAAATTTCTTCTTTTGGACGACATTGACTTCGGAGAGCTCATTAGCAGATCCCTGCATTTGGATGACTCTTCGTGGCTCCTGGCAAGGTAATTGCAGTTTTGAGATCGAGTCTATCCTCTCGGAGCATTTCCTTGATGGCTTCTTGACTCCGAAGACCCTCAGCAACTTTGATCGCACATAACGTTTCAGCACATTTGTCGCAAAACTCGCAACTCTTCATGATCTCACGAAGTTCCATAACGAAAACGTCAATGTCCTCATTTGGTTCTGGGTTCGTCTACGGAACTTTCTGCGCTCAATCAAAGCAACTCACTGATCCGCGGATGAAGCATTTCAGCTTTTGCCGAATGGCGTATTCATCCTGTCGTTCAGCAGATGATAGGTCAAATTTCTTGATCAGTCCTTTAGTTGGGGTGCTGAACCCGGATAACATAAGGTCGACCTTCATCTGAGATGATGCAGATTCCAAACCAGTGACTCGAAGAAACCGCTCCCAATCTTCTTCCCATATCTCATATTCGAATATCGTAGAAATCTCGATATCAAACGGGGGAATGCCTTGGGCAAGGAGTACGAGCTAGCAGCTCGATTGCGTCCCATTCCTGGGTCTAGATGTGGAGAAAACCGGTCTTCGACGGTGTCTTCCTCAGTTTCACTCTTCCCAACGACTGGCATTGAAGCACTAATTGCAGCGACTTAGGTGCAAGAGGCTCTGTTGATCTTCCACAATCATGACAATCACGCCCGCCAACTTCAGACGAGGTCTGTTGATGTTGGAATCTTCATTTGCATTCGAGATCCCTGCAAAGCTTCACAATTTGGATGCCGATTGCGCCATGTTAAGTTGTGTTCTAGTTCGTCAAAGAGATGAAGCTATGGAATTCTCATGAAATGATTCCAACCTAAAACAACTGGAGGCGACGGAACGAAAGGAGAGACCACTTGTTCTTTTGCAGCTAAAAAACCGAATCTATTTCTCTCCGTATCGGAAAATGACAAATTAGGTCGAAGCACATTGCTGAGTAAAAGCGAAGCAAGAGCATGAAAAAAGAAGGTCGATTATAATCATCCAACAAGCTGGTACCAGCAAACAAACTTGCCTGCCAATGTTAGTGATGCAAAATTGGCGTTTCAAACTAGCTTGAACGAAACTGACCTTCCTCATAAAGTAATGTGAATGAAGGGTCAGCTTCTCGAAAACGTGTTTGAAGCTCCAAACTTGCATCACTGACAATAGTACCAGCAAAACAAACGAACCTGCCAGAGTTTGCCTAAATGTCCCCATGTGTCTCGAAAGGGAAGATGTTGCGTCTCCTCCCCTGGGATTCAAAAGTTGCCAACGCAGAACCTTTTAACACTCTTTGAATATAGCTACTTGATGAGTTCCAATCAAACAGTTTTCAAAACTGAGCTAGTGAATGTGTAAGCCACCAGTGGTCATCTCTAGTGTTTCAGATTCTTGAAGAGAAGAGGCCTGATCGCTGCGCCCTCTGACGGCAGTCTTTTTGAATTTTGTCTGTCAAAAAATACGTCAGAAGAAATACGTCACAACAATTTGACCTCCCTACCCGCATGCTAAAAACACAGCTCATTAACCAACATGAAAAATCACTAACAAAAATGGACAAAAGTTATGTGCCCATTTATTTGACTTACCACAAATGGATTGAAGAATTTGTTGTGGTCAACTACAACAACCTGGATGAAAGGCTTCCGTCTGGATTATGTTCTTCTTGTTCTAACAAAACTCAAAATGTATGGAAGTGGGGACTTCACTCCCATTCTACCCCCTTCCGAACTACACAGAAATGCAAACATTCCGACCTGATTGAGCGGCAAAATGTCTTTGTTTTCTTTGCACGAAGAATGAGATTGTTGGATTGAGATCTACCAGAAAGGATTCAAGGAAAAGAAACATGAATCAAAGCGTCACGTCCACTCATCAAACCCAACTCAGCGGGCTCTCCTTTGCATGAAATGCTTTTCGGAAATATATCCTGGTTGTCAGCACGTCTGTTCGGCAAGGCATGACAGAACAGAACAAGAAATTCCATGACTTATTTGATGTGCGCATTAGAATAACACCCAAGGGCAAATTTTGGTTCCACTCGTCATCTGTAAAAACCCATCCGGTTCCTCTAAACAATTATCGAGGAAAGGGTGATTGAAGGTAGGTCAATTGTTTAAGTTTTGGTCTGGAGTTTAATAACCTCTCCTATTCCAATGTTATTTGTAGTTTAGAGGAAATCTCATGGTCAGAGGTCCTCAATCAGAGGATGGACAATTTAGGTCATCTGGAGGCCCAAATGGCGATTCCAGATTGAAGTTCTTTCCCACAACAACACGTTTTAACCAGCGGTAGAGCCATTTTTGAGGAGACTGAAGAAGATCTCCAGCTTTCTGAGGAAACCATTGGGTTGCCTAACGACCAAGATTCAAACAATCGATAGAAGACAAGCGTCGAGCCTTTGATTATGATCTTCATTGATCTCTTTCTTTTGAAAGAATGTGCAGAAGGCGGCGATCCTGACGAAAAAACCACACTTGGGTGATACACAAACGTTTTTCTTGGTTCTTTTGGCCCCAAATTGTCAATGGTCTTGACAACCCCCTAACACGATCTCAAGCAAATAGGCTATACACAGTATTTGATGCATTCGTCACTTAAAATATAGTGCGATCACTGACATTGGAAACATGACTTATAAGTAGAGCCGTAAAAATAGTCAAATAAATTTAGCACAATAACGGCTAAAACATGCTTGGAAAAAGAGCGAAATAGGTGTGAAAATAGTCGATAAAATATTCGGAAAACAAGCATTGAGTGATGTATTTCTAAAGTTTTAGGTACAAGAAGCTAGAGTACCAATTTAAAACCTCTGGACATGAAGCAAACCCCAATGGGCCCAAAAAGGTAACTAATTTGGAAATTGCTTTCCTAAAACTCTTCCTCTCAATCTGGTCAAACTCAAGAAGTTGTTGGCAAATTACTTTAAGTTATTAATGCTTATGTGAAGCTTTCCATCAATATCAGGTTCAAGCGCGTTTTGTTTGACCCGTAATTGCAGTTCTACGCCGTGCAGCTTTGAGCTTTGTTCGAACAATTCCCTAGCCATGAAGTATGCCCTAGCTCACCCTGGTTTGAAACATTGCAACGTGATCTCGACTTACACCATTATTATTTTTTTGGGTTTCGTAGGAAGCAGGAACGTTCAAACGAAAATAGACAAAATGCAAAAAAATGGACGAAATGTGTGAAAACAGCGAAAAAGTGTAAAAAAAGCTATTCGGCTGTTTTTTACAGCTATACTTATAACGAAACTCAAACTTCTAGAAATATGGACTGTGAACGAGCTTCCCTCCAAATCGACCTGCTCTCGGTCTTGGCAACTCTGAGCTACTTTTCGAATTAAAGGAATGAAATAAGAAACGTAGATCTCTTCAATTCAAAGCAGGTCATTTTTTTACTATTTGTTTACAAAGGGGTTCGTTTCAAAGCTAAGTTGTAAAAAGTTTACATACCTGACCAAGAGCAGGTCTAAAATTCGAATTTTATGAAGTGTTTACTACATTACTTTGGACATTTCTCCTGAGTTCCCGCAGCATTGTTTTCAGCTCAAAATTTGGCCAAGTTCAACAAATTCAATGCTCTGTTCAACAAAACCTTGTGGTCGTCTGAATCGCTTTTTTTGGAATTAGGAATTAGAAGAAAAGACATCTTTGTTTCCGTTCGCAGTTCACATCTCTAGAAGTCCCTGAACGCACTAACGATATTACTTATTTACTGTACACAGACAGATGTCTTGAACGGATTCACAGCACAGAAATATGATTACACAATCACTCGAAAGTGAATATGATCAGTAATCGAGTTTGAATTTGCTGATCGATGATACCCGGGTATTGAAGGTTGGTCTGGAATGCTTTGGAGGAAGCTATCCAGGTCCTCTTTGAATTTGGGGAGAGGATTTTTTTTCAACAAAGATGATTCGAAGGGAGGAGGGCAGTGTGTTTTATAGAGTCTAGGGCCTCTCTCAAGAAATGAGTGGCGCATGGTTGATTTAGCAGTCGTATTCTTGTTAGGGTTCCAATGGGATTGGATACATGTGTGGCGACCAGCTGATGCTGACGCTGGTAACTCCCTCATTGAAGGATGATTTGGGCTCAGGCGACCTATGGAGAATCTCTGAAAGTTCCAGGGCGGTTCTTTTCCACGGACCCTGTTCCTCTGACTTCGGGAACGTTTGTAGCCGACATCCGTCGCAGAATCTCAAAATTTCCTTTTGTGAATCCCCGTCGACATGGTTCTGTTTCACCATTCTCATCTTCGTCCTTATCTACAGTTGAATTCGTGTTTGTTCGTGTTGACGCCTGTACCCCTCCTCTAACTCCACCTTATGTGGGACCTAATAAGATTATCGAACGTCACTCTGACTATTTCGTGCTGGATCTGAATGGGAGGATAGACACCGTGACGGTTGACAGGTTGAAGCCAGCTGGTCGGTCTGTTGACCTCCTTCCAGGCATCTCGGAGCCTCGAGTGTCTAGGCGAGGACGCCTGATTTATGACCAATTTCGTCGGTAACTTATATTTGCTGTTGTTTCTTTCTGCGATTGTTTTCATTTGGAAAATAAACTTTCCCCGGGGGAGGGGGTGTGGTGTGGCGACCAGCTGATGCTGTCGCTGGTAACTCTCTCATTACGTTCTATGAACTGACCGTGTACACATGCTACACATGTAACACGTTCATTGTCTCGTTGGACGTAATTAATGTCCCTTCATGTATGGGACAGCTCATGGATACATTTAAAAGTATGTAATATGGCATACCGTTCGTGTCTCGTATGCACACTGTACAGGCGTAGATGCTGAAGTCGATCCCAGTAGAAGAGTTTAGACATTCCAGTGATTTGCCGAGTGAAGCGCCGGAGAATACTCTTCATTTTGTTCAGTTCGCCAACAAGATATGGGCTCCAAATCAATGAGGCATAGTCCAGATGGATTTGTAGATGGTAACCATACCTAACCTATCCCTGGTCTTGAAGGTGCGTAAGGGTGCCATCTGAGCAGCTTTAGTTACCTTCTCGCTGAGATGAATATATAATTTTCCATAATCCTGAAGAGTAACACCAAGGTCTTTGACGCAAGAGAAAACTTCAATCTCAGCTCCCTCTTTATTATAGGTAACGTGGAGATAAAGTCGATGAGCCATAGGATATGATCTGGAATTGTATCTAAAAAATTGTCCTAGTCTGACTTGAAAGATGCTACCGGATCAACAAGGCCTACGTATTCCCTACGAATATTAGAGGGAAGTAAATTAAACAATGAAGGAGCCCGAGAAAGAAGAGAAGTGGACACTGAATTTAAAGAAGTACACACAAGGTGAAAAGCATGGCACGTCAAAATAAAAAAGTAATGCACTCAAACCAAGCAAAATGAAAAGGGTTTGACTCACACCAAACATTAAAGTCGCACTGTTTTGTTTGTGTGTACTGTCAACTCCAATGATATAGTTTTGGCCAGTCTATTTTGTTTCTTAGAGCCAGCCATTGTGGTGTGTGAACTGAGTAAGTGCCAGAGAATGTATCAAGCCACTTAACAATTCAAATCAAGTCGGGGCACTATGGTATGGGTTACACACAAATAAAGTCAGCAGATCTAAGATATAAATCCTTTTAGAGCCACACTGAGAAATAATACAAAACCATGAATAATATAGTGGTGCTGGGCCATGGGGTGAACCCATCACATTGTTTATTTTGAGTTCCTCCTAACCCATTTATCCAATCAATCATCTATAACACAGAACCTACAAATAAATGTTGCCCCAATTTCTTTAATCTTGTTGATCTTAAGACTGCCAGAACCTTCCCATGTTTGGGCAGGTTGAACTTGTCATTTCACTTTTGGCTGGGTGTACAAAAAGAGCTATATTGGGTCCACACAGTTTAGGGCGAACTTACACGAGTTTGTTCCTTATCTGACCAAAGCATTGAGCTGCCCAGCATGTCCTTCTGAGAAATAATTATTCCCAGTAAAGTGGAAGCTCAGATTAAAATTTTCGAAATCTTGATTTTACCTTTTCTGAGTTCTTGGAGGTCACATGATGCTTTCATACATATGAAAAAAACCCTGATAATATGGAAGATAGCCACCTGACCATCAATTAACTGAGCTCTATCACAGTCACCCCCCATGTTTATTGTTTTCTATCCAGACATGGTCAGTTGGTCACCTTACCATCATCAGCCAGCCAAATTTTTGGTGTGTATGGTTTTTGGTTATGGCGCAGTTACACGGCACAGATTTTCGCACAATTTGTCAATAAAACTGCAACTCACAGCACAACTTGAGCCTCACAGTCTCACAGTTTGGACTTGGAACCTGCTCCAACTTTCTGCGATCTGTGAGAGACTTTGTAGCTTTGTCAAAAGAACTGCTCCAAGCACAATCACGATTGACCAAACCAAGAAAATTTGAATGAGTGAAAGAGCAAGTAAGCCCTTTTCTTTGGGGTCAAATTTATCAATCAACAGCTTAAAAACAAAAAAAATCAATTTAGTTCAGTCCCATCTTTTGTTGAGAGCAGTCGCCCAAATTGTTGCTTCTGATCTTGACATAACAGCCGGTCTGAGTGTGTTGTGTTGTGTAAGTGATTGCCTGGCTGCTTAAGGTAAGACACATTTCTTCTTTAGCTTTATCTTCTTCCTGTCACTAGTAGTTTAGACTTATATCTTTTATTTTATGTTTATGTCCTATTTCACTTTTTTCGTTTGTCAACATTTTTGTCCCAGTTCTAGGTTATTTTTAGGGTCATTTCTAGTGACCGTAGAGGCTTAACGTGCGTTTTGAGAGTACCTTCAAGCCCTCGAGAATCCAGGCTTGCTAAAACAATGAAGTCCAACTATCTTCTCTCTCGGGCTCCTTCATTGTTGAATTGGCTGGCTTCAAACACTCGAAGGGCGTTTGTAGGCGTTGATCCAGTAGCAGGATTTAAGCCAGACTTGGATAAGTTTTTGGACGAAAAAAAAAATCAACCTTATATTCAAGAGTAAGTCAGATCAGCCAATTCTAATTCGTTGGTCGATCAAATAATGTATATAAATAAAAGTTAAGTAAAATGAATAAATTTCTCGTCTTGAACTTCTGGTATTCCAATCCCAGCAATGGTAAGGAAGCCCGCAAAAAATTGGACTACAAAACTGAAAAGGGGATTTCAACTCATAATCAATATGAAAATACTTTTGAGATTTTCACATCAACCGCCTTTGTGCAATATCTGCAAGTTTAACTACTCAAGTCGCATCTATGTAGTGACACAGTGAGTCCTTCAGGACTGGAGACAAGCTTTTGGAAACCTCTCAAGAAGATGTTTAAGTGTTGGGTTGCCTCCTCATTGGGTACTTGATTGAGAAGGAAGAGTTGATTAAGCCATGCAGGCCGTGGTAAGCCCTCCCTCAACCAGCATGCATCTAATTAGGTCCTAATGCATTGCTCCAATGTCTTCTAGTGAGGTTTTGTAGAGCTTTCTTTCAATTTTTCTCAATTTTGACCTGGAAAAACAATATTTCACCTAGATACATAGTACATTGAAATGATTTCAAGAAAATTTGGTTGCACTCATTACTTTCAGGAATTGACATATCAGTAAAATGTGAAACTAAAAGCAAGAATTTCTATATTCTGTGTACTTCATAGATCTTTTCAAAACGAGGTTTAATGTCAGGGAACAAAAAGCTCTCCACAGAGCAAGAGAATTGGAAAGCACCTCCATGAGTGTTTTTTTGTTGGAAGTTTTAGCCATTGTATCAACATGGAAGATGTTAAAAGACAATACATTAAATTGCAAGGGTAATATTCAGGATATCCATGGAGCAAGGTTGTACCATGTTGAAAAATACAAAAGTAACTATTAGACATTTCAATGTCCTTGGTAGCAATGTTTGATGAGAACAAAAAAATAAGAAATAAAAATATGCCCAATTTTGCCCAAGCATGGCAAGCAGCAGCCTCAAGAATTTAACGCTTTGATGAGCAACATTTTTTTCATGTTATCATTCTGCCCTACTTTTTGCAACCACAAGTATCACTGGTGAGTTATTTCATGCAAAAATTGGAAAGCTTTTTCAATTTTTCAACTCTTTTTGGCGATCTCATCACTTTTAATCGTTATTTTGATCAAATGAAAATATTTTATGGATCAAAACATCACTTTTAAATCCGCCTTCTGCACAGGACTAAGAAATCTAGTCCCAAGCTGACATGAGGAAATGGGGGTCGCCGGGGTCGCCATTTAACTGGAGGTCTTTTCAATAGGATATGTTCACGGTGGTTGTTATTTACCCCTTTGCACGTCAGCGCCCCCTTTAGACTTACGTAGCGATGTGCCGAGGTTTTGGCTGTGGCATGAGTCAATTACAATAGTGTTGAAATTAGCGGAGTCGTTAAATATAAAAGCCAAAGGATAGTGCTGAAAACGAATAACAAGATAAGATTTGAAGCTCCTCTTGACCCAAAAACCTCAATTATTAGTGGACAAGGGGTGCCATTTTTATGCTTGACACATCACTTCGTATCCGTAAGATGGCACTTGGGTGCAATGGAGCACAAAAAAACAAAAAAAAATTATCCTAGGATCATGTCTTAGTGTCGTGCTCTCTCCTAGCTACAGCGTAAAACCTGCTACATTCCACCCTATAATTTTGAATGTCTATGGCATGTGAATCTGCCTGGCTTGGATAGGGTGACTAAGATTTTTTCAAATTTTGGCTGGGAGGTTGAGTTTAATGATTTCTAAATTTTCCGTCACACTATTCGGGTATATTTGTCGGCGTCAAATATGTCCAGTCATAGATTTTTAGACACTGGATGTCGGACGACCGACCACTCGGTTGGCTAAACAGTACAATAAATCGGTTT
>NC_081443.1:10909481-10919796 GCF_007210705.1 Tigriopus californicus
TCTATTTTGGATCCTCTCCTTTTCAACATCTTCATGACTCCGCTTCAGAAGCTTGGTAGTAGTAATGTCAGTATCTCTGCCTTTGCTGATGATACAAAATTGGTAGTTGGTAGAAATGGTCAGAATACCGGTTGTCTGGTAGAGGTCCTAGACCAAATCTTCTCCTGGGTTGCTGGAATGAAATTCCACTCAAAAACCTTTGGGTCGACGCCATTAGACACTCCACTATTATATGATGATGGTAAGGGCATTTATCAGGTCTCATCCATGAAGGATTTAGGTGTAGTACTCCAAAATAATGGAAAGTTCGATGAACATATCCAGTTGAAAGTTGATAAAGCTTTTCAAACATGTAATTGGATACATCGCATGTTCTGTGCAAGTCGATTGCCACACCGCATCTTGAATGTGCCTCGCCCATTTGGGCTCCAATGAGTTTAGTAGTGTTATGTCCCTAAGGACACACCCCTAATCCAATATACACGGAGGTTTATATCTTCACGTCTGTTCTATTAAAGATCAAGATTAGGAGAGAGTAAGGCAGAGACGTAGAGAGAGAGAGCAATAGACAAAGAGAGAGCGGGACAGCTGCATATGTGCATGTACATGCAATACAAGTACACACCATCTCCCCTCACAAATGGAAGTATTCTCTTTCTCAGAAGTTTGAATAAATATTGGGGAATAAATAGAATTGCTGGATTTGCTGAATTAGTAAGATATGCGCAAAATGTCGTTTCTTAAAAAACTGGACAACTCGTTTCTTCACCACGCAAGTGGAGTTGTCCAGTAAGGTATCAAATTTCTTCCTAAGCAATAATTGACGAAACATGATCATGACTCAAGGTGTACGTAGAAAAAGTTGATAAGAGGACTAGTATTTTGATTGGAACAATCCACGTCCAAAAAATTGGAAGCCATGGTTGGTAATTGCAACAGTAAAAGGGGAGAGAGAGTAGGTATCCTCCATGGGACAAGGTGGTCATCATCCACAATATAAGGTGGGCATCATCCACAATACAGGATGGGCATCATCCAAAATTCAAGGTGGGCATCATTCTCATATTGGGAGAGGCTAAAAAAGTTGGGGACTGTACAGTGTTCAGAGAAGGTACGAAAGATATCTGATACTGTACGTCTTCAAGAGTATCCATGAGCTTTGTCCCAACCCAGGATTTAGGGTCAACTCTAGTGACCATAGAGGCTTAATGTGCGTTTTGAGAGCACCTTCAAGCCTTCGAGAATCCAGGCTAGTTCGAACAATGAAGTCCAACTCTCTTCTTTCTCGGGCTCCTTCATTGTTGAATTAGCTTCCCTCCAATATTCGAAGGGAATACGTAGGCCTTGTTGATCCGGTAGCATCTTTCAAATCAGACTTGGACAAATTTTTAGTTAGCATTCCAGATCAACCCTACATTCAAGGACTAGCTCGGTTCTGCCACTCAAATTCGTTGGTAGACAAATATCATATAAAGATTGAAAGGTAATAAATAGACGAATTATAACCTTTCATTTAAATAGTACTGGGGATTACATTCCCTGTAGCGGTTAGAAAAGCCGTGAAAACCAAACCAAAAAAAAGTCCTGTTACTTCTCAACTGGTTGGTCATCCCTTGCATATTTCAATTCTTGCGACATTAAAAGAAATCCAAGTCGGCATTTTAATAATGTCATTGCAACTATTGCAGGTTAGTTTGATTCAAAGACCAGATTTTTTACACGATAGAGATTCGGATGAATGCATAGCTTTAAAATTTTCTTTAAAATGAAAGTTGGCCAATCATTACCAAGCTATTCATCCATGTTCTATCCACTTATCTTGTAATTTCTTCTTTTTCATACGATGCGAAAAGTATGGGATATCCAATTTCAACTTGCTGTAATGATGAATAATATAGGGGCATAAACATGTGCAGAAAGTGGTAAAATCTATGATTGGTTAACATGGTAGCAAAGAGATTTCAAGGACGAAAAAAACGACAAGGCTTGAGCAATAAAGAAACGAAGAGGTGATGTTCAGACAAAGCAAATGAGAGAGAAAGGGTAAGAGGATGATTTTTCTTGCAAAGTAGCCGTGGTCCAAAATAGACAAGTCCATCGTCTGCTCATGCGTCCTTCCTTGGCGGGAAGGAGTACAAAGGCGAGTGACCATCAATACTCCGAAGGGGCTCTGGCTGGGGACAAAAAGGTGTTAGTAAGTCCTAGGCCAGGAGGCTATCACATCCGGCATGGTTAAGTGATGTTCCCAACACTGTTGGGCAATAACCTGGGCAACCAGATATTTAGAGGGTTCACTTTTCATACAAAATGCGTCCATCCATTGTTGGCATATTGAGACAGGCACTGGTATCATTTGAGAAACTTGATGAACCTAACATCGTCGCATGTAAGGTAAATAAGGCATGTAATGTAAATAAATATATTTATGTTAATAATTATTTACGGTACACAGACAGATGTCTTGAATGAATTCAAGGCACAAATATATTTACACAATCACTTGAAAGTGAGTCTGATCAGTCATCGAGTTTGCTGATCGATGATACCCGGGTATTGAAGGTTGGTCTGGAATGCTTTGGAGGAAGTTATCCAGGTCCTCTTTGAATTTGGAGAGAGGATTTTTTTTCCACATAGATGACTCGAAGGGAGGAGGGCAGTGTGTTCTATGGAGTCTTGGGCCTCTCTCAAGCAATGAGTGGCGCATGGTTGATTTAGCAATCGCATTCTTGTTGTAGTTCCAATGAGGTTGGACACAGGTAACACGTTCATTGTCTCGTTGGACGAAATTAAAGTCCGTTCCTGTATGGGACAGCTCATAGATACATTTCAAAGTATGTAATATGGCATGCCGTTCGTGTCTCCTTTGCACACTGTACAGGAGTAGATGCTGAAGTCGATCCCAGTAGGAGAGTTTAGACATTCCAGTGATTTGCCGAGTGAAGCGGCGGAGAATATTCTCCATTTTTTTGTTCACCAACAAGATATTGGCTCCAAATCAATGAGGCATAGTCCAGATGGGGTTGTACCATGGATTTGTAGATGGTAACCATAGCTAAGCTATCCCTGGTCTTGAAGGTGCGGGAAGGCCCAGCCTGCCATCTGAGCAACTTTAGTTACCTTCTCGCTCAGGTGAATATTGAATTTTCCATCATCCGAAAGAGTAACACCAAGGTCTTTGATGCAAGAGAAAACTTCGGCTTTCCCTCCACATCACTTAGATAATGAGTAACGAGTTCTTAATCCTTAACGAAAAAGGACGACACTCCTACCAGCGTTTCAGAATGAGGGACCGAAGGAGATGGATTTGTTGCGTGGTTTGAGACAATATCTAGTAGCTTATGGTCAGACACAGGGGAGTCACTGACTATCACTTTTTCAATGGCATTTTTTTTTTCAAATTTATTTTTAAATACGTAGTCATTTGCATATTTCTCTAATCCTGGCCTTGATTATAGCGGAAATGAAATGTTAGGTGAATGAAAATTGGGTGGTAAAAGTGAAACATTGTTAAGATATTTGACGATTTGAATCGGAAGGTTGTTGATGTGGAGGGAGTTGGGAGAAGGTGACTTTTAATGAAGATAATATCCATTGTCTTGATGGTATTGTCTTGCAGACCGATCTGTTGGGAGTACCGTGGGACAAATTGTGTTCTGCAATTCCACGGCTGATTCAGCCAAGAGAACAAGGTCGTCAGCAAATCGTAGATTTTACACCAGCAAATGGTTGATGGTGAAGCCTTTGTATGTGAAGGGTTCATACAAGTTAAATACATCTAGAAGGAAGTTGAACTTGATACTATTGCTGAACAATTGAATGGCCTGGTTGGGGGTTTAATTATTCGCTTGATCATGTTGCACGCTCTATGTTTGCTCATGACGTTTGGCTGAAAAGTGCCACTAGTAAATCTGATGATTTTGATATAGATAGATCGATAAATAGATTTACTTCAGGAACACTTAGATCATGATTGGATAATGTAGGCATCTAGTCTTTGAGTCAACATCTTGATATATCAACAATTGCATGAGCATGTATTTCCTCAGCCAGGTTCTGGGTAAGCCAAAGCTTGTTTTCACCAGGACCTAGGCAAATTAAAGGAGACATGACATAGATAGTCATTAATGTTACAGAGGCCAAGCTGCAACTCAATAACGTGAGTGGGAAGAAATACAAAATGAAATTGAAAGACTAGAAGGAAATCACATCGGTTCGAATCAATCAGAAAAGAAGGGACCAAGAAAAGAAATAGGAAGAAAAACATGAAAGACAAAGCAAAACATCTATCTTAAGTCTTAATTTGGTCTGTTTACTAGAAAATGCGAAATGACTTCAGGAATGGGAGGAAAACTAATAAGTTTAGAATTGATATTTGGTACATGGGGTGTTTTGTTGAGATCGAGCGGCGGATAATCGTAATGAAAGAGAAAAATAAAAACCATTGCTTAGGACTTTTGTTGGCTTACGTAGCAATTCTTGAGTTTGCAAGGAGCAATAGAGTACTTCTGTAAGATATAATCTCTTTTTGTTTGGGTGAATTTAATTCTGGTAAGATCGATGTCTGGGAAAACTCGTTGGGAAAAGCAAAGTTTGGTAGTCTTTGTAAAAGTCCCAACTTGGCAACTGGAGTTATTGAACTCCAAACGCCTAGCCGAGGAATATTTTCCCATTTGAAAATATTGATACATGGTGGAAGTTCTTGCAAGCACGACCGCCTCATCACTTGAAGAATTTTAAGCGTGCGCAAATCTTGCAATTTTTGGAGCTTGGACTCACGAAACAAAGATTCAGTGTGAGATAACCACCTCGTATTATTTATTGCTCTTTTCTGGAGTATGGACAAGATCTTCAGTTTCGTACCTTGGCCATAAAATTCAATACCGTACTCCAAGACACTTCGGATAAGTCCATTATAAAGTTCTTTCTTTGCAGCTTTCGGCACTGACTTGCGAACTCTGTTCAAACTGAAAAACATTTTTTGAATTTTGTTTGCTACACTCTCAATGTGACAGTGCCAGTAAATATTTCTATCGAGTTGCATTCCCCGAAATCGCATGGACTTTTCGTTGCATGTGGTAGAGCTCACATCCTCTAACCAGGGACTCTAAAGTGTCCTTGCTCTAACCTACGTCCATTTTTGAAGTTAAGATTACAATTTTTGTGCTTGATAATCATGAATTTGGATCTATCTACGTTTACAGTTAATTTATTTATTTGTAATCATTGGGAGATACGTTCAAGTTGAACATTTGTTTTCTCCCCTACTTTATCACGTTGGCTTTCAAAGCATTGAAGCATCGTATCATCAGCAAACAAAATGCTTTTCAAATTGCTATGTTGAGGCATATACTACATATTTTGTCAGAAGGATGTCTTAAGTGACATTTTATACATTTTTGATCGACAACTGACTTCCTTCAAAAAATTGAAATTGTACTTCTTGATTTACTGATATAAAAAATGACTTTAAAAGTCTTTAGAACGTAGAGGAAAGTTAGTTAACATCATTTTAGGCTCAGTGTGGAAGAAGATAATTGTACATTGTACATTGTACACAATGCTAGCAATGGGCCCAGGAAAAAGAGACGTAGACTTCGTCGTTCTAGCTTGGCAAACTTGATAATGGTTTAACAGGTTAGACGAATGTGAAAGCTTTATCATTCCCATAACCCAAAATAATGCTCACTTTTTGATGAACTATTAATGAAGGAGATGCTGTAATCTATAAATAATGCATAATTCATGGCCTGCCTTTGTAAATGGCTAAATTTCCAAGAGTCATAGTAACATTCTCTTTAGGATCGCTGTCAGCTTCAAAGGGCTGTACAGGTTATGTTTTTCCTCTGTAAGTTTGCGAAAAAAGAAGAAAAGCTTTCAAATTTATATGACAATTATATTCAAGACTAGAACAGATGGATTAAGTGACTAGAAATGATCTTCATACAAGCTAGGGCCATACAAGCTAGGGCCTTTGTCAAATCGGGCATTGACCCGTTAGGTGGGCATTGGCCCGTTAGGCGAGCATTGGTCCGTTAGGCGGGCATTGAGCCGGTAAGCAGGGATTGATCCGGTAAGCAGGGATTGATCTGTCTTTTGAGCGGTGTTTCTGTCTCTTGGGCCACAAAGGTCGGCTCAAACCGACTGCGCCATGTTTGATTGTAGTGAGCCCGTGTATGACTACAAATGACCACATGAGAATACAACACTTCTGTGAAACTGATTTCAAATCGACATTCTTTTCGTAGTTCTTTGCAATAAAATACATCTGAAAATGAAGGTATTGGGCCCAAGATACATTTCATAAAACTCACACTTATTACAAATACTCATACATCACATCACGAAGTATTCCGTTATAAAGTTAATAGAACAGTGCCAGATTTGACTTAATAATAAGTTAAAGTCAACATTAAACTCAATTTGGCTCGTTTTTCAGGACATTTATCATGGCGTGGACCATATTTAGATTAATAATGGCTTCTTTGGTCCTCCATGGTTGTTCGGTTGATGGTGAAGACATTACGTCTCAGCGGAATGGAAAGACCCGTAAGTTGAAAGTTGTACACCAATGTTCGAGGGGAGTTCAAGAACTAGACTGATTCATTCACTTAAGTTCATTGGAGCAATTAGAATAAACGATTGAGGACAGACATGGTTTATTGGAGCTAAATGTACTCTTTTAATGTCCAAAGTCAAATCAAAACAGTAACACCTAAAGACACCCGCTTCAATTGCCACTTTTGCTTACTCCTTACAAGATACTCCTTTTTTTGACACCTTGGACCCGTGACATGCTATCAAGACTCATTCCACTGTCGAAAGTGTTTCTGGATTTGTCCACTTTTTCCATCCACAAAAAGATTCTTCATGGAGATCTCAACCTCAGAAAGGTCTGTTCCCCTTGGAATCCTCACCTTCTCATATCAAAGAACTAGAATATACATTCATAAAAAACAACAACTGAAGATAATCGAACTCTTAGACCACACTTTGGACAGTGGCTCTAATATCCTTCTCAATCAATATCGAAAACAGAACTCTCAGAGTTTGTACTGGGTCCTCAGCAGATGCCATTTGTGGTCTTCAGAGCTTTGTTGCAATTGTAATTATAATTACGTGATTGCATTTACATTTTCATGCCATTGTTATTGGTTACATATGAACTCAGTAAGTGCAAGGTTTTTAATATGCTTTATACAAATCTGTCTCTTGAAATTTGTGCGTCTTTGGCAAACCCCCGATGCTGAATTGACATATTTTGGATGAACGGAGACACCTTTCCTTCCATTTCCAGATACAAATGCAGTATGGCACTAGGTCATCATGCATTGTGTGTCTGCTTTCAAAGCAATTATTAGTAAAATACAAAGATGGATGGGTACAACACCAATAACTCTATTCGGACAATAATAGGAAATCCTATTATAATCACACAAAAATTTCGCATAAACCTTAAGGGTAAATTGTAACCTAAAATGACAAGATAAATTTTATAACAAAGTGACATTTGCAAACGATTTACAGCTTTTGTGCAAGAAGAAGAAAAAATGTAATGTAGTTTTTTTAAAACACCCTCTTCCTTACTCTGGTTATCTTCCTCCCTTCCTCTTCTCCTACCTCCCATTCTCTCTCTCAATTCCCTCCCCTCCCCTTAAATACCCATTCTATACCCATTCCTATAAAAACTCTCCTTCTTAATATTCCTTGTCCCACCCGTATTCCCAGATTACGTTCCTATTCAAATAGATCTGCCCAACCCATTCCCCAAACTCAAGTGTTATAACGTGAATTGAAGCTTAAGAAGCAACCTGATAGAGGTAGTCGACTCTACTAAAGAGCTGGGGATAATTATGAAAACCAAGGAAAATATCCAGACTAAAGTGTGTAAGGCATTTCAAACATGCGGATGGGTATACAGAACTTTCAAATCCAAGTATACGTTTACGATGAAGACTCTTTACAAATGTATAGTTCAGCCGCACCTGGAGTATGCTTCCCCATCTTGGCCCTGATGAGCGCAGCAGGGCTAAATAAGATAGAAAAGGTGCAACGGAGCTTTACAAGAAACATTGCTGGTGTAGGCGATCTAAGTTATTGGGAAAGACCCTTGAATTATATAGCATTCAACGAAGATACGAGCGATACCTTATTCTTTACATGTTCAAGCGTCTCCACTGTCGTTGGCCGTTGAACACTCCCTGAGTGACAAAAGAGGCATTACTTGTGCCATTCGACATAATGCGAGTTTGTTGGACAATAAACCCCCAAAAAGGCCCAAAGGCGTCTTTCGTTCTGAATAGAGCCCCTGCATTATACAACCTTTTGCCCATACCTCTCCGGCAATTATACGTAGCAGATGAACCCTTGCCTAGTTTTAAGCGAGATTTTTACCATTTCCTGCAAACGATACCTGACCATCCCTACGTGCATGGGTGTCTCAAAGCAGCAGGTACTAATTCGTTAGTAGATCAAACTTTTTATAAAACATAACTTGACCTGCTTGAAAATCATTCCCAAGCATCGGCTAAAAAAGCGCGTAAAAAAGAAAGAAAGTAGACGTCTTAGTCTGTAACATCCAAGGTCTTGATCTGTCCATTGTAACAATGTATAGGCCCCCTTCTTGTTCAGTAAGCTCTTTTATGTCAGCTCTCAAATTCACTGGAAATAAGTTAGATCAGGCAGTTTGTTCGAAAGTTTTCTTTGTAGGGGATTTTAATTTTCCGGCTAGCGTTGTAGAGTGGAAGGCTAGTCCCGATGGGTATATTCCCATTTCGAGTATGTCCATGTGACACCTAGTAACTTATCTGATCATCATGTTCTTGAGATAGGGTCGACCATTACTCAAAAACCGGCTTGCTCTAAAGTAAAACCGGTCAAAAAGGGTGGTCTGGCGAAGTTCAAGTTAAAAGATGAACATTGGCCGTTGATTATAGAAAGATTAGAAGACCTGGATCTGGTTTCAATTCGGAAATAGGAATTGTCCATAGATGCAGCCTGATTAATTAGTTCAGGTTTTTAAGGAAGTTTGCTCCAGTCTAGCAATCTCTGAATGTGGTCCGAAATGTGGTACGCAGACAAAAACTCCAAAATACAGGAAGACTTTGTTCAAAAAGAGTTGCAAACTGGCAAAAAGGCAGAAGAGCACTTCGAATCCAGTAATTTTGGGTAGTCTCCAAAACAAAAGTTGTACATAGTTTAGGGTGAGATAAAGGCCTCCATCAAATATGACCAGTTTCAAACTGAGAGTAAGGTGGTTCAGGAGGTCAAGTCGAATCCGAAGGCTTTTTTCTTTTATGCCAACTCTAAGAGAAAGATCAAACACCCTGTAGGGCCTTTTGAGGTCGATGGGAAAGCCATAGACAATGTAGGGACTATGGCCAACATGCTTGGAGATCAGTTCTCCAGTGTGTTTTCAACCCCACTGAGTTCTGAGGCAACAGCTCATTGCTCTGAAGATGAGTCTGTTGAGATTGACAAGGTCAGTCAAGCTGAGCGTTTAGATGATCTTGTAGTCACAGATCAAGATGCTTTAGAGGCCATCAGGGACTTGAGGCTTTCAAGTTCTCCTGGTCCTGATGGTGTGACATCTCAGTTTCTGATGAGATGCTCACTGGTTCTCGCTCCTGTTTTCTCGTACTTGATGCGTTGCATCTTAGATCAGGGCAAAATTCCATCTTCACCAAAGTTAGCTCACGTTATTCCAATTTTAAAAGGGGGAGATAAGTTGCTCCCCAGTAACTATAGGCCTATTTCTCTCATTTCGAATATTGCGAAGCTGTTTGAGAAGATCATGAAGTCCAAACTTGTTCAATTTCCTGAGGTCAATGAAGTCCTTCCTCCTAGCCAGCACGGATTCCGAGCACATTTTAGCACGGTTACCCAACTGATTGAGCATTTAGAGCAGGTTATTGAGGGACTGGAAAGGCATGAGTCAGTTGATGTAGTTTATCTCGACTTTGCCAAGGCCTTTTACAAGGTACATCATGGCCTTTTGTTGAATAGACTTCATGAGAGTGGGATCCAAGGCAAGCTTCTCAAATGGATAAGAACCTTCATTTAAGGTAAAAAGCAATTGATTAAGGTTGAGGGATCCCTTAGTGGCATACATGATGTCAAGTCGGGTGTTCCTCAGGGCTCTATTTTGGATCCTCTCCTTTTCAACGTTTTCATGGCTCCGCTTCAGAAGCTTGGTAGTAGTAATGTCAGTATCTCTGCCTTTGCTGATGATACAAAATTGGTAGTTGGTAGGAATGGTCAGAATACCGGTTGTCGGGTAGAGGTCTTAGACCAAATCTTCTCCTGGGTTGCTGGAATG
>NC_081443.1:10920049-10933207 GCF_007210705.1 Tigriopus californicus
GAACAAACTATCATTTAAAGGTAGAAAGGTAATAAATAGACGGATTATTACCTTTCATTTCAATTGTAAATTCCCAGTAGTGGTTAGAAAAGCCCTAGAAAACCAAAACCAAAAAATTGAATAAAAAATCGAAAATAATTGTAAGTGAACAAGTTTGAAAGAAAGCAATTGTGATTGCAATTAATTACATTGATAAATAAAATGACACAGGTCTGGTGGTTTTTGATTACCTTTGGGTACTCCTGAAATTTCTTGAAAAAAACACGAAAAAATGCGTTTTTTCTATTTTATATACTCACTCACGTATCAAAAGATAAATAGAGTTGAGACAATTGTCAAAGGGTCAGTGATTCAAATGAAAGAAAAAGGTCGAGTTTGCGATAACTGTTACAGCAAAGTGTGCACGTCAAGGGCACAAGGTACAATTGTCGTTTATTTTTTTTTAATATTTGTGTGAGGACGTTTGGCATGCTTGAATGGGAAGACAATTCTACATTGTGGAAAACGACAAAAGAGGAATCAAACTCTTCAAAGAGACTTGGCAAACGGAACCTCTAAATTGCAATGTCTTGTAGGTCTTGTCTGAGTACCAGCTTTGAATGATAAGGTGTATCACCGTCCACAACAGGATACAATTTAATAATCATCAACGTTACACACACGGTCGAGACTTCAAGCCGATCCACATAGTCCAGGTCAGAAGCCGCAGACGGAATTTTCACAATCTACTCAAGACAGATTCAATCCTTTCAATGTCCATTTTAAACCTCGGTGACTACACTTGTGACGAAAAACCAAGTATTGAGCGCGATATACATTTAAAAGTTGGACAAGGACGTCCGGTCAGAAAGTTTCTTCAAATCATCCTAATTATATCATGGGCATTATTGGCTATTCTTGAACAATGTTCACGGAACGCTTGCTTGTTGTCAAAGGTCAACCCCAAGTCCCTATGACATGTCACCTCCTCAAGGGCAACGCTATTAATGATATAAGGCGACCTTCGATCCACAAATATTTTTTAGAACTTTAAAATATTGCGTATAGTCACATTAGATTCCATCTTGTTCCTGGAAACCCATCCTGTCCTCCCATTAAGGTCTCGTTAAAGAATGAGCTACTCTCAGGGTACACTGATCCTCCTTGTTATCTTTGCTTCATCCGCAAACTTCCAAACGCAGAACAATTTAGTCCTATTGAGGCACCCATTTCATTGAAGTAAACCAAGAAGATATTTGGGCCTAGAACGCTTCCTTGAGGAACGCCCGAGGGGGCTTCGACCCACCTTGAAGTAGATTTTCTCAGGTTTACAAGTTGGAATTTACTCCTGAGCCACCCTTCTGGATTCCGGAATACAACTTGTTCAAAAGAATACCATGGTTCACTTTGTGAAAAGCTTTGGCAAGGTCAGCAAAAAAATGTATCTGTTCGTTTTCCCTGCTCATTTGCTTCTGAAGTACTATCTTAGAATTGAAGTAAATTGGCAGTACACAACATTCCCTTGCGGAAGTTGTGTTGGTCTGGTGAGAAGAAGAAAGGCTTCTGTAAGTGTCTTGTCACATTGTCTTTGACAGGTCGACAAATTTTGGGAGATTTCAAATCCCTAGATTAATACAATGGATTTACGTTAAATGGCTTCCACTCAGCCAGTAGTTCTCCATACGTCAAGGTAAAATGGATAATGTAAGCCAGGGTAGATGCCACTGCCTTAGCTAGCCATTTCAAGACAACAGGTGGAATTTCCTTCCGCTCAGACAACATTGAGTTCTTCAGTTTCTCCCCTTTGTCGCAGACATCTTGGTACTGAAATTAGACGAGGGCGAGATCTCCGGTCATTGTTGGAGGATCTAGTTCGCAACCATCCTCGCCTCAGCTTGACACTGGGAAAAACACACAACAAAGGAAGTTAATACGGATAACGGCGACCCCTCATAGCCCCATGCTAGTTAAACGTTATCAGAAAATTCACATCTTGCTACAGGTAGATAATGATAGCTTTTAAAGAAAGTACTTGAGGCACTGTTGTTTGGACTTGGTTTTAATCATTGTTACAAAAATCTAACACAAACAGACCAAAGTTTGTCTCCCAGCCATAAAAGATTACAGCTGTTGAGAAAAGCATAGAATAATTTAATTTATCCGGTTCTTGCTTGAACACTCTCCAAAGTCGTGCACGATGTGGAATACCAAAGATATTATTTAACCAAAATTATTATATTTTCAGTGAGCGTTTTCAACATCATTCGGTGAGCACTTCCCGCGAAGTATTTGAAGCCTATTTACAGTGAGCCGTTTTATCTAAGACCTGTTTTATCTGAGACCTGTAACCGTATGAGCCCTAGTTCCAAAGTGGCTGCCCGGCAAACTCTTTGAAGGGCAGAAGAACTAATTTACCAATTTGCCTGTTAACGATGCGTTTGGTATCCCAGTACATACTGAGTATATAGGGTATTTCGTGTGACCACGTTTACTCATTGCACCAACACATTTAATCATATAGAGGTTGAATAATCAATGCACTGGTTCATCTAGAATTATTGATTGAAACTAATTTTTCAAGGGTTTTTATTTGCCCGAGATTTGAACGCCGGCAATGTTTAGTATTGTCAGTTTTAACTTGAAGTTTACTTTTTTCTATAGGTTTTCCAATTCTGCTTGCCTCAGTTCGGAAAATAGAAATGGCACCTGTTACACAAAGTGAGTACACTTTAAACAGTTTTAAATACCATCATTGAAAGCTAATAGCCGTAGGGTATTGGTAGCGTCTACTTTCGATAAAGAAATCCCTGGCTAACCATATCCAAGTTCTGGTATTTAAATTCCAACATGAGTTGATACTTAAATGGACAAACATCGAGTCTCTCGTTAGGGAGAGGTAAGTATTCGTCATTCCTGGGAAAACAGAATACGTCCTCATTGGGACTAAAGGTTTGCAAAAGGTTAAACAAGTCCAAAGATGTTTTAACATGAACATCGAAGGTATAAAAGAGCTCTCATATTGGGAAAGGGTAGAAACGTTGGGACGCATTCAGAGAAGGTACAAAGCTGATCCAAGATGCAACGCATCAAGTACGAGAAAACAGGGGCAAGAACCAGTGAGCATCCCATCAGGCTCTGAGATGTCAGCTCATCCATCAGGGCCAGGAAAGCTCGAGATTCTCAAGTCCCTGATGACCTCTAAAGCATCTTGATCTGTGACTACAAGATCATCTAAACTCTCAACTTGACAAGCCTTGCCAATCTCAACAGACTCGTCATAAAAACAATGAGCTCTTGCTCTTAAACTCTGTGGATTTGAAAACACATTGAAACTTGGAGTTTGGAAACTTTATGAAATTACAAAGAACCAAAGCAATCCTTTGTTTGTTCAATATTCTATTCTTTGGCGATAATGAGCAATATGTTTAAATAACCCGAGCTCCACGAGCAAGAACACTACGAGCAAGTACGAAAGGTATCTGATACAGTACATTTTCAAAAGCATTCATGAGCTTTGTCCCAACCCAGGTTTTAGGGTCAATTGTGTGTGTGTCAAGAGTGTTAAAAAAACTCGCCTGTGGTCCATAGGCTCAGAACCAGAGGCAGGTTTTGAGTTAAGGTAACCCAGAATGAGCATCTGCTCACTACTTTGGCCAGTGTATTTCATAACCTGGTTAATGTCCAAGCCCCAAGTTCCGAGGTGAGAGTCTTAAAAAACTGGCCTCAGGTTGACCAGAGGCGAGTTTATTAAACATTCGTACCTCTGTGTTAATGTTTAGGCGTTGCCCAAAATGAGCATTAACTCACAACTCAGGAGGCGTATTTTCATACTAGATAAGGTTCAGGCACCAAACTCCGAGGTAAACCTCTTAGAAACTCGCTTCAGGCTAGTAAGAACAATGAACAATTGTTCAATTTGCTTCCCCAAGTAGCTATATTGTCAGGGGCATTTGGTTGTTTATCCTGTAGCAGAATCGAAGCAGACTTGCAAAAGTTCTTGACTAAACTTCCTGATCAATCGAGCCAAAACTTCCAGACAAATATGGTCTTCATTGATTGTAAATTTGCATAAAAATCAAACTGATTTGCTCAAATATGTGCAAATAAAAGTTTCTAAACATTGGCACCAACACCTTTCTAGGGGAGGGGCTGTAAGGGCTACGAGTAGTTTTGCCTTCAATTTCAAGCAATATATAGATGTAAAGGAAAATTATATCATGCAAAGCTCCATGAGATTGGGATCCAAGGCAAGGGTCTCAATTGGTTAAGAAGTTTCATTTAAGGTAAAAAGCAATTGATTAAGGTTGAGGGATCCCTTAGTGGTATACATGATGTCAAGTCGGGTGTTCCTCAGGGCTCTATTTTGGATCCTCTCCTTTTCAACGTTTTCATGGCTCCGCTTCAGAAGCTTGGTAGTAGTAATGTCAGTATCTCTGCCTTTGCTGATGATACAAAATTGGTAGTTGGTAGGAATGGTCAGAATACCGGTTGTCGGGTAGAGGTCTTAGACCAAATCTTCTCCTGGGTTGCTGGAATGAAATTCCACTCAAAAACCTTTGGGTCGACGCCATTAGACACTCCACTATTATATGATGAAGGTAAGGGCATTCAGCAGGTCTCATCCATGAAGGATTTAGGCGTAGTCCTCCAAGATAATGGAAAGGTCGATGAGCATATCCAGTTGAAAGTTGTTAAAGCTTTTCAAACATGTGATTGGATACATTGCACGTTCTGTACAAGTCGATTGCCAAACCGCATCTTGAATGTGCCTCGCCCATTTGGGCTCCAATGAGTTTCGTAGTGTTATGTCCCTAAGGACACACCCCTAATCCAATATACACGGAGGTTTATATCTTCACGTCTGTTCTATTCAAGATCAAGATTAGGAGAGAGAAAGGCAGAGAGATAGAGAGAGAGAGAGCAATAGAGAAAGAGAGAGCGGGACAGCTGCATATGTGCATGTGCATGCAATACAAGTACACACTATCTCCCCTCACCATCCCCTTTCTCATAAGTTTGAATAAATATTGGGGAAGAAATAGATTTGCTGGATTTGCTGAATTAGTAAGATATGCGCAAAATGTCGTTTCTTGAAAAACTGGACAACTCGTTTTTTCACCACGCAAGTGGAGTTGGCCAGTAAGGTATCAAATTTCTTCCTAACAATAATTGACAAAACATGATCATGACTCAAGGTGTAGAAAAAGTTGATAAGAAAACTATTATTTTGATTGGAACAATCCACGTCCAAAAAATTGGAAGCCATGGTTGGTAATTGCAAGAGTAAAAGGGGGAGAGAGAGTGGGTATCCTCCATGGTACAAGGTGGGCATCATCCACAATACAAGGTGGGCATCATCCACAATACAGGATGGGCATCATCCAAAATTCAAGGTGGGCATCATTCACAATTCACGGTGGGCATTCTCCAGGATAAAGGGTGGGCATCATCCACAAAACAGGGTAAGCATCATCCACAATTCACGTTGGGCATCATACACAATTCACGATGGGCATCATACACAATTTACGGTGGGCATCATCCACAATTCAGTGTGGGCATCATCGACAATTTACGGTGGGCATCATTCACAATTCACGGTGGGCATCATCCACAATTTACGGTGGGCATTCTCCAGGATAAAGGGTGGGCATTCTCCAGGATAAAGGGTGGGCATTCTCCAGGATAAAGGGTGGGCATTCTCCAGGATAAAGGGTGGGCATTCTCCAGGATAAAGGGTGGGCATTCTCCAGGATAAAGGGTGGGCATTCTCCAGGATAAAGGGTGGGCATTCTCCAGGATAAAGGGTGGGCATTCTCCAGGATAAAGGGTGGGCATCATCCACAAAACAGGGTAAGCATCATCCACAATTCACGTTGGGCATCATACACAATTCACGATGGGCATCATACACAATTTACGGTGGGCATCATCCACAATTCAGTGTGGGCATCATCGACAATTTACGGTGGGCATCATTCACAATTCACGGTGGGCATCATCCACAATTTACGGTGGGCATCATCCACAATTCAGTGTGGGCATCATCCACAATACAGGGGGGACCTCATCCACAATACAATGTGGGCATCATCCACAATACAGGGCAGGCATCATCCACAATACAGGGTGGGCATCATCCACAATTCAGTGTGGGCATCGTCCACAATACAGTGTGGGCATTGTCCACAATTCACGGTGGCCATCATCCACAATACAAAGTGGGCATCATCCACAATTCAGTGTGGGCATCATCCACAATACAGGGTGGACCTTATCCACAATATAGTGTGGGCATCATCCAACGATAAAGGGTGGTCATCATCCACAATACACGGTGGGCATCATCCACAATTCAGTGTGGGCATCATCCACATGCAGAAGGGTGGCAAAAGGCCACACGCAGAAGGGGCGGACAGGACAAGCTGCATATGTGCATGTGCATGCAGTACAAGTACACATCAAGTAGGTTTGCAAAAGCTCGAGCAAGGTCCACAGATGTTTTTCTAAGACCAATGAGGATATGAGAGAGCTCTCGTATTGGGAGAGGTTACAAAGGTTGGGATTGTACAGTATTCAACGAAGCTATGAAAGGTATCTGATACTGCACGTTTTCAAAAGCATTCATGAGCTCTGTCCCAACCCAGGATTTAGGGTCAATTGTAGTGACCGTAGAGGCTTAACGTGCGTTTTGAGAGCACCTTCAAGAACTCAAAAATCCAGGCTAGTGAAAACAATGAAGTCCAACTCTCTTCTTTCTCGGGCTTCTTCATTGTTCAATTTGCTGCCTTCAAATATTCGTAGGTCATATGTAGGCGTTGAGCCAGTACCAGGATTTAAGTCCGACTTGGACATGTTTCTGACAAAAACTCCCAATCAACCTGATATTCAAGGACTAGCTCGGTCTGCCAACTCAAATTCGTTGGTAGACCAAATATCATATAAAGATTGAAAGGTAATAAATAGACGAGTTATAACCTGTCATCTTAATAGTACTGGGGATTGCGTTCCCTGTAGCGGTTAAAAAAGCCAGTGAAAAAACAATAAAAAAAAGGATATTTTCCGCCACGGTAAGTGAAAATCCCGGCTATTTTTGGGTAACTTCTCGCATCTCTAGTTGCTTACTTCCCCCTCAAAGAATGGAGAGTAAGTGCAAGAGGTCTTGTGGTAAGGTGAATGAATTCGGCGACCAATTGTTCTTTTGCCGGTACAAACAAGCAATAAGCATTATGGGGCATTTGTGGGAAGCAGGTTTTTTGGGTGGGGATATACATTAAACAATGCTACATATTAAGTTGGAGGAACAAGTGGTTATTAAAAATGAAGAGGGGAAGAGTTAGTGGGAAAAGTAAGTATGCTTAGGAGGGGATAGAAAATGGCAAGAGAAGCGGAAAAAGTAAATGGCTATAGAAGTGGGTGAGTAAATGTTGAAGAGAAGCGGGAACAGTAAGTGGCTAGAGCAACAAGGAACATCAACAACACATGCACAATCTGCAACAAGAGACCAAGTAAAAACAAACTGGTTTGGAGAGTCAAGGCACTTCAGTTAGATATTTTTTAACCATTGCCTATTGACCCTAATTGGACATGGTAAGTGAAGAAAAATTCAAAGAAAATGTAGCCCGGCACCCTGATTTTGGGCATTTTGGGGAGGTAGGACTAAGACAAACATCCTAGCCCACTCGCACCATCCGTCCATTGAATTTTCAAGAATCCAGTGATTTTGCGTGAGCTGTGTTACAAAACCCAACAAAATGAACATGTTTGGAATAATTCGGTGAACGTACTATCAAATTGGCTAAATACCTTAATGATATTTGCCTAGACAAGCGGGTAAAAGAAATGAATGTCAAAATTTAATGCACGCACAGTGTGGTTTGGCTGGGCATGTTGTCTTAGAGTTTACTCCATGGAATAATGTCAGTTGTTCATGAACTCGTTCACTTGACAAGTCCTATTGGAAAAAAGCTAGATTGCGTTCAACCCCCTGCATATTTCTTCATAGGTTTTGTTTGGCAAGATTCATAAGCTCATGTCACAAGAATGAGAGAGCTCTTTTATTGGCAGAGACTTCAAAAGCATCTATGAGCTTTGTCCCAACCCAGGATTTAGAGTTAATTCTAGTAGCTGTTGTGGCTTGATGTGCGTTCAAGCCCTCAAGAATCCAGGCTAGTTCGAACGATGAAGTCTACTTCTCTTCTTTCTCAGGCTTATTCGCTGTTTAATTGGCTTCCCTCTAATATTTGCAGGGAATGCAAAGGTCTTGTTGATGTGGTTGCATTGTTCAAGTCAGACTTGGACAAATTTTTAGATAACTTTCCAGATCAACCCTACATTCAAGGACTATCTCAGTCTGCCAACTCAATTTGTTTGGTAGACATATAAACATTGAAAGGTAATAAATAGAAGAATTATAGCATTTCAGTTTAATAATACTGGGGATTACATTCCCTGTAATGGTTAGAAAAGCCCATGAAAAACTAAACCAATGATAAAATTGAGGGATTGATAATTGTTGCAATAGATCATTGGATGAACCATGGTAATGAGGTTTCAGCTTCTTATGCTTCTTTTGGTCCCGAAATACTGGACATTTTCATCCTACATGACGGAAAATTGCGTTTTTCACTCAGGTTGTTACTCCCTGGGTCTGAAAACTGTCAAATCGGAGAGCAACATTGTACCTCGGGCCACCCTGAAACATGCAGTCAATCAGATTCATGGCCTCCTGCATGCTCTGCGTCGACCTATAGAGGCAAAAGTAAGTAAAGCCAGTGCCGTTGGAGGAGCTGAGGACAGAACAAGCCGGCGGCTCCTGCCCTGCTTCTCCATCTCTAGCACTTGTTACTCTTGCCTCTTTAAGTCAACACAATGCATTTGGACATAAGACTGGTGGACTGCATGGTTCAGATTTGCTCTCACTCTCCTCTTCTTTAGTTTTCCACACCCAAGGAACCTGTATAGGACATGCTTACAGGGGTTGATGTTTATCCCTTTGCACTTGAGCGCCCCCTTTTGCCTTACATAGGGATGCGTTGAGGTTTTGGCTGTGGCATGTGCCAATTACAATAGTGCCAAAATAAGCGGAGCTATCAAACAAAAAAACAAAGGATATTGCTAGAAATTATAAAAGGATTCAACTGTATGCTTACTTTGACACATAAGTTGAATTGTTGGTTGAAAAAGCGGTGTCAATTTTTTGTTTGACACATCCCTACCTGTCCTAAAGATGGCCCTTGGGCGCAAAGGGGTTCAAAAACCTACCAAACTGATCCTGTGATCCTATCCTATTTTTCAATGATCAGCTTAGCCCTCTCGTACACCAATGAGACAACCGACTGCCAGTGGTTCAAAAGCCTTTTGGAAATCTAACAGAAATATCCAAACAAATCTTAGTAATCACGTCAAAATTACTTCTTACTGTTTTTGCGAGGTAGAAGACTGTTTAGATGGATTTGCGTAATTATCTCAATACTCAATAAGCTTTTTGACCACTGTGGTGAGACGGGTGAGACCAGGGCCCGTATTCTCAATTCACCCTTGAAGCAGGACTTTAAGCTCAGTGGCAAGCGGCAAATTTGGACTTGATGAGGATTAGTTTTGAAGTCATATTCTCAAAGATTTTCAACTTGTGCTTGGCCAAGCTGTACTTGGTGCATTCATTTTGACTACAGGGGGAACAAATTCTTCATTTTCCTACGGGATGGCCAAGTTCAGGGACAAGCATAAACCTGAATAATAGTCAAACAAATCGTTTTGAGCCTAGATGCCTTCTTGATTTGTGTTAAAGTTCCCAGTAGAGGTCCCAGTTCAATTTCATGTTTACCCCGATTTTCATCCACATTAGAGCTTCTTATAACGTCATTCGCAATTCCCAAGATTGGTCCAATTAATCTTGGAAGATACCAGTCGGCAGTAGAAGTAAGGGTGACTGGAAATACGGCTCGTCCAATTTTGGACTTGCAAGTTGGACTTTGAGCCAAGAGTACCGCTTTTCCATGTCTGCACTTGAACTTCAAACTCAAAAGCTGAAGTTTGAATCAAGAATACCACTTTTCCTGTAATCTGCACTTGAAGTAGCGATTTAAGATTGAAGCAAGACTTCAAGACCTAAGTACGAATTGAAAATACCGGCCCAGATGAGAGGAGACGACAGTACCCAAGAATCCAACTGGGGTAGCAAACCCTCGTAAAAGAAATAGCTATTCTTATTTTTTCCAAGCAAACTAAGCTTGGGCACTGAAACACACTTTTTCACTTTTGCATGATATTTACTTACTATGCTCCCCGTTGAAGCCCGTTATAAATGGCGGGAAATTCGAAATGTGCAAAAATATTTTTTTGGTTTTTCAGTTTTTGTGCAGACTGATTTTTCGAAGATGAAAGAAAAAAAACAGTTTTTTCGAAAAAGGTCTCGCTGAAAGTGTAATAGTAATACCAACCAAATTGTCGTCTCAGCCTTTTTACAGTGGGATAAACTTATTGCCTTAATTGGAATTACATTTTAGTAAAAACAAAGCAACAAGATTTGGTAAAACCCTCCTATAATTCATTTCCTTTTGTATGCCGGAATTTACAAATATGGCTGTAGGTCACAATCCTGACATGGTTGGTATATAAATTTCAATCAACCTTTCCACACCTTTGAAAACACCTTTTGAACCCAAGTGGGCCTACCCTATCCTGAATTTGCGTTCTAAGAAATTTAGAAAAAAAAATTCTGGGCGCCCCATATGTTGAAAATGATGGGAACTAGGTCGATGGAAAGGACGGGTAAGAGTCGTCTAGAGGCTTTCCCATTACCTTGGCTTGTTTGTTTATTTGTTTTGAAGTCAAATGGCAGCTCTCTCGCTCAGTGTGGCATCTGAGTGATGGATGTTCCCAATAAAGGGATATTCTCGCTTCGTCAACATTTATTATTACTTTACCCTCGGGAATGACCACAGATTCGCCCATTTAAGATATTCAAGGAGCAACTCATGCTATAATTTAAAGACCGCAAAGAAGCTTGGGCCTGACTAGCCTCGCAAATTGGAGAGTCGATGCTCTACCAATGCAGTACCCCAGTAAGCCTTGTCAATCAGATAATATATGATTATAAATTTAAGCACAATGAGAAAAGCTGCTGGTAATTTCATTCCCAGTAGCGATAAAGAAGTCCGCAAAATGAGACGAAAATTGAGGCTTCATCATGAAAACGCTCCCTACCAATGCTATTCTGCATTCTTAGGGCGGCTTTATACTGCAATGGAAAACCGTTCTCCATAAGACTCAAGTCCAGCAGAGGACTCCAATCTTGCATTGTTCTCAGGTCGAACAAAACCACTCATACAGCAAAAACTCACCCCATCGCTAGCCCTACTTCCATTCTCAAACCGGATTTAATCTCGGTTTTCCATCCTAGTTTAAAGCTGCCCTTACTTTACTAATGTTGCAGCCAGATTACCCTTGATGGTGCTTATCTTTGAGGTGAAAATCTGTCCATTTAAATATTGCTTATTATAGCATCGTGTAGACCAGAACCCGAAGTGTTAGCGTTAGCTGGCCGAACAATACCCTCCGATGGCACCCAAAAACAAAAACTTCTACGGGGACCAAATATCGTCAACTCTTTCAATTTTATTTTGAATGACATCTTTATGTCCGTTCCAAACTTCGTAGACTTTTTTTTTAAAATGCACTTTTCCACGCGTTGTACAAATAAATTACTCCCCAAGTTTTTCATTGGAAACCACACGGTCAATCGATTTCCAAGGCTTGGATTGGAAATTCTGAATGTCGACATACTAGCCAATTCCAAGAGAGGGTAAAATGCGAACACTCTTCACTCCACACTGTTTAAAAATTTGGGTAAAATCAAAGGATAATTTGATTGAAATGTTCTTTCAGGGCGGAATGTGCGGCAAAAGGTGGTGTGATGTCCGGAACCTGTGCCTCAGGATATGGGGTTTGTTGCATATGTGAGTTTTGACTTTCCTGCCCTTGCTTTTGTGCATTCGCTCATGAAGGCAAGAAGGGGATTATCTAATGTGGTAGAATCGGCCACTTTGTACCTTACTCTCTCATTTCATTTGCCTATTGCTGCTTCATATTTCATCTTCCTTAACAAACTTTGTTGTCAACATTCATTTTGATTCCAGTTGTTGCCGCGTGTGGACAAACTTCAAGAGAGAATTGCACGTACTTTGAATCGTCAAATGTTCCAACTGGAGCTTGTCGGCTAACAATCTGCAAAAGCCATGACAACGTGTGTCAGGTAAATAAGTCGTTTTTCAGTGAATCAAGTCAATCAAAACGCATATCTTTTTTGGCTTCGGTTGGATTTCAATAATTTTGTCATTGAGGGACCTACCGGCGCTGTGAGTTCAGAAGAAGCTCGCGGAAGTATTCTAAATGGGATCACCGTCTCGCAAAAACGTGTAGGTACGGAAGCAAATGAAGGTAGCCGGTGTCCAACGGATCGCTTCTCAGTGACGAACCCTGGCAGTTCTGCTCCACCCATTATTTGCGGAATCAACACTGGCGAGCACAGTAAGACGATATCAATTCGTTTCATTGACATTCCATGCGCCATTCCCACAATAGAGACAAAAAAACGATTGATCTATTTATTGCTCATTCAAAACATCAGCCTTTCCGTCTTCACTTGAACCACCCATAGACTCATATTGTTTTACAGGCTGCTTGAATTAGAACGTTTGGCCAACAAATTTGCTCATCAAATGTCGTCCTTTTCGTAGTCCAATATGCAGAAGAGCAGCTATAAGACAACCAAACACAGGTTATTTTCAATCTTAACACGTCGTTTCCATCGTTCTGCGGTACTTCAGTTCATCCCTTAGACGGCTATTTCTAATTCTGCGTTATGCAATTACTTCGTTTTTGAGGTATTTGGCAAGATACCAAATTGACCACAATTGTTTTCCTGCTAAATAGTCTTTAAGACCTTAAAAAGTGGCAATTTAGAAAAGTCAGAGGGTTGGCAACAGGGATATGAACATTTAGTGGAAGAAGTATTTGTCTAGCCTCCACTTGAGTGATAAACGAGTGTAATTTTGATTCAATTAATTACCGTTCTTCAAAAAAAATGCAAAGTTTTGCGCGATTGGAATACTCCACTCGAATATAATGGCTGAAGAGATATTAAGCATGTCTCATGTATGAAAGATTTAGGTGTAG
>NC_081443.1:10933428-10935329 GCF_007210705.1 Tigriopus californicus
CAGGTTTCAGGGGCAATTCTAGTGACCGTAGAGGCTTAACGTGCGTTTTGAGAGTACCTTCAAGCCTTCGAGAATCCAGGCTAGTTCGAACAATGAAGTCCACATCTCTTCTCTCTCGGGCTCCTTCATTGTTTAATTAGCTTCCCTCTAATATTCCAAGGGAATACGTTAGCCGTATTAATCTAGTAACATCTTTCAAGTCAGACTTGGACAAATTTTTAGATGGCATTCCAGATCAACCCAACACTCAAGGACTAGCTCGATCTGCCAACTCAAATTCGTTGGTAGACCAAATATCATATAAAGATTGATAGGTAATAAATCGACGAATTATAACCTTTCATTTTAATAGTACTGGGGATTACATGCCCTGTAGCGGTTAGAAAAGCCCGTGAAAACCAAACCCAAAAAAAATAGATGACCCACAGGAAGGCGAACAGTTTGTTGAAGAGTCTCGGTCATTTGTTGATTTTCTTTAAAAATTACCAATGTCAGAGATGAGAATACTGTTTTGCTATGTGAGGCGGGTACATTCCCTCAAAGCGACATATTTCAAGGAACATAGTGTAAAGTCATACTTATACTTGGCAAGCAAATTGGCTATGACAGACATAAGATTGGTAATCATTTCGGCCCTCTCATGGCAAGTTGATTATCAAATTTTTATCGTTAATAATTTTCAGACCCTCAAAGCGACATATTTCAAGGAACATAGTGTAAAGTCAAACTTATACTTGGCAAGCAAATTGACTATGACAGACATAAGATTGGTAATCATTTCGGCCCTCTCATGGCAAGTTGATTATCAAATTTTTATCGTTAATAATTTTCAGACCACTATCATCAAAATTGCTCTCATTATTTGAAAAAAGCTGTATCATTAGGCTATGGATCTCCGGGATCCCAGAACATGTCCCGAGATATCTTACGCGGACTGACCACAGAAGAAGTAACATACGTGTAGAAGAGTAAAAATCGAGTTTGTTGTGGTTTTTTATTGGAGCTGAATCAGTAACTATAAACAAGTGCTACATCATTCCATGGCCAAAAGCGACTTTTGTTCCTCGAAGTTTGTATTCGTGCTCCCTTGTGTGGCTGATGAAATTGCATAATAAATTGCAGAAAAATATCAAATATTGTTATTAAAATTGCAAAACTTGGAGATGCACTATGTTTGCAGAAAATTCTCGGATGTGCATTTGTTTTGCAAAATTAGCACAATTTGCAGGATGCAAATTTTGGTTGGCCCTAAGTGTTATTAATAAACACAGCAGCTACCAATTCCAACACATGTAATGAGATTAGTTAGTGCTTACAATTATCCTCCATTGGAAGGAAGGCAATGATACTGCAAGTCCTCGATTGGAAACAACAAGTAAGATCAAGGTGAAAGAGGACATCGTTACCGTCCTCCCCCTCCCATGAGCCTCTCATTACCTTATGGCATAAGAGACTCGTACTTTATTCTCCTCCAGAAAATATTGCAATTGATACATATCTGGGGGCCGACTTACGTGTAAACGTCATGACTGGTGTTCAAGACAACAATGGCACTACCTAGGTGAGTTCCATTCTTGGAACGATGAGTGATCCTCAAATTCAAACACGCTTCAGTCTACAAAGTCAAATACTTTTGTATTTCGAGGCAGAAGACTACCCTCATGGCAACTTGGAGGCTTGACAAAGGAAGTTAATTCGAATCTTAGCCCCATGCTAGTTAAACGTTATCAGAAAATTCACATCTTGCTACAGGTAGACAATGATAGCTTTTAAAGAAAGTACTTGAGGCAGTGTTGTTTGGACTTTTGCAACCGGATCAACAAGGCCTACGTATTCCCTACAAATATTAGAGGGAAGTAAATTAAACAATGAAGGAGCCCGAGAAAGAAGAGATGTGGACT
>NC_081443.1:10935370-10935452 GCF_007210705.1 Tigriopus californicus
CTAACTTACCCATGAATAGACTCGATAAAAGTCGTTTGTAAGGCTACTGGAATTTTCCCCATTCCTACCAGAAACTAACTTA
>NC_081443.1:10935488-10935604 GCF_007210705.1 Tigriopus californicus
GGCTATATTACTCTCAGTTACCCATGAATAGACTCGATAAAAGTCGTTTGTAAGGCTACTGGAATTTTCCCCATTCCTACCAGAAACTAACTTTGCATCATCAGCATAAGAAGGGA
>NC_081443.1:10935640-10935833 GCF_007210705.1 Tigriopus californicus
AAGGCTACTGGAATTTTCCCCATTCCTACCAGAAACTAACTTTGCATCATCAGCATAAGAAGGGAGACTGGCAGTAAGATTAAGCTTTTGATATCATGTACGTCACTAAGCGATCCCTCAACCTTAAAATTTGCTTCCTATCATGAATAAAGCTTCTTATCCATTTGAGAACCTTGCCTTGGATCCCAATCTC
>NC_081443.1:10935869-10942482 GCF_007210705.1 Tigriopus californicus
ACCCAAAGGTCATTGAGCGAAATTTCATTCCAACCCAAGATCAGATACTTTCTAGGTCCTTTGCAAGGCTAATGGAATCTTGGGGAACACCTGACTTGACATTATGTATGTCACTAAGGGATCCCACGACCTTAACAATTTGCTTCCTATCATGAATGAAGCTTCTTATCCATTTGAGAACCTTGCCTTGGATCCCAATCTCATGAAGTCTATTCAACAAAAGACCATGATCTACTTTATCAAAGGCCTCGGCAAAATCAAGATAGACAACATCTACTGACTCGTGTCTTTCCAGTCCCTCAACGACCTGCTCTAAATGCTCAATCAGTTGGGTAACCGTGCTAAAATGTGCTTGGAACCCGTGCTGGCTAAGGAATAGGGTCAGCTCTAAAACTACGAAACTGAGCTATCCTATTTCTCGCCTTTCTTTGCGTCCCTGCTACGTGGACGGAGCTACACCGTACATTAAAGCACGTCTTAGTCTCATGGACTGACGGCACATGTACGGGTGAAGTAAAAGACAATCTGCCTTCGAACATCCCTTCTTCCCATTGTACTTCTCAAGGCCCAACTTGAGAAGTTTTTGACACCATTTAGGGAGGTCAAACTGACAGCCTTTTCCTTCTTCAGGACAAGGCTGCTTTCGATAAACAGGACAGACTATTTTCTCTACAACTGTCTTTTCCTGCACTATTTCAAGAGGAGGTACTACTTCAACCTCTGCATTGTTCTAATCAGTCGACTTTTTAACTTCTGGGTGAGCCTGTTGTTCAAGCAGCACCCTGGTTTCATTGACCCAAGCAACTAAAGCCTCTATCACAAAGGGCTTATTGGCTACGGAAGAATCCTTCCCAGCTAAGACCAAGTCCAAACATTGTCTAACCTCTTTGCTGACTTTTCCAAAAATAGGTTCTATCATGAATGCAGGAGGAACTATCAATGAGCAGCAAAATCAAGAGACTAAGAAAAAGAGAGAAAAAAAAAACTAAAAGGCTGTGCAATCTTGTTCTGAGATACAGGACAACGAAGCAAAGTAGGAATGACCTACTTCACATTAAACTAAACATACAAATCGATGGAGATAGAAAAAAAAGAAGTAAGGGACAGAGAAAGCAAGGAATCAAGAGACTAAGAAAAAGAGAAAGCATAAAGAAACAAAAAGGTTGTGCAATCTTGTCCTGAGATGCAGGGCAACGAAGCAAAATAGCAATGAACTACTTCACATCAAACTAAACATAGAAATCTAAGATGGAGATAGCAAACATGAAGTAAGGGACAGAGAAAAGCAAGGAATCAAGAACATATGTAAACTAGGAAAACAACACAAAAACACAGAAATAAACTCAACAAACTGGTCTAACACAAAAAATGAAATCAATACACTAATGAACAATAAATTCTAACTGTAAAGGACCAATACAATCAAACTAAAGAACAGCACAACGATTTTGAACTACGTAGAGATACTACGAAACAAATCAGAGAGAAACTGCTAAAGCTAAACATAAACATAAATGAGCAATAAACTTATTAGGTTTTAAAGTAATTACGTCTTACCAAAGAGCCGTGAAAAACCAAACCTAATTGGGAAAAAATCCCCCTGAAAAATCCCCTTTCCAAATTCAAAGAAGGCCTGAATAACTTCCTCCAAACCATTCCTTTATACCTGGGTATCCTCAAATAGCAAATTCTAGCTCGATCTATTCAAAACATCTTTCTGTGTATATTAAATAAGTTACTATTATTATGATTATTATAAAGTCAAAAACTTTTGTTTTGAGGATTTTGGCAAGGGAAATACTATTGTTTTACAATCTTTCAACTCTTAAACCCAAGATAATGAAGTGTGGGACCTCGACTAAAGTAAAAGGAGGTGTAAATTATGACTTCATTTTGAATTGAATTTTCCAATTGAAAAATGAGAGGGATTTGCCTCTCACAATTGATCTTGCCTAGGGTAGGAGCATTTGTTCTTTTATTAGAGTAGATTAATGTTGATTCTCCTTCATTTGTCACGACTAGTGATATAACATTTTTGAGCTTTCACTTCACAAAGTAAATCAATATTAAGGTTGATATAATGGAAGAATTTGAATGTGTCTATTCAATGCTTGCAGACGTGAAGCTTTACTTTTAACATGTCTTTGGGTTGCTAAGGTTGGCCCCCTAACATTACCAAACAGCACAAGTTTTTTAAAACGTTCCCCCCAAAAACTCGTTTAAGTGTCATAGGCCTATTTGTGGCATTCCTCTTTCTTGATCGGCGGAGTGACGCTGTTAGTACATTGCCGTCCTACCTCTGGTTCTCTATATACCTTGACTAAAACTGTAATGTTTTAGGATGAGGAAGGCTGAAGCACTTTCACTTCGAAGTTTTTGATACATGGACTGAGATCTCGAGAGAGGCCTGAAATTTTGCCGTCACTCTTTTGCCACATTCTCCACTTGGGTATTTTAAAAAAATTCACGTAGACCAGCACTTTCACACAATCACCTGGAATTTGGAACGTAAATGGAGGAATGCTTTGCCCAAGTGAATGAATCTGTTTTCGATTACTCTAGAGTCGAATCAATAAAGGATAATCTTAGCCAACTCCATAATTGCAATGATTACAGTAACATATCATAGTAAACTAAAGGCCAAATGAAACTTGAAATGCAAATTAATCGAAAAAAGGCAATATCCTTACCGAAGAAAGAGAAGAGTCACTTTTGGCGAAGACCTTCATCGTTTTCCACAAAATATTAACTTACTCAATAGAACGGTTTTGAATTAATGTTGAGAAATAAAAAAAAGAAAACAGTTGAATCGTGAATCTTTTGAAAATTCTTTTTCCAGTGTACGTGGATGCGAGTGATTCTTGTAATGAGCTTGCCTTTCAATTTGGTTCATCATCATCTGTATCTCGTCAATGGTCCATTAAGGTAACCACTCGTCAGCATAAAAAGCTGCAACAATTTCAATTAAACCCTAAAACTGTGTCGAAAATCAAGGATTCTAGCCGCACAAGTAGGTTAGTGTTCAGAAAATTGATATTTTAAGTGGCATGAAGTTACAAAGTGCATTTTATTAAAAATCAGTTGCCCGGTTGCCATATTGATAACTAAAGTCGTCACAAAAATTGAGATCATTATTGTCTAATTCTCGCTAAATTTTAATTCTGGCACTGTTGATACTTCGGCAATGGACCATCTTTGAGTTTTACTGTAATATGCATTAACTTGCCTCATGTCTCCTATTATGCAATCCATTCTTTTGGGACAACTTAACAAACATGCGTCTCTTGATTTATGGTGTTCAGCTTTAAAAAGAAACGAAATAAGTTGAAATTCATGAAGGCATTGTGAAGTGAAAAACTTTAAGTGAACACTAATCATAAAATGTGAATCCTTTTCTTTTTCCTCCTAACAACTATGGGCGTATGTTAGAAACGGTTGTCCGATGTCCAATATGCACTTTTTGTGATCAACATCATGGGTGTCGAAAAGCTGGATGTTGGACATCCGATGCCTGGCTTGACTAAAGAGTAAAAAACCTGTTCGGAATCAAGGCCCAGTAGATCATCCATTGCAATGTTTAGTTGATGGTTGTCCATACATGTATTTGTAATGTAATGTAATTGTACGAGGGGAGTACCAAACAAACCGGGTTTAACGTATTTTCTCAAAAACTACAGGTGATATCGAAAAACTTTATTAATATTACTTTTCGACGTAATCGCCCTGGACAGCAATACACTTTTTCATCCTTTTCATCCACCTGTCAAAGACGTGTTGTATCCCCCATTGCAGAGTTGTCAAAGTACCCTCTCCACAGCGTCCTTAAGCCCAAGTTCAGTGACATAGCTGTCTCCAGAGAGCTTGGCCTTGAGTTGTGGGAACAGCCAGAAGTCACAGGGTGCAAGGTCAGGGCTGTAAGGGGCATGGGGCAATACATTGACCTTTCTCTTGGCAAAGAACTCCATGGCGGCCTTGGAGGTGTGAGATCTGGCATTGTCCTGGTGAAGGATCCACCCAGCCTCCAACTTTTCTGGCTTTTTCTTCCTAAAATGGTCCAAAAACTTGGAGATGACTTCAATGTAGTAGGCCGAGTTGATGGTTTGGTCTTTGGGCAGCCCGTGGTGGTATATCATACCCTTGATGTCAAAGAAGGCAATCAGCATCAACTTTTTGGTCAAATGTTGGACCTTGGCCCTTCTAGGTGGTGGAACCCCCTTTTTCCAGCCACTGTTTTGACTGGACCTTCATCTCTGGGATGAAAAAGGACACCCGTGATTCATCCATAGTGACAACTAACCAAAAAAGGCCTCTCCTTATTATAAATGACGACGTTGAAGATCCTCCGCCATCACAATTTGCTTTGCTTTATGCTCAGAATTGAGGAGGCGGGGCACCCAACGTGCGGCCTTTTTGAGAGGCAGAGGTCATCATGAATGGTCTTTTCAATGGTTCCACGACTTAGGCCAAACTCTGATACGAGATCTTGGATTAATTTTCGACGATTGTCCTTTGTCAAATTTTCAACCAGAGTGATGTTATTGCCTAACTGAATCCGTTTGGGCGTGCCTTTTCCGGCCCTAGATTCGGCGTCCTCCCTGCCCTCCTTGAACTACTTAAACAAATCGAATACTCTAGTTCTAGAAAGAGCCTTGTCCCCGTAGGCCCCCTTCAGAAGGTTGTAGGCCTCTGTTGCAGTTTTGCCAGCCTTGGCGTAGGTTTTTATGGCGCCGTACTGCTCGGTCATGGCTATTTTCTAAAAAATCCGGAGAGGTCAAACGGACAACTTGTCTCATCAAGCAAATTCACGCTCAATCAAATAATCTATCAAAACAAACAGTTTACCATCGGAATTGCAAGAGTTAGATCTTTCATGTGAATCCAGTTTTATGGCGGGAAATTTGAAAATAAGGATTTTATAAGGGTTGTCCCGATTTTTTTGGTACGCCCCTCGTATTTGAATACCTCTCAACTTTCACTTGCTTGTGAAGCAGGGGGTTCTAGAACAATTTGAGAAGAACTCAAACCAAGACAGAGCTCGACCCCTCAAATGATTAAAGATTGCCCCTGGGTCGAGCTGTGATTTGTGTTGGGTTGTTTGTTTAAGTTTCCGAGATAACCTTAAAAACGGGTCACTAATAACAATTTTCCATTCATTTCAAATAGATCACTCAATACGGTTGTGATTATGACAATCTGGCACCAAAGGGCTGCACCCAATATCATTTTGGCAACAGTGAAGGAGTACTGAAGACCTACAACTATGACGGCGGTGTCCATTTGGCCAATCAATTGCAAAATATCGGTATAAGGTTGGTGCGTTCTGCTTTTTCAATTCATGAAATTCCTGAAAGATTTACCCAAACACATCAAGCCAATTCTCAGCTATTATGTCGTTCATGATCTTGATGGAACGCCTTGTCAGTGATTTGTGTTGCGGAAGTGGTCATGCGGCTGTTTAAGGTGAGACACTTTAGCTGATATGTTCGTGCCATTTGACAAGGGTAATATCTTCTCGTGCCACTTGGAAATTAGATTGGCAGTTCAAACATTATTAAGAACTGTACAGCAATTGCGAACTAATCCTGAACTAGGCCATGATTAACCATAATTTTCTTACTTCTCTGCTCAAAAATGGTCTAAAGAAATGATCTCGGTTTGCGTTTGATGCCAGGAAACTTCCCCGACAGAGCTTATTCCAGTTGCGAATACAGCTTGTTAGAGAAGCTTATTCGACGGCTGGATCTACTTTTTGTAATGCTTCACCATTTTACTCATCCCAAAATATTGGCACGAAAATATGAATACCATGAAGCAAATAAGGTAAAGCAACAAAGCAAAGAAGCTAGCAAGCGGAGAAGCGCACGAACATATTCGCTAATATTATGTTTCAGGCATGTAACAGTGAAGGTTTGAGAAAGAATCACGAAGTAAAAAAGTCGAATTGTCAGTTGTATTTTTTGAAGCCAGAAAAATCGAAGCTTAATATGTTTTGGCATTTCCCTCAAAATCTGATCAGGCTCTTTAACCCCAGGTTTTATTGGTACCGTTCGTGCCAATTCCCGACTGATAACTCATTCCTTCTTTTTTCAAGACAAGAACGTGGAAATTGTGAAATATGTTACGCTCCAATACTGGAATCCGACTTTCAAGTTTCTGGTACATCAAGTGAATCAGGATTCACTGGGGTAAGTATCAGACATTGATTTTGATTCGTCCACTGGCCAATAGCATCGAAATAATCGAGGATATGTTCAGTCTCGTCTTTCGTTGAGAGCAGACGCACAAATTGTTGTTCCTGCTCTTGATAGAATGGAAGGTCTGAGCGTGTGTTGTGTTGCCTAAGTGGTCGTGTGCTGTTTGCTTAATAGCTTTCTCCTCTTCTTATCGGGAGTCGGAGAAGGTGTGAACCACAGACCATATAATGACTGTGGTGTGAACACAGACCATATGTTTTTTTGGTTTGGTTTGGTTTGGTTTTTCACGGGCAAACCGCAACAGGGAATGTAATCCCCAGTACTATCAAAATGAAAGGTTGTATTTCGTCTATTTATTACCTTTCAATTTTTATATGATATTTGGTCTACCAACGAATTTGAGTTGGCAGACCGAGCTA
>NC_081443.1:10942893-10955830 GCF_007210705.1 Tigriopus californicus
AATCCTGTGATGTTCCTAGTGAAACATCTTTGGACTTGCTCGACCTTTTGCAAACCTGAAACCTTTTGCAAACCTGTAATGTCGTTATATGATCTGTGGGTGTGAACGACCAGGCACAACAGCGTAATTGGTCGACAACGCTTGATAAAGGGATTGGCTGGATGTCCCGCACAAGCTAGATTGAGGGTCACATTCTGATGTCGCTGCTTCATGAATGGCACTCATTGTTTGGGGGCTATTTGCAAATAACTAAAGAATTAGGTCTACCAGCCGTAACTTCAAGGTATTTCAAGATACCTACCAGCCCATTTCGTCGATTTGTGAGTTGTTGAAGATGGTGTAAATTTTTACCTGATCGGCCCTGTATTGTCGTGTGATATATTTTCAATTTTTGTTCATGCAATATTTCACTTTTTTCGTCGGTCGATATTTTTAGCGGATATATTCGTGCTCTTGTCCACCTCTACCTTATCCGCTTCATAGTATTCAAAATTTCGTGCCAATATCTTGGAATCGAGGAAAATGGTGAGACATTAGAACAAGTAGAACCAGTTGTCGAATAAGCTTCTCTAACAAGCTGTATTCGCAGCTCGAATTGTGCTTTTGTCTTGGAAGCTTCCTGGCATCAAACGCAAATTGAAACTACTGAGATAATTTCTTTCAACGTACAATATGCATTTGCAAATCAGAAACCTGACATCATACCATGCAATGAAAGATGTGAGTGATGTCTTTCACGATGCTATTACAAAGCGGTTTGACAAGTTTCTTCGCCTCTTGGATCCAAACTTTCAACGCCTTTTTGAACAGGCCAATCACAAAGATGGTTTTTATTCAACTGACCAATCAAGCCCGATATGTAGAGTCAGATGCTTCTACCTATGGGAAACGGTCAAGCGGACAATTTTTGAATCAGGTACCCCTATCGAATGGCACGATCATTTCATGGTGCTATGCGAATAGGCGTAAGCAGTTAAGCGGAGAAGCGGATAGTGGCACGAACCTATCAGCTTTTATCCCAAGTTTAGGTCATTTCATGTATTTTTGGTTTAAGCAGTATGTTATTTTTGAATTATTTTGCTTGTTCCATGCATATATTGTATTGTTAGTGTATTTAGTTTCGTTTGTTTAGTTCAATTAGTTTAGCTTCGTATTTTCAATACAAAACCTGGTTCTAGAACATTCTTTTGTTCCATTTGATTATTGTTCCAGTGTGTTGATCAGTTGGCGTGCGCTCGCTGAGACTGTCTAGGTTGATTAGCCAAGAGCCGGTCATCATAGTCGACCCATTGGTCTGCCTCTTTTCATTCCCTTTCTTTTCTTACTCTCTGTTGCTATTCCCAGGCATGGAGGTCTCAATTTAACTGGAGTTCTATCAAATTGTCGCGGTATACCCCGGTAGGCTTTGATCTCATTAGGAAACGGGGCTAAAACGATGAGTTAGGCCTTAACTTGGATAGGTTTTCATCCTCCAGCCTGTTCAAGAGGTTACTGCTGATCATATCCGGTCAATATAGTCCAATTTTAACGTATATTGCTGTTTATAATTCAAGATGATTGACATTGGAATTCCAGGATCATGTAGAAGTTGGCCCCTTTTTTGCTCTCCAGCCCTTGCGTTCTGTTTCCCAGTAGTGCAGCTGATTCTTTGGTCACGGCGGTAGTTTCTCTTGCCCTCTTGGCTCTGTCTTCTACCTTTTTCCAAGGATTGTTTTCCTCTTGCCTCCAGAATATTTTTCCATGTTTTGTTCAGGTTTCCCATATTTTCGATTAGCATCCCTCAAATAGCCTTGCTTTCAAAAACCTTGGAAACTTTGTTGAAGGGACTTTCTGAAGGGCCAGGAACTGCCAAGGGCTGGTTTTGGATGAGAAAACTCCATTCTCCATTAATAGGGCATGTCAAGTGAAGGAAATTCAAGGAAAAATGTGGTCCGGCACCCTGATTTTGGGCATTTCGGGGAGGCAGAATTAAGACAAAAATGACAGGCAACTCGCACCATCCGCCCATTGAATTTTCAATGATCCAGTGATTTTGAGTGAGCTGTGCTACAAAACCCAACAAAATGAACATATTTGGTATAATTCGGTGAACGCTAGTGATGTGTTTCGATCCGGAAAATCAGCTATTAAGCTTAAAGAACCTCTGGTAGGGCTCCCATTCCAACGAAAAAGGGTAGAGAAATGAAGACCCAAGATCAGGAACGAGTTTTAAAGCAGCCCTGGTTCTGAGACCTAGAACGGCAGGGTCGCGTTTTGCCACTCATTTAAGGAGTTTTTATTTTGGTATTGCGCTCTCTTTAGCTTGTGATTGGAGCCCTAACCGAGGTCCTTGAAGCTAAAAAGCTGACCTTCCGGATCAAAACACATCACTTATGAACGCACTATCAAATTGGCTCAATACCACAATGCTATTTGCTTAGACAAGCAGGTAAAGTGAAATAAATGCCAAAATTCAATGCATGCAGTGTGGTTTGGCTGGGCATGTTGTCTTCGATTTTACTCCATGGAATAACATTAGTTGTTCTTGAACGCGTTCACTTGACAAGTCCTATGAGCCTTTCATTTTGGAAGCCTGGATAGCTTGGGTTGGTCACACCCAGCCACTCCTTGACTATAGGATGAACCAGTCAAGAGTACGCAAAACTGACAGAAGCACCGACACTCTTGATTTGCTAGATCACGGACGTCTAGAGATATGGACTGTGAATTGAAGCAAAAAAATCCTGTCTCCCAAACCATTCACTATATTCAAAATATGCAGTTCATACGACCACAAGATCCTGTTGACTAGATGAGTTTGGCCAAGTTTGAGCTCCAAGCTTTGTCTAGGGAACTCGGGAGATATGGTCAAAGTTATGTGGTAAACACTAAATGAAATTCGAATTTTCGACTTACTCGTGGCCACCTATATTAGCGTTTGACACCATAATTTTGAAAGTAACCACTTTGAATTTAAATTTTTTGTTAACTCTTTTTTGCGAGAATGTCTCATTGGATCTGTAATTGACAATATTTGTGTTAGTATCTATAAAGTCTTGTCCCATTCTGGGTTCAAGGAGCGCCATTCGAGGCGATGATCCACAGGACCTGCCTTTGATTGAGAAGATCTACGTTTCTTATTATTCTACTTTTTTTCGAAAAGTGACTCAGAGTTGATATGACCAAGAGGAGGCCGATTAGGCTGGAAGCTTGTTTGCAGTCCATATCTCCAAAAGTCCGACGCTAGATCCACCTCCTGCGAGAGAGCATAGCACATATAGAATACTCTTAATATTTGCGATGTCTAAAAACGATAGAGATGCACAGAGGCCCACCTCAGGGGCAGGCAACAGTTGTCTACACCTCATGGTCAAGTCTCCCAATGGACTTATCCCACCCCTGTCCTCTCTCCTTTCCTTTTTCCCTGCCAGAGTTCCTCCCCCTTCTCCTTCCCTTTTACCCTCTCCTCAAAGGTTCTCTCATCCATGATGAGTTTTTTTCCAAAAGCATGATCTTTGAAGTTTTGAAGGCCTAGTTAAAGATTTGATCGCTCTAGTCCATCGAAGGAAATCAGCCCGTCAAAGGGCTTTATCGAAATGTGCATTGTCATATTTCCAGAAAAGACAGCACAAAGATCAAGGCTTTTGAGGAACTGGCTTAAGTTAAGCAGGTCTCGTTCATTTCTATGACAGAAACTTGGCTTCGACCAGGGGTCGTAGATGAAGAGCTAGCCAGGGTTGGTTTCAATTTAGTTCGATGTGATAAGAGTACCCCCTGAAAATCCTATTTTGCCCCATCTATATATCCGGAAAGATTTGCACATTAGCGAAGTTCACATGTCCAATTAAGAAGTAGAACCATTAGGCCAGCTTTATACCAGGATGGAAAACCATGATTGAATCTGGTTTTAGGAAGGAAGTCGGAGTACTGTTGGGGCGAGTTTTTGGCAGCAGTCTTTCTGTTCGACTTGAGTACAGAGAAATACTGGACTCGCCCCATCGCTAGCCCTACTTCAATCCTAAAACCAGATTCAATCTTGGTTTTCCATCCTAGTGTATAGCCACCATTAGTCACTAGACGTAGCCTTGGACAAGATGATTTCCTTTGGGGGTGTTTGCTCCACTCTTGCAATCCCTGAATGGTTTCCGAAAGGTGGAACACAATCTAGAATACCGAAGTTTAGAAAGCAATTGTTAAAAAAGAGTTGCAAACTAGGAAAAAAGCTTCAGAGAAATTTGAATCCAGTAATTAATACTAGGCTTCAAAGAAAGTTGGATTTGATTAAAGGAAGGTTTAAGTCCTCCGTTGAGAAAGACTAGTTGAAAAAGGAGAGTGGTTCAGGAGGTCGATGGCGAAGCCATAGACAATGTTGAGGCTATAGCTAACATGCCTGGAGATCAGTTCTCTAGTGTGATTTCACATCCTCAGAGTTTAAGAGCAACAGCTTATTGCGCTAAAGATGATTCTGTTGAGATTGCCGAGGCTAGTCAAGTTGAGGACTTACTCGTAGATGATCTTGTAGTCACAGATCAAGATGCTTTAGAGGCGATAAGGAACTTGAGAATCTCGAGCTCTCCTGGTCCTGATGGTGCGACATCTCAGTTTCTGATGAGATGCTCACTGGTTCTTGCTCCTGTTTTCTCGTACTTGATGCGTTGCATCTTGGACCAGGGCAAGTTCCCCTCATCTTTGAAGCTAGCTCACCTTGTTTCAATCTTTAATTGGGAGATAAGTCGCTCCCCAGTAATTATAGGTCGATTGCTCTCACTTCGAGTATTGCAAGGGTATTTGAGAAGATCATGAAATTCAAACTCGTTGAATTTCTTGACATCCATGAAGTCCTTCCTCCTAGCCAGCATGGGTTCCGAGCACATTTTAGCACGGTTACCCAACTGATAAAACATATTGAGCAGGTTATTGAGGGACTAGAGAGCCATGAATCAGTTGAGGTAGTTTATCTCGACTTTGCCATGGCCTTTAACAAGATAGATCATGGTCTTTTAGTTAACAGGCTCCATGAGATTGGGATCCAAGGCAAGGTTCTCAATTGGTTGAGCAGTTTTATTTGTGGTAGGAAGCAATTGCTTAAGGTCGAGAGACCCCTTAGTGACCTACATGATGTCATTTTAAGCCCTCTCCTTTTCATCCTCTTCCTTGCATTAATGGAGAAGCTGGGTATTATTAATGATATTCATATTCTTCCTTTGCGGACTTCCTTGCGTCTACTTGGAATGGAGCTCCCAGCAGTTCTTGACGAAAAACTGAACTTATATTATACTCAATTATTTCATACAGGATTTGATTGACAAGCGAATTAGAGTTGGTGGGTCTGGCTAGCCCTTGAATAAAGGGATGATTAAGTCTGACTTAAATCCTGCTACTGGATCAGCACCTACATACTCTCAACGAACAATGAAGGAGCCCAAAAAAGAAGAGAGGCGGACTTCATTGTTTTAACCAGCCTGGATTCTCGAAGGCTTCGAGATGCTCTCAAAACTCACATTAAGCCTCTATGGTCACTGCAATCGATCCTAAATCCTGGGTTGGGACAAACCTCATGAATGCTTTTGAAAACGTACAGTATCAGATACCTTTCGTAGCTTCTTTGAATAGTGTGCAGTATTCCTAGCCTCTCCCAAGGAGGACGCAATTTAACTGGAGCAATTTATCCATTTGTCGTCGTATTCCCCGGTAAGATTTGGTCTCATTAAGAAACGGTGCTAAAACAAAGATTTAGGGCTTACCTTGGATCGGTTTTCAATCTTTTTCTTTTTTAAGAGGCTATTGCTGATCATATCCAGGCATTATGCTCCGTTTTTCACGTATTTTATTGTTCATAATTGAGAACGATTGACAATGGAATTCAAGGATAGAGCGATTGTTGGCCATTTTTCGCTCCGGAGTGCTTGGATGATTGTGGCAACCACTGACATCAAAAATATTTTGGCACTTACCATGAATTCTTCTCACTCGTAATTTTCATTTCCGCAATTTAAATTTCTTCTCAAAGGTTAGCCAAGGACTCTTAAGAGAGGAAACGACACGGCTTTCCTCTGACTGACAAGTTAGGCCATTGTGTTGAATTAAGCCAGCAGCTCTAGTATCAATAAAACATGATTGACCATGCCACATAGTACATTTAAGGTTGTATAATAAATAGTGATTTCTTTGATATATAACTCTGTTCATATTACAAGTATTTCTTCATATATCTTAAATGTCAATAGAATAAATAAAAAACCATGAACATCAAATTAATCAATCTAATAGTCTTTAAAACTAGTGAAATATGGCGCAAAACTTGCTCAAAAACACTTATAATGATTCTTGCTTCAAATTTTCTTTCTATATCAATAGATGAGGAACTTGTACTGACATACACCAAAAGAAATGTATGAAATAGGCAACAAAAGTGCATGTACGTAACATTGCCTTATTTGAATATCTGGGATGGACAATTGATAACTTTATTTTTATCCATCACTTTGACAAAACAAACATCAAGCACTGAGGGAAAATGGACGGGCTTTCTTTGAGTAGAGTATAAATATCTATTTGTTAGGAAGTTTACAAAAAAGACAGGCATTATTGAAGGTGTGCAGAGTGATATCAAGGCCACCAAAGTCCAGTTTATAAAATGTCAATTTGAATTTTGGACTCCAATCAATTTGTTTTTAGCAAAAGCATCCAAAATAGTCAAATAAAAAAGGTTTTATAATTTCAAAAATGCCTACTTTTGATTTAAGGCCCTTTCCCAGAGTAAGAACTATAGTTTCAAAACAAAGGCATCAATTTACTTGAAATTTGATCAAGATGTTTTTGAAAAAAAAAATCTTCAAATAATCTTTTTTTGCAAAAAAAATATTGACCAATTGAGTTTGAAGCAAATTCTTCCTTTACCAAGAACACTTAATTGGTTTTTAATAATTGTACTTCAAGGCATGTCAGATGTTATTTTAAGCATATTTACATGCCATGTTTGAAGCAAATACTTTTAATGGTTACACTAATGGTATTAGAAACTGTTGAATGGTTCCATATATGTCTTCCTGATCTTTGATCTGCCGTTGTTTGCTCACCAATTTACACATTACACAGTTCCTACATATCAATGTCTCCAACGTGTACTTGTTTCCATTGTTCTTATTTCAAGTAAAATTTCCACTTAAAAGGAACATATTTGTGCAATAGCTGTGCCATTTGATTTTACATTCAAAAATATCAGCGCCAACAGTTTAGGCCTAATTTGACGGGAAAGGTTTGGTGATCACAAAAGGTGGCGTTTCCTTGCACTAGTGTCCTTGGGTTAGCTCATGTCTCTCAACTCGAAAATTGCAAAGGAGTAATTTTTTTGAATTTCTCGATATCCATGAATTTCTTAGCCAGCACGGGATCCGGGCATATTTTAGCACTGTTACCCAACTGGTTGAGCATGTACCGGGTGTCGAGGATAAGATTAGACACACAGTTTTTTCTTTCTAAAATCCTTGAAATCTTTCAAGGTTGCGTGAGTTTTATATCATTTTTTGTCATTGTCTGCTCTTTTCATTTATGTAAACAAAAATACAAAAAAGTCAAAGCTGAAATCTATGAAAGCAAAAAGAGAATCCATTGTAGCTTTGCTGTGTGCGGGATACACTTCTAAAGAAGTAAGTTGGAACCTTTAAGTAGCAGCCGGACGATTTATGATGTCAAAATCTGTCTTGATTGACAAGGTGACCGTAATCCCCCTCCTAGGAATGCAAGAACACCAGCAGTTAGATATCCAAGAGTGGTAGCTGGAATAAAAAGATGCATCAAGGCAGTTCCAAGCAAACCAATGTGATGCAGTGGATTGGATCTCCAATCTGGTTGCCAGAGGGATTTAACTTAATGCAGATGCCTAAATTGAGGTTTTCAAGTCTACAGTGATACCTTGGATGAGATAAGTAGCATAAAACCGGCCCTTTGTATAGCAACAATACTTTGCTCCTGCTCATTCAGCCAAAAGGACAATCTCCTATTGGGATAATGAGGTAATCCTGTTTTGGAGGCCTAAACTATGGCCCCCGAATTCTCCAGATCTTAAAACTCTGGACTATGCTGTGTGGTCCTATGTTGAGAAAGAAACTTGCAAAGAAAGACCCCCTTTAACTAAAGTTCTTGGCCGCTGAATTGATCAACCATTGAAAATTCTCTCCTACCAAAATCCGCACTTTTTGTCACTGTTTTCGGACCAGATTAGCTAAAGTCATTGCTTCAATAGGATCATATTTCGAAAACTTAGCTTTAAATAAAAAAAAATGTCAAAAAATAACGTAAATTTTACGTAGTCTAATCTATAACATGTTAGAATTTTAACTCTCAAAATTACCTTTTATGAAATTTATGATGCTTTTATGTTAAAGCGACAAATTTGTCTAATCTTATCCTCGACACCCGGTATGGTGGCTCCAAACACAGGTACACGGTACACGACGGTTTTCAAAAAGTACATGTAAACAAAAATACGCCAAATTCGTTGAAATTTGTCACACGTATACTTGATCATTTGGCGAGCGAAAGAGATCTGATCAATTTACCAATAAACTAAAGGGCAGTGATTTGGAGTGCAAAAGAGAATGTGTCCCAAAATTGCTCCTTGCCGAAAGGTCTCCATCTTCTATAGCAAGTGTCCTTGACGCCGCCACACACCTGCTTTTCATCCAGAAAAGGGTTTCATGGAAGCAATAGGCTCAAAGCCAAGACGTGATTGAGTTTAACTTTGTACCAAAAATAATTTGGTGGTACAAAACCACAGAGGTCAAGGTCCGAGATGAACCAAAGACGTATCCAAGGGAATGAACCTGAAGCAATATAAGAAGATTAGCATGATTCTCAAACCTCCAATGCCTGGCCAAAGAGCGCTATTCTTTTTTTCGATTGAGAAGCTTTTCATTGTCATTTGTAGGGTAACCAAAAAGTTGGGTGACTCTAAAAAGGTCCACTAAAACTTTTTTAGACCAATCATTCAGGCATCACCATATTTTGGGCCTGGTTCCAAAGCCAATATTTCTCATGCTTCTGCAGTAGTAGGGTCAAGTTGATGACTAAGGTGTCCATCAAAATTCACAAAAAAAATTACTACAATATATTCCCAAGAGCCTAATCACCAATACCTAGATTATTCTCCAACTACAGATTGCTCCTCCAGCATATATGATGAAGAAGACTGATGACCAAAAACCTGCAGAGTTTTCAGAACTAAGGTTTCAAGTCAAATGTAGTTTTGATTTCTAAGGAAGATAGACTGAAGCTAAAAAAAATTTCTTGGGTAAAGCTTTGCAATAAAGTTAACTTTAAACCCCGAAACTTCTTTGAGGCATTGATGTGCCCACTTTGAAGAACCATGACTAAGTTGTTATCAAGATCAACGCCATCTTTCCCATGCCAAAAGCTCAAAAAGCTAAAAACTAGGGAGACCCATATTTAACTGTTTGTAGGTAATGCCAAGAAGAACAGCTATGCGTTAAGCGATAGTCCCAAAATGTAAGCCTCTATCCATTACAAGGAGATTCATATTGATTTATAAAGTGTACCCAGTGTTTGGAGCCACCCTGTATGGCAGGTCATTAAGGGGCTGGATTCATGAGTCAGTCGAAATAGTCAATCTTAACTTTGCCAAGACCTTTGATAAAGTTGATCATGGCCTTTTGTTGAATAGACTTCGTGACATTGAGATCCAAGGCAAGGTTCTCGATTGGATAAGAAGCTTCACTCATGATAAGAAAGAAATAGTGAAGGTTGAAGAGTCACTTAGTGACATACATGATGTCAGTCTAATCAGGTGTTCCCCAGTGCTTCATCTTAGGGCCCCTCCATTTTATAATGATATTTATTGTCCCGCTTCAAAAGTTTAGTAATACTGTCAATCTCATTTCTTTTACTGACGGGTTAGTTTCTGGTAGGAATGGCCTAGGTTCCTAAATTAGAGGCTGACTTTTGTGCAACCGACGGATTCTCCGAGTTCCAAGGGTGAGAAAATCAGGTAAAGGCGATACTATCTCGACCAAAGCAGCCATGTTTCCATTGGCTATACCAGCAAGCTTAGGGTTATACTTCTCCTGAAATACTTCATCTTTGATATGGGACAGGGGCCTAGCAAATCCTCTAATCAACTCCAACAGTTGCACTGTATCGCAATCATCACGGCCGGTTAGTCGACGAAGATTTGTGTTCTTCTTCCTTCGTCGGATGGAACAGATCCATGAACTTTCCTCAAATTCTTTCAAAATCAAGTTCTTTCAAATTCAAATTTGTAACTAAATATTTCCTTGATTATGATTTCTTGATCGGTAAAAATTGGACCACCTTCCTGTTAGATCCATCACTGTTAGGTGGACTCGGCAGTTTGAACAATTTCTTCTCCTCGTTCTTTGAAAGTTTCAACTCGAGGAAAATAGAATCGGCAATCACGGTGGTCGACAGAACCTTTTTGCCCGATTCACAGTTGAAATCCAGCACCAGGCTTGGGAAGCATGGCTTTGCAATTCCAGCATAAGACTGGGGTTGATCATTGGGTAATGCAACCGATTAGTATTACTGCCAATTCCTCTTATGCTGACGATACAAAGTTAGTTTGTGGTAGGAATGGCCAAGATTCCAGTAGCCTGGCAAAGGACCTAGACCAAATCTACTCTTGGGTAACAGAGAGTGATATGACCCTGAACGGAATGAAATTCCGCTCAATGACCTTCGGGTCAACTCCTTGGAATACTCCACTCATAGATAATGGAGGTAAAGATATTGAGCAGATCTCATCTATGAAAGATTTAGGTGTAGTCCTCCAAAATAATGGAAAGTTCGATGAGCATATCCAGTTGAAAGTTGGTAAGGCTTTTCAAATGTGTGGTTGGATATAGCGCATGTTTATGTCCAGAGATAGCATCACGATGCTAACTCTGTTCAAGTCGATTGTCCATCCGCATCTTGAATATGCTTCGCCCATTTGGGCTCCAATCAGTTCAGTAGGTTTGCAAAAGCTCGATCAATATAAAAAAATCTGCTTTACTAGGAATATCACCGGAATGAGAGAGCTCTCGTGTTGGGAGAGACTGAAAAAGTTGGGATTGTACAGTACTCAGAGAAGGTATGAAAGGTATCTGATGTACGTTTTCAAAAGCATTCATGAGCTTTGTCCCAACCCAGGTTTTATGGTCAAATCTAGTGATCGTAGAGGCAGTTTGCCTTTTGAGAGCACCTTCAAGCCCTCCAAAAAAGGTATCCAGTCTAAAATTTAAAAATGACCATTTTTGACAACAACTGACAAATCACTCGAATCATTTGGGTTTGAATGGTGCATTTTTATCACTAAAGTGTGCTCTATTGAAACTCTTTTTAGTTGTCGAGGTGTTGCGCATATGGAACAAAGGGAAATGGGACAACTGGTTATGATTGTCTGGCTATTCCTGGAGCTCTGAAACAAGATGGAACGTCACCAAATCCAGGCTCACTATTTTGTGGTTACAAATTGGTTACGTCTAGTGATGTATTGGGTGTGCGAATTATAAACAAAACCATTTGCAGTGAGTATTTCAAGAAATCGAAATGACAAAATTTCATAACAATCTCCAAGAAATAATTGGTTTTTTTTGCAGCAAAACAACGGCCATTTCATATCACTTTTCGGTCCGACAACTATGAATTTTACTTCGAAGGTGGAGAGATGATGAGAAAAGGCTTTCGATTAGCCTATAGCCAGAAGGGTTGCTAGCACGGATTTTGAAGCTGGATATGATCATCGCCCGATTATTTCAAATATGTTTCACATTTTTTGCAACATATTATGACCCTGGATTCATTTCTTTTGAGCCTGTTTTCTGACGAATAATACGTAATTAATGATGACGAGTCTACCATTTTTGCTCTTATTGGTGATGGACAATGTACAATGTTAATGTACAGACATGGTTTCCGATAGCTCGTAAACCCAAGTGGATTAGCGTCAAAAGTGCTCAGAAACTAGATGGCGACAGGGCATGAGTTTTTCAACTATGTTATTTTACAAACAATTTGTTGATTTTTTTTAAAATAACCTTCACTATTCAAAAATATCACGTAATTGCTGAAGCAATCATGAAATTAGAGTTTTCGTTTCAAATATTCAATCTGAGTGACTGACCTAAACCTTAGATGATTCCTTATTCACAAACCACCAGGGACCATTTTGTGATAAGAATCGTTAACTTAGCTTAGACAAGGCCTATTTGATTTTACTTTTCAGTTTCATTTTTTGTAGTATTCCAGTTTAGTTGACGATGATCAAGTCGTGGCGGGAGCCGCGGTTGAAATTAAAAGTAAATGTGTTGGTCAACCTAGATCACGGTCGCCAAGTATTACTCGAACTAAGTTACTAGAATATACTAGCTAAGAAATGAATAATGTTGACATGGAGAGAGTAAGCCTTAGACTCTTGTATAATCAGGAGCATAGTATTGTGTACAGGGACATGGGTGCGCTCACTACGCCTGTTCCAAGTCTGTCGCTACATGTTGGGACATAGAGTCCCTCTTTGGGATGAGGGTGTGGTTCTCTCAAGACGATGCTTTGGTTCGTACACATGCCCTCGTGACAAGGTAGAGGGGAACTTTGTACCTTGTCAACAAAGAAGAAACTGAAGGAGTTCTCGAAGGAGAGTCCCTGTCTATGATAGTGGCTAGTGTTGGATTTTGCATTTCCAATGAAGTCTTGTCCCCTCTTGACTAATTAATTGATTTGATCTCCATCGAACGCAAATAAAACTTCATTTGAGTTTTAGACTTCAACCAGTCCATTTTTTTTGGTTTTTCTAACCGCTACAGGGAATGTAATCCCCAATACTATTTAAATGCAAGGTTATAATTCGTCTATTTATTACCTTTCAATCTTTATATGATATTTGGTCTACCAACGAATTTGAGTTGGCTGACCGAGCTAGTCCTTGAATGTAGGGTTGATCTGG
>NC_081443.1:10956738-10973267 GCF_007210705.1 Tigriopus californicus
TGCCTTGGATCCCAATCTCATGGAGCCTGTTAACTAAAAGACCATGATCTACCTTGTCAAAGGCCTTGGCAAAGTCGGGATAAACTACATCAACTGATTCATTGCTCTCCAGTCCCTCAATAACCTGCTCTATATATTCAATCAGTTGGGTAACCGTGCTAAAATGTGCTCGGAACCCGTGCTGGCTAGGAGGAAGGACTTCATGAATATCAAGAGATTCAACAAGTTTGAACTTCATGAACTTCTCAAACACCTTCGCAATATGCGAAGTGAGAGCAATCGGCCTATAATTATTGGGGAGCGACTTATCTCCCCCTTTAAAAATCGGTACAACATGGGCTAACTTTAGTGAAGATGGAAGCTTACCCTGATCCAAGATGCAACGCATCAAGTACAAGAAAACAGGAGCAAGAACCAGTGAGCATCTCATCAGAAACTGTGATTTCATTTCATCAGGACCAGGAGAACTTGAAAGCCTCAAGTCCCTGATGGCCTCTAAAGCATCTTGATCTGTGACTACAAGATCGTCTAAACGCTCAACTTGACTGACCTTGTCAATCTCAACAGACTCATCTTCAGATCAATGAGCTGTTGCTTCTGAACTCAGTGGGGTTGAAAACACACTGGAGAACTGATCTCCAAGCATGTTGGTCATAGTCTCCACATTGCTAATGGCTTCCCCATCAACCTCAAAAGGCCCAACAGAGTGTTTCATTTTTCTCTTAGAGTTCGCATAAGAGAAAAATGCCTGCGGATTCGACCTGACCTCTTGAACCACCTTACTCTCAGTTTGTAACTGGTCATATTCGATGGAGGCCTTAATCTTACCCTGAACTACGTCCCACTTTTTTTGGAGACTAGCCACAATTACTGGATTCGAACTGCTCTTCAGCCTTTTTGCTAGTTTGCAACTCTTTTTGAACAAAGTCCTCCTATATTTTGGAATTTTTGTCCGTGTACTACCTTTCTGAACACATTCAGAGATTGCTAGACTGGAGCAAACTTCCTTAAAAACTGAAACTAACTTATCAATGGCTGCATCTATGGACCTACTTAAGAGCTAGTGCACATTGCCCTTCCGTTGTCTGCCCTCTGGGCACTTTCCACCTCCATGTCTAGAGAACTCCTTGGAATGACCTACTTTACATAAAACTAAACATACAAATCGATGGAGATAGCAAACAAGAAGTAAGGGACAGAGAAAAGCAAGGAATCAAGAACATATGTAAACTAGGAAAACAACAAAAAAAACACAGAAATAAACTCAGCAAACTGGTCTAACACAAAATGAAATCAATACACTAATGAACAATAAATTCTAACTGTAAAGGGCCAATACAATCAAACTAAAAAAAACTACACATAACGATTTGGAACTAGAAATACTACACTACTACTACACTACTAAATCAAAGAGAAACTGCTAAAGCTAAACATAAACATAAATGAGCAATAAACTTATTAGGCTTTAAAGTAAGTACGTCTTACCAAAGAGCCGTGAAAAACCGAACCTAATTGAGTGAATGAGTGAATTGTTAATAGTGTCCGCCATTTCCTAATTGAACAACTAGCAGACGTGCCAAATTTGCAAAAACATATTTACATGTGTCAAAACAATTACATTTTTGAAAAAGACGCAGATTCCTGCCATCAATTTCAACCCATCAAAACATCTTCAGAGCTACAAGAACGATAATATTTTCTTTGATTGGAAGGATACTTGGCTNCAAGAGGGGGGCCTATATATTGTCACAATGGACAGATCAAGACCTTGGAGGTGACAAACTAACACCTCTACTTCTCCATTCGACATTTTTACATGACTAATGCTTTTAGACAGTGCTTCCGAAATAAACTCCATCTTTCTCCTATATGTTTGGATTCGCATCGATTAATTTTCATGATTATTGTTCTCAATGCCTGGAACATGATTTTCCGCCATGGTAAGTGAAAATGCCCGCCATTTTTTGTATCTTCTCGCATCCCTAGTTATGTACATCCCCCTGGGAGAATGTTGAGTGAGTGAAAAAGGTCTTCGGGGTAAGGTGAATGAATCAGGCAACTAATTGTTCTTTGCCGATACAAACAAGCAACAAGCATTATGGGGCATTTGTGGGAAATGGGGTTTTTTGGGTGGGTATATATGTTAAACATTGTTAAATATGAAGTTGGAAGAACATGTGGTTATTGAAAATGGAGCAGGGGACAGTAAGTGAGTAGAGAAGTGGGTAAGTAAATGCTGGAAGAAATGACAAGAGCAAGGACGACGTCATTATTGGACAGAGACAGTAGGGTGGGAGAAACGTAACTTTTATCCAGATGAACCGAATGCATTTTCCTTCACAGAAGTAGAACTTTAGCTAGCTCATAAAGCGTTTGTCAATTTTGATCTCAATTGAACATCTGTGTCAAAAGCAATGAGTACTTGAAACTCGGTACAAGGTGGGCATTAAATGACTTGCTTAGCTCCACCTTGGTAAGATCTTACCAACGTGGTGCTAGCTCATTCAATTTGTGCCCTCCCTGGTCTGAGTTTTAAATGCTCATAACTTTTGACACAAGCGTTCGATTGAGATCAATATTGACAAATGCTTTCTGAGGCTACATTTGAGTAAACTCGGGAAACGAAAAATGCATTTGATTGATTGAAATTGGAATTACTCATTTTCCCCACTACCGTTGCTGTCCAGTGGTGAAGTCGTCCTTGGCAAGAGGAACAACAGTACATATTCAATGCGAACAAGAGACTGTAGAAAGCAAACCGGCGTGAAGAGTCAAGGAATTTGAGGTGGAGATTTTTGACTCAATGCTAATTGACGCTAATTGGAAACAAGCTAGATTGCTATATGAGCCCCAGCATATTTCCTCATAGACTATTCTGGCGTTGGTTCAATTCTCCCATAGAATTAGTGATGAGACTTGGACGAAAATACCAATGAACATTTGTGGTTCTTTTGGGGTTTGAATTGATTTACAAGCTTTAACAGTTTAGGCAAATGTACTGAATATTTTTTTATTAGCAAAAAATATCTCCAAAAAGAAGTTTCATATTACGCTGAAGGTTTGAGTGATTTTACTACTAAATTGGAGCGTTCCCCAATTGTTACAAAGCTCGGTTTTAACACATTAGTTAATACCACCAACCTTGTGTTTCCAATTCCAAATGCTGTAAAGTCATCATTACGTCATAAAACGGTTTTTTCTACATTGCATATTTCACTACATTGCACTCATGCAAACACCCCGTTAATACTTAAGCAATTCTAAATCTTTGATGATGTTGGTTCTGCTCCCATGAATTTGATTAACAATGAATCATTGTTCTGGCTTGCTTATCAGAGCGCAACACTTTCTGAGAGACGCTGAATGTGCTAATCTGATTTTTTGAGCAGCCGCAAGGTAAAAAACGCAAAATTATCGTAATAGGTTCCGAGAATTCCGCATAAGTGCCAGCTGGTGCCTGAGCTTTGAAACTGGTTTTTTAATCGCCTCAACAAACCCTCGTAAAAAAAATAGTTATTCACATGAGATGCTCACTGGTTCTTGCTCCTGTTTTCTCGTTCTTAATGCGTTGCATCTTGGATCAGGGCAAGTTTCCCTCTTCACTAAAGTTGGCTCACGTTGTTCCAACTTTTAAAGGGGGAGATAAGTCGCTCCTCAGTAATTATAGGCCGATTTCTCTCACTTCGAATATTGCGAAGGTGTTTGAGAAGATCATGAAGTTCAAACTTATGGTAACCCTGCAGAAGGAAATACAGGGAAACTACGTCTCCATACTGTTGACCCCGACGTGAATCCATTAATTATTATTTTTGAGGGAACTAACGTGGAAAACTCCGACGTTAAGCCAATCATCAATGTCGGTGTGGTTTTAGTGAAACTTCCCTCCTTCTGACCCGGTCAAATCGAACTTTGGTTCGCTCGGGCTGAAGCAGAATTTATCAAAGCGATCATCAGTACCGAGAGAACAAAATGGGCTTATATTGTATCAACACTAAGCGAAGATATTGTGATACGAATATTCGATCATGTTAGCTCACCAAACCTTGGTCGAGAATATTTAGAAGCAGGAAATGATTGGGAGTAAGGACTTTGCATCACTGGGATCTGAATTTCGTAGGTCAAGGGCCTGGAATTCAAGAATCCATTGACCTTGGATAAGACTACTATAAAAATCAACCAGACCCACCACTTTCTGACCTTTTTCTAGAAATGAGCATTTCAATGGGCCCAAACAGACCCATGGATGAGTAGACAAAGGGGGGTCGAGCTTGTTCCAATCGCTCAAGGGGTAAGTCGGCCATTTCTTGCGTGCTAGGTTTGGCTTTCATCTTCCTACAATGAGAATACTCCATCAAGGTCCGCTTAATGGCCTCACGCCCCCTTAAGACCTGATTCTCAGACAGGCCAGTCCATGTTTCACACCAGGGTGTTTGTTTGCGAGGTGATCTTCCTTTAGAATGATGATGACTTGATGAATTATTTATTTCTGGTCGCAGGAACACGAGATATACAGTTTTCAATTTGTATGGTTCCTATTGATCGACCTTACGGATTATTATATTCCACGTCACAAAAAGATATGTTTCACAATGTCTTGGTTGCTTCTTTGCATTCATATTTGTTATTACTGAGTAGATAGGTCCCAAGTCTTGTTTAAACTTTTCAGTTTAGCTTTGCTTTCTTCCTCCCTGATGTGCACAGGCAGTCTTTCCCAAATTTCAACAATTCTGGTAATAATTGACTTCTTGGTTGCTTGGGGAGGGTAGGCTCTGGACGATCTTTGGCGCGTGTTCTTTTCACCCAAATGAACCTCCATTCGTCCGGCTGTAAGGGGATGATTTAACCAGTCTTTTCCACAATACCAAGCCAACAGAGCTATCGCACGCATTACAATAACGTCTACAGAAACCTGGTTTGTTTTCTGTAGAAGCTCTTTAATAATAAGCTTGGTAAGTGGATGACAAGGAGCCAGTAAAATAAATAGGATGTCACTGAACGTATCCAAGTTGAGCCTGACTGAGCCGTTCTCTGGCACGGAGTAAACCAAAGTCGTCCACAGGTGGAGAAAATTCCAAAAGACGTGAGCGCTTAGGTAAGTGATGTCCTGCAGTTAACGCTTGAAGTTTGATTGAATACATTTGAATCTTCTTGGATAAGCAAGGTTGTCATGCCACCATGAGGATGCGCCTCATTGAACCCGTCAATAACTTCTTGTAAAGTGTCGCAGTTTGTTCCCATTAGCTCTACTATGATATGGAGTTGGACAAATCGAGAACGAACTTCCACGGTGGTATCTTTGATGTAACTCCCGGCGTGGGTGGATGGGGCTGTGGCACGCCTACGAACTTTTCTCGCGCACAAATACCAACGCTGAGAAATTCTGGATCAGCTAGCTCCTCTTCTGATTAAAGGGCCCTTTGCGAGCGGTTTCAGCAAACAATGTATGTTCATTAAAATATTCTGTAGTTTCATCATTCAAAAGGACACAAATTTAAAGTTAACAGCAAAATGCCAAGGTACCTTGATGTTGAAGGAGTTGAACCAGATGACGACAAAGGAGGCAATTAAGGTGGTGGCGTCACGTCAGCCGCGTCTTATGATTGGAGTTTGCCTTGTTCAGGGTTCAGATCAAACGAGATAGTAGAGTCTATGGTTACGGGCAAAGATGAATAAGACAAGACGTACACTGTTGGCAAAGTCGTCTCACAAATTACTTTTTTTAACACGATTTTTTTTAGCTCGAAATTGCGAGTCACTGAAACTCCTTACTTTTTTCAACACTTTGAGTTTCAACGTCCTGATGTCGTGGGCTTTGATCAGATTCCCAGCCTGCGGCATCAACACCGGTTGGTTGAAGTTGGAGTGACAGAGGTTGGCCTTCCTCAACTAAAACTTCGTCTTGTTCCAGACAATTCTCGAGTCGAATTTCGGCGATGCACGGTTCCACCTCTTGCGGCCAGCCTTGTCACGAGCTATTGCATCACTTCGTTCTTGGACACCCCGGTCAAAGTGACTCTCGGAATCGACGTTAGAATTCGTTGCGATCTCCCGCCCTAGCCAACACATCCCGGCGGTCAAAATGGCTCAATCTCCGCGAGGGCGGTGGACCTTCACCCACCCGTCTTTTTAAGGTCTTTGACAAACGCACATTTTTTCTTCAGAGCTCGAACCCGGAAATAACAAGAGACGGGAATATAATGATCAAAACATTCCAATACAAAAGAAAAAACCAATTTGGGAGTGCTCAGTCCAGCCCATGAACCTTTAGGTTGTTCCAGGCCCGTTTCAAGGTGGCAGACTCGTTATGGTCATCCCCTTGCAACCCCTCAGAAACGTTGCACTTTTTGGCCACATCCACCTATAGCTTTCTCTTAGGATGGCGCAACTCCTGTTCAATCCCAACTTCACGGACGAGCATGCTCCAGCACACGCACAAAGTTCAAATGATGCCTCACTTGAGAGCCACGCTTGGGGACATCCATAGCCGCGGCAAGATGTAGACGAGGTCCAAGATTCGGGGAGATGGTCGGTGTGCGTTTGAAGTGTTCACTGATGCCTCATGCACCCGAGTCGCTGTGGTTAGATAGGTTAAATACGCCAATGGTGGCGAGACCGATTCAGGAAACTGTTCTGTTTACTTTTTCCATACGAGTATTGTTGATAGTAGTAAGTAAAGGTCTATATTAAGCCTATTTAGTAGTAAGTTAAGGTTCACTGTTAGTGAGTATGGTCGCAAGCATACTCGCGCTTAGAGCTCTACTTGCGCTCATGTCACTGTACTCAATTTTGGAATGGATTCTCGAGATTAAGGCACAAAAAGAACAAGGATGCCCATAGTGGAGGTTGAGAGCGTAGAGTGCGTCCTCTAGAGCTTGGCTTTCAAAGAGGACGCTCTATGTTGGTCCTTGAAAATCATTGAAATGGGGCCTTCTGATGAAAAACTGAAAACACCAATATCTTCCAATTGGAATTGTTACGTTTTTGCATTACGGGAAGGCAGTTATTGGTTGTTCTTTGCCGGAATTATCATTTGAATGCATCTTAAAGCCTACTGCCAACCAAGCCTTTGCTTCTGATTTTGCCAAGCCAGCCTCTGGTATCTGCTCTTTTAATCTATGCAAGAAAGGATAAAGAAAGAGAGTGCCCTAAGATGCGCCATGTAAAGGGACAGTTTCGTCAGCAGAGGCTTTTTCTTGCGCTGTTTGATAATTATTTGCCGCCTGTCATCGCCATTCGTCTGGCATGAGTCAATTAAGAAGATTTCAGAGCGGGCAAAACCACTTGTTAAGTAACCAACCAAAACAAGTGCATCAACATTATACTTTGGAGTATAGGTACTCCATAGGTATAGGTACTTTATACTAGCTGAAGTCGAAAAAAAATTGCCCTATTGGCTGTTTAGACCCCAAATATTTTGATCCTTTTCCTACTTTCTAAAATTGTGGGCTTCTTTATTTGTGTGGGATTGCCACACAAGTAGTAAGATAACTATTAAGATAGTAGGTCCAATCACAGATTTTACCTTTGATGCTCTTTGATTTCCCTCACATTTTGAGAGTTTTGAAAGACATCGTTCTCAAAAAAAAAAATTGTATTCGCTTTGTTAATCTTGCAACTTTATCCACTTCTATTTTTTTTATTTTTCCTTTTTTTGCCGACTTCCTAACCGCTACTGGGATTGGAGTTCTGGCAATTCAAGACAAGAAACTTTTTCATTTTACTTCCTCTTTTATTTATATATATCATCTGATCGACCAGCGAATTAGAGGAGGGCTTGAACGTGTTCTCAAAACGCACGTTAAACCTCTACGGTCACTGCAATTGACCCTAAACCCTGTGTTGGAATAAAGCTCATGAATGCTTTTGAAAACGTACAGTATCATATACCTTTCGTACCTCCTTTGAACACTGTACAGTTCCAACTTTTTTAGTCTCTCCCAATAAGAGGACTTCTTTTTTACGTCATCTTCATAAGGATCAGGGTCAGTATCAACTTTCTTACTCATAATTTCTTTGTCAAATGGAGTTTGTAAAAAAAAGTGACTATTTCGTGCAGAGCAATTATTCTTCATTTATTAGGTGTTAATTTGGCAAAGTAAAGACGCTCAGTTTTGAACTAGTGTGGCGAGCATATGCTTGTCATCGGTGATATAAATAAATAGCTAGGAACTCTTAGTAATAAACAAGTCAACTACCATATCTCGACTCAGTCACATGGCAGACCTTGCGTTCGCCATATTGGTGACCCTGACGTGAGTTTTGGGCGGTTCCGAACTTTGAGCGGTTGTTCCGGACTATTGGGTGGTTGTTCCGGAAATCCATCTCCGTCCCGTTCCCACTCCGGAGCAACTCACTCGGGCTGGTTCCCACTCCGGCCCGTTCCTATCTCGGCCTAGTCGCCGCATCTCTGCCTAGTCTCCGCATCTCGGCCTAGTCGCCGCATCCCGGCCTAGTCGCCGCATCCCAGATGGTTGGCCCGTGTACCCCGGATGGTTGGCGCGTATCCTACTACAGTTTTTTTTAATTGTTGGTGGGGAAGTGTTGTGGCGAGCATAGTTGCACAGAATGGTAGAAAATTTCTTTTTTTTTTTGTCCTGACGTCGAGAAGTTAGCCTGTGGACTTGGAAGTGACCAGATCGTCAATTTAGTCTGCACGCTTAATATGGAATATTGGCATAGTGAATGACCAATTGCCATTACCAGTGGCAGGGTATCTTATCAAATAGTTCTTCTAGCTGATTTTTTATTTCAGTACGTTAAAATGCTTTAATTGTGCTCGTTTCTTGCTCCACAAGTTCGTGGTGAATACAAATCTCGTAAGGTTGGGGAAAACTTTCGATTGCGGAGGAAACAGTGTCTCTAAACAGCTGTTTAGAAAAGCGCTAGTTTTTTGTAGTCAGACTCAAAAGATCACACTATTTTAAGCCTTATTGTGCTAAAAAAAACGGGTAAAGCATTGCTTGTGCGATGGTGTATTAATTTTTGACATTTTTTTTATTTTTCCAGATGCCATTCCCCCACGGCTTCACATTACATTTTTATCCCGTTGAATAACTTTTAACATTAAAAGGTTTGTTCTTATGTCTTTTTATTTACAAGTGAAGTAATTCCAGGAATGAGTTATAAAAGCTGGTGAAAAAAAATCGAGTAAAAGCTCTGGGGAAAAAGCGCAGAACTGATATGAAAACGAGAGATTTAAAGGCTCTGATGGTGGTCTAGCAGTGTCGACGGGCTGTCAAAATTATCGTGGGGCATTTTACGGTCGCTTTATTTCCTGGGGGATGGCTTTAAATTGTGACATCTTGAGCAATGAATTGTATTCCTTCACAGACATGAGTAAGAAGTTTTTGATTGACGTAAGTCAATTCTTGAATTGGATCAAACCTCTCCCAATACAAGAGCCCTCTCATATCCTCAATGTTCCTAGTGAAACATCTTTGGACCTGATCGAGCTTTTGCAAACCTGCTGAACTAGTTGGAGCCCAAATGGGCGTTGCATTTTCAAGTTGAGTTGGTATTGCATGGGAAAACCTAGCGCGTCCACCTATTTTCTTCTCTTTGTTTGTCCCCAAGAAGTACTTTCCTCCCTGATTTCTATCCAGCCAGTATGTGGTTCACCTGCTGTAGAGCTGGTTGTCAGTCGCGCACGCTGGTTCTTCACCTTTATACCTTCACTCTTGCCCTTTCTTGCCTTCCAAAATGAAAGCCTTGATTTCTTGGGCTCGTCACACCCAGCCATTGCTTGACTGCGGGATGAATCAGCTAATTGTAGGCAAATTGGGCACAGGCACTGACACTCTAGATTTGATAGAATCGCTCCCTGTAGTCAAAGAGAGCCCAGTAGACAATGTTCGAAAAATTTGGGCAGGCAAAGGTTGTAAATTGGCTCGCCCAGAGTGGTGTCCCAAACTTTGGAACATCCCTTCTCTTGAATTTGGGAAGGCCAAGCTCTCTAACAGGGGTGTGACTATTTCCACTTGTTTAAGTGGATAAGATCCTTGAGGCTCAAGGCATACCACAATTTCAAATGCACAAAGGCCAATCTCAGGGGCAATGGGAGGAAGGAGGAAGAGACAGCAGTCGTCTCAGCCTCATTGTCAAGTCTCTCAACAGACTTAGCCCACCCCTTTCCTCTCTCCTTCTTTCTTTCCCTCCCCTTGTTCCCCTCCCTCTCCTACAACCTCACTCTCAATTCCTTTAACCTCTCTTCTGCCTAAGCATGAAGCCCTAATCCCCCCCTCTGGTCGTCATGAGCCCAACTCATTATTTAGATTTTAGATTTCTCCTCCCTTTTTGCCCTCTCCTCAAAGGTTCTCTCATCCTCCCCCAGGATGATTATTGTCCAAGAGCAGGGTTTTTTAAGGTTAGAAGGCCTAGTCAAAGATTTGATAGCTCTAGTCCATCGAAGGACAATCCATCGAAGTAAAATGGCTGAATCTAAATGTGCATTGTCTTATTTCCAAAAAAGATAGCACAATGATCAAGGTTCTTGAGGAATTAGCTTTAGATAGACAGGTCCCGTTCATTTCCATGACAGAAACTTGGCTTCGACCTGGGGTCTTAGAAAACGAGCTAGCCAATCCAAGTAGCGGTAAGGAAGTCCGCAAAAAATCTTGAACCAAGAACCAATTGAATTTTCTATAATTGAGTGATTTGGAGTGTGTTTTGTTACAAAAATAGCTAAATGGCATATTTGATAAAGTTTGGTCAATGTCTCGTACTATAATCTTGGCTCAATATCAGATTACTGAATGCTTCAAAAACACCTGTAAATTGAGATAAATGACAAAACCTAATGCATGCACAGTACTGCTTGGCTAGACATTTTGTCTTTAATTGTGCTCCATACCGTAGAGTGACATCTGCTGTTTGTTCACGTCTCCATTGCTCAAGGGGAATGGAAAACTAATTTAGAGTAGAGTCTTGCAATTTCGTTCAAGTGGGGAAGGAGAACATAAGGCCACAGGTAAAATTAACGAGGTATGTATATGTTTTGAGTGTGGAAGTGAAAGTTTTTATATTGGGACACCTGAAATGGTCGCTCAAATTGAGGTATCAATCAAACTCGCGTATATAAGCCACAACCTCATCCCAGAGTCTAGGGGAACAGTGTTCACCTAAAAACAAACATGATTTCATTTTTTAATGACAGATATGCAACCGCTGTTTTGCTTATCTCCTCGTTTATCAAAAAGCTGAGGTGGGAAATTCGACAGATTGGCTTTTGTGAGAACACTTTGAGAATGACGCTTTTACATATTGTCAAGGGAAGTAATAAATAATTATATCATCTTCACGACTTAAACACTCAGAGCGAATGTCTCATTTGTGATGACTAGGGCCGGCAAAATCTTGCATATAAATATGGGCTTTATTGACAGCAAATTTGAATGAAAAAGTCACCTGAATTTGCATAAAAATTTACAAATAAACTTGTCAAGACATGGCAACAACTCGTTCTGGGAGGCTGTAAAGTTTAGTTCTGGCTTTGAAATCAAGCAATAGTCGCTGAAAAGGAAAATTCCTTCATAATCACTCTCAGCACCATGATTTAAGCACAGGGGAGAAGGGGTCTGCTCTCCAATTTGCAATTGCAGTACTTAAATTGCAACCGCAGTTGCTTTGACAGCTGAAATGGGCAAACCTGCAGTCATTACTGATTGTGAGGTAATGATTAATCTTGGCTGTGACAGAAAAGAGGGAATATCCCTCAATTGGGACACTCATATTCAGAGGGCAGGCCAAGGACGAGAGCTGCCATCTGACTTTTTAAGAAATAAACCTGGGGAGAAGATTCTTGCATTGTTCATGCTGCCTCTAAGACCAATCAGCTAGACTAGCATCTTGTACCTCCATCTTTCATATTGCATGATAAAATGATATATGCGTTCGGCAACAGCATATTTATAATGTCAAAATGAAACTATTACACAAACATTTTGTGATTAAGTTTTAACACATGCTAGAGATAAAATTACACAGTTTTGAAGTTTCTTGCAAATGATAGCAAGCCAATTATTTCCAAGCTAACCATCCATCTCCTGGCCATTTACTGATACCCCATGGAATATCATGAGGATATTTGTCTGAATACTAAAGGAGAAGTTGCTATGTCGCTTTCTTTAATATTGTGCATCTAAAAAAATTGCAATGAAAAAAGACAGAGACAGAGCCAATCAAAATGCTATTTTGTACTTTCATGTCAAACTCTTTCCTTCTAATTTCACAATCTTTTTCCCAAAATTTACATAATTTTATTTGATAAAAATCAAATTGCAGAAATAATAATGTGTTTGTGCTGAAGGCACAATGAATTGCAGAAAGATGTCAAATATTGCTGATAAAATTGAAAATTTGCCGATGCAATAAATTTGCAACTAATCTGGGATATGAAAGTTTTTTGCAAAATGTGCACAATTTGCAAGAGGCAAGTTTTGGCCGATCCTAGTAATGACATCAATATTTTTCAGTTCGAACGCGTTGCAAAAAAGTGGCCTGGGGATTAAATTACAAAACTCAACGTTTGGAATCTGGAGCTCTAAACTTGAAAAAAGTGCAGCTTTAGTTCATCCATTAACTTTTAAGATGTGTTTTGACTTCCCATGGTTATCTTGCTAAAATCAATCCAGCCTGGGTAGCAGCAATTCTAAGCCCTTTTCAGAATCTGAAAAAGGAAAATATGTTTAAATTAAAGGTCACTCGCATAAATAACATTCACTTTTAAAGTCGTTTGCTTAAACATCACATCATGACATGTTAGGGGAATGCCTTGCCCATTGCAGAGGTTTCTACCTCAATGGGATATGCAAATTGCTTGAGATGTTCCTTTAGTAGTAGTGGCCTGCATACATTTGCGAACAGTTTTTACATTCACAACCCTGAGGAGAGGAAAATATGATGCCTGTGGCACAATTGTTATGCCACAAACTTATATGACACTTGCGAAACCCAGTTTGATACAGCTAACATTAAATCCACTGCATAAATTTAGCTATACTTGAAGAGGTCGTAAAGGATAAGAAGCTCTTCTCTATTCTCACGAAGCAAATGCTCATGAATTTCGTGAAGGTTGGGATGCGATTCAATATTATTTAATTTATTTTAGACTGCATTGCTACGCTTTTTTCTAAACGGTGCCGCAAAGCCAATGATTGGATTCGAATGTGGCTAAAACCAATCAAGATCAATATTTCTTCGGCCCAATTGATAGGTAAAATCTCCAGTAAAGCCTTGTGTCTCCATTGGAAACAAACACCACCATGCAATCTTACCTAAGCTTTGCATTTTCCGGACTGGTTTTTCTTCTGGGAATTGCAAGTGCCAGAAGAGATTTTGCAGAGAACTTTAAAAACGGATCATCTACACGTCAGGCAAAACGTAAGTTTGGATTTGACAAGTATTCATAAATCCCTACTTAAATAATATGTTCTTAAACAAATAGGCGAAATCGCCTAAAAAATGCCCTAAAAGGGAATGTACAACTACTTTTACTTCCGTATTATTGTTCTTTGGTATATTGATAGTGCAGGTTCGATCAGTTTTTTTGCGGACTTCCTTACCCCTGCTGGGATTGGAATCTCACCAGTGCAAAATGAGAAATTTATTCATTTTGCTAACCTTTTATTTTTATTTACTATTTTATCGACCAACGAATTAGAGTTGGCGGATCTGGCTAACCCTTAAATATAAGGTTGTTTGGCAATTTTAGTCAAAATCTTGTCCAGTCCGACCTAAATCCTGCTACTGGATCAACGCCTACATACGCCCTACGAATATTTGAGGGCAGAAAATTAAACAATGATGAATGAATGAGTTCGTTGAGTTCATTTATGGGTTTTAAATGTTTATTTGCGAGAATACATCTCAAAGGACATGAATTACATGGCTGTTAATCGATAATAGATGTTGAAATTGCTTAAGATCTTCTTCCAAGGGTGTTGCTTACCTAATTTCGGTTCGAAATTCCTTGGTTTTCTCTATCTATTATCTCTTGATTTTTATACTACTATCCCCATCCTAGATTCGTGTGTTCAGTTTGATTTCATTGCTATTTGATATTGTTTTCCTGTGTCTCCAGACGACTTTTTTATAGCAGGTTAGGAGAATAAGAAAAAATACGCGAAACATATTTACCCGATGTAACGTCCTCGGCGCCAATTATCACCAATTGCATTCATACCTTTACTCAGTCCAATTGTCAACATTTTAATCAGTAGAAGATACAACCTTAAGTTCGTTTTGAGCCAATGACTTGTCTTTATGGTGGCAGTAGTGACTCTCTTTACTAGGGACGTTGGTAGATTCCAAATCGTTTGGAAACCTAGGGGAGCCGAATCGGCGTTTATCGGAGATTTTGGTCGAAAGAGGTAGACAACACGGTACTATATGTCGTATGCAATTGCTCTAGTTGCAAAGGGTCAAAGGGTGACAACCTAATAGATTACCTCAAGTACTTCGAACGTGTCGCGAATGCTTATGGTTGGTCCGATGCCGAGCCAGCGAAGATTTTTCCTGGATTGTTGGAGGTCGGTTCCGCCGTACTTCAAGTTGTGGAACCACTGTCATTGTCAAGCTTTTCGCCAATCAAGAGCGCCCTCACTCCAACGGAGATCTGCTACCGTGAAGCGGCTGTGCAGAAGTATTTCTGGTCAATGTCAAGGCAACCAAGAGAGTCTGTGGTCCAATATCTGGGGAGATGCAAATCTGTAATTCAAGAATGCTATCCAAAATCTGCCAAAGCCAATAGAGAACTAGTTCGAAATAGGTTTTTGCATGGATTAAGTCCACAGCTCAAGGGGGTAGTTCTTAACCAGAAATCCGAAAAACTCGAAGCTCCAGTATAGGTTGCACTTCTTGCTGAAGGAGTACGGGAAACTCTTGGCCCACTCTCGGACGGAAAAACAATGGTAAAGGCGAAAGAGCCTAATTCAGTCCCATTGCTCATGGGACAGTCAAGTGGGGCCCTAACGTGTTTCAAATGTCGAGAGACTGTACACATTGCAAGAAGATATCCAAAGAATCGAGGAGAAGCTGGATTTGGGAGAGAAATACCAAGCATTGAAATGAGATATAATCGAGACAAATGAGACCTCAAATCGACGTCGTGCTGAATGGATGTAAGGTACGGACTTTGGTGGACACAGGAGCGACTGATAGTGTTTTGCCAAGTAGTCGATTCAAGGCATCCAGTGGCAACCCAACCATGTTCAAAACGGCCTCGGGTGGAAACCTGAACATCGGAGGAACACTCTCTTATCACGTGGAGATTGGAGAATAGGAGATGCAACTCAACTTTCACGTGGGCAATGTCTCCTCGGTAACACTTGGGATGGATTTCCTAGGAGAGAACAGGATGAGCATGGGCACAGCGGTGAATTCAGTGGTGATGGGATGAATGTTGGTACCGTCTGTGGATGAAACCTGGAGATGAGCATTGCAGTATTCTTGCTGGGATTGAATGTGGGTCCGCAAACCAGGAGTGGTAAAGGAAAATCGTTTTGCAGAGGATTTGTTTAACGTGGAAAAGCTGAATGAGGAAGAAATTCTACTATATCTATTACCAAACCTAGTGCAAGAGCTAGAGAAGAGATATCCCAAAGGATTCAAAGGACTTGGGCTGACGCATATCGTGCAGCATAAAATCAAGACTGGAAACGCAACGCCAATCTGCTCCCTGTCTCATCGAATGCCGCCGGTGCAGTTGAGGATGGGACAGCAGAGCCAGTGACAAAGATGAAGAGAGATGGGGTGGTAACCAAGAGCTAAAGTGAATGGTGCAGTCCTACGGTGTTAGTAAGAAAGAAGAACGGCGAAGTTCGTGTTGCAATTGATTTTCGGAATTTGAATGAGATTTCGGAACAGGATTCATTCCCAATGCCGCGCGTGGATGACTCCTTGGAGTTATTGAGGGGTCAAATATATGCTCGGTTCTAGATTGCAATCAGGGCTACTATCAGATTGGAATGGCTGAGAAAGATCAAGAGAAGACGGCATTTCGTTTTCGTGGGGAGCTTCTAGAATGCAACGTCAAGGGAAGTGATATTTGCCCCACCGAATCCAAATTGAAGATTATGCGTGACTTCTCAGTCCCAAGGGAAGGAAAGGAGCTGAAGCGGTTCCTTGGCATGGTTAGGTACTACAGGGCGCTTGTACCAAATTTTGCCGTCCGAGTTAAGGATTTACAGGAACTGTCTGTATGAGTATTTGATGCGTGTGATGCCGGATCTACAAAGACCTTTCATCGTCAATACTGACGCCAGTATGCATGGAGTTGGGGCGTTACTCCTGCAAGAGCAGGACAGAACGACTGTTGTGCTGAAACATGCAAGTAAGAAATTTTCTGAATGTGAAAAATGACGACTCACAATTAAAAAAGAAGCCTAAGTGGTTATGCTTGCGGTAGAAAGGCGGAAACATTTTCTAATTGGAAGGAAGTTTCTGCTCCTCACACATCATCGTCCATTGGCATGGTTGAAGAGCAAGAAAGATTGCAATGGGAAGTTGGGGAGATGGGCATTACGACTGGC
>NC_081443.1:10973298-10973750 GCF_007210705.1 Tigriopus californicus
CCAGGGCTACTATCAGATTGGAATGGCTGAGAAAGATCAAGAGAAGACGGCATTTCGTTTTCGTGGGGAGCTTCTAGAATGCAAACGAAAGCCTTTTGGGTTGGCATCGGCACCAGCAACGTTTTGTCGATTGATGCAGTTTTTGATGCAGTCAAACGTTGTCGTTTACTTTGATGATATTTGCGTTCATTCAAAAACCGAGGAGGAATACGGTCAACATTTGGAGAGAATTTTATAGAACGCGAGACTGTCATTGTCCAAAAGTGCGTGTTCTTCAAAAAAGATGTGGAGCTTTTGGGTTTCAACGTCAAGGGAAGTGATATTTGCCCCACCGAATCCAAATTGAAGATTATGCGTGACTTCAAGATGCGATGGAGAAGGAAGTAGTCAAGTTTACCCTAAAGAACGAAGTGTGATTTCGCAAGGTGGAAGATGGACTCAAATTGTGCATC
>NC_081443.1:10974750-10978225 GCF_007210705.1 Tigriopus californicus
ATTTAAATAGTACTGGGGATTACATTCCCTGTAGCGGTTAGAAAAGCCCGTGAAAAAAAACAAACCTAACACGTTCTAGCATAATCATTTTGATGTCTTCATGGGACACTGTAGCGTACCCAAAACCCAAAATGAATATCTGAATATTCTGAATATCTCAAGCCAATTTTTTTTTTGAACCGTTGTACAGTAGTTTATTTCAGCGTCAAGACTTCTTAAGACGGAGTAACCCAAGACCATTCCCAAAAGTGCTTGTCTCACTGTGATCAGAAGGCTCAAAATTCGATATCATGTACCTACGAGTGTTTTTAGCTGTCGGTGGGAATTTGAGGATCTGGTTTGCCATCTCAAGCCCTTTGTTTAGTCTTAAAACCACTCAAACTTGACAACAAAAGAACATTTGCCGCACTACCTCGTGAAACCAACGACAAACGAGGAAAATGCACACGATAGTTTATTGTTGAGTCAGACCAAAAATCGAATAAGGGGCTGATAAAAAAATCATAAAATAATGCTTTGTTGGAATTGATTTTGCGAACATCAGATTTTGTGGTCCGATATCGATTACAAAGAAATATGGTAGTGGTATCTTGCAGTTTCTTTGAAAAGATTATTCTGCCAGGGCAAGGTACAACTAGTTAACTCGTGAAGAATTGTCACTGAACAACCAATATGATAGAGCAAAGAAGACTTCGCCACTGGATGACGATGGTAATGAGGGAAAATGAGTGAGTTTCATACCATTGAATCAAATGCATCGACCAGCTTTCAGCTCAATAGAACGTCTGTATCAATAATTACGAGCAGATAATACTCAATCTAATGAGGGCCCAAATTGAATGAGCTAACACCATCTTGGTAAAATCTTTCCAACAGGGTGCTAAGCCAGGACTCATAAGAGAGGAAACGGCACGGCTTTACTTTGCCCCAAGTTAGGCCATTGCGTTTAATTGGGACAGTAACTCTAGTACCAATAAAACAAGATTGCCCACGCTACATAAAACGGGCAAAAGAGTATGGGAAAGAAAATATCAGTAAGATTAAAGCGAATGCCAAGTGGAAACAGTCATACAAAAATCCTCCCTCAAAATGACAGAAGTGTTCCTTCAGAATGACGGAGAGAGAGAGGCCTTAAAGTTTCGCACTGATTCAGAACACCTCATGTAAAGTGGTCAAGAATTCCAATACGTAATTACTCGCACGAAAAACGAGTTCTCTTGGGCCCGTCTTCTAAAAGCCGGTTGACGTTGATGTCTTTCACTTGATGATCTGGTATTGTGAGAGGCTTCAAAATGCTCGAATTGATCCAATTCCAAAACGTAACCACGTTTTTTTCATCCACCCGATTGTTAAGGAACTTCCACGTCAACAACAAATCAAACTGTAGCCGACGAAGCCTCAAGCTTATTAAACCGCAATATTCAAGCCTCTCAGCGTGGGACCTACAGTTAAGGTCTCCCAATCCTCGCAACGTCTTTGTAAACCAACGTTGTGATTACTCCACTATTCGAATGTCTTTTTTGAATCCTGGGTTCCAGACCTGAGTGCAAAATTCCAACTTAGATTTGTTCCAGTTAAGGGTTTCAGAGTGAATTGTAATGCTCGTAGGTGCCTAGAGTCCATTTTTAGGGCACATCTAACGCCTAAAGGCGCTAGATCAAGTAATAAAACCTCCGTCATCTTTCTCAGACTCCTTCAGTGCTGAATTTTATGTCTTTTAATTTTTTAAGGGGGGTACTGTAGCAGGTTTTCATGCAGATTGAGACAAACACTTAAGCAAAATTGCAGATAAACACGTCATCGGCCAGCCAGACTTTCGAACCCTAATTGGCTGGTGGATTAAGGGCAGAGTAATAATAAAGAAATTGCAAGTAATGAAATTACCATAATTCGTTCCTATTTTCTGCGAAAGAGCATTAATCTGATATTACTCAAAATGGTGTAATTGTAACGACCCGATCAGCCTAAAAATCACTAGTTGCTCGTTCCTTTTTTCAACCCATAGATCAACCCTTCAGTTTTCATTTTTCTCGTAGCAATTGTAAGAAAACCTCCCTCTACCTTCACAGACAATAAATACTGAAGCAATGCTGGGGAAAAAAATCAATTGCAATATGTACAAGTATCGGGCGAAAATGTACTCAGAATTGGGTAGATCAGAACGAAAATTTGTACTTTCATTCTATTATCATAAAATGTTTTTTGCACTAACTAGACTCAAAGCCTGTTCGACGAGTATGGAATTTCTCTGTCTCAACAAGGGTAATACTAAACAGATAACTTTTGAAAGAATTAAAATTCTTGTGACTGTAGAGGAATAACGTGCGTTTTGAGAGAATCCGTAAGCCGTCAGGGATCGCAATTCGAACAATAGCCGCCTCTCTTGTTTCTCATGCTCCTTTATTGTCCAATTAGCTAACTCCAAATATTCTTAGAGAACAGGCATGTGTTGTCATTCCGTCATTGTCTTTCAAGTCTGACATGGGCAAATTTTCAACATGCATTCCATATCATCCGAACATACAAGGGTGAATGGCCAGCTCTGATTCATCGTTGGATCAGATATTGTATGAATATGCATCTAAATAGGACAATATATGGACAATTCCTTTCTCTTAAACTCCTGGGGATACCATTCCTAATAACGGTAAGGAAGTCTGCAAAAATGGCAGTTTCTCCTTGCTAAGAAATAGCTTTGATATTTGAAAGTTAAGTAGACACCTTTTCTTTGCCCTTGCTCCATTGAATCACTTAAACTTCTGGTTTCCATGATTCTTTGAATCGCTTCATATCTCCTTTTGAATCCAAATGGCATATTAAATCTTGAATGTCCGAAGGTGGCAACACCCGGATTGCTTTTTTGGTCCAAGTTTCCAGTTTCTTTTTCCAAATATGCACCACATGCCGCATTTATTGTCTGTTACAAAATGCTTAGCTTACAGCTACATTTACCAACATATTTATTGGTGTTTTTAGTTGTCGTGTCCACTTTAACATAAACGAGCTTTACCAAAATTCCCCAATCTTTCTCAATCTTTCCCTTTTTCTGGCAAACCTAAGAAACAAAAGATATTAAAGTTTCATTCTTTCGCTCTATACTGTTAAGACACTAGAACAAACATCTCTGTTTTGGGCGATTTGATAAATGACGTTTCTACAAATAACACTGAGTTTCTTTAATTTCATTGAAAGGGAGGAGTCATCCAAAATTATAGAAAACAGTTTTCTAAACCCTTTTCCACGTTAAGAGCCTTGCTAAGATTTGACTGGTCAAAAATAATTGTTTCGGTTGTTTGCACTTTGTCTTGAAGTTTTATTCCTCCGTGCCACCTCATTTTACTGCTTTGAGGGCAAAATGCCTAGTGAGCAGTTTTATCACCTTGTCTACATGCCAACTCATCACTTCATCAATGATCAATTCAAATCTTTCCTTTGATAGATCCACACCTAGACACATATTCTGGAAACTTATCAA
>NC_081443.1:10980075-10980467 GCF_007210705.1 Tigriopus californicus
CTTCCTTAACCCATTTAGCTTCCTCCCTCCCTCTCCTCCTACCCCCCACCCTCTCTCCCAATTCCCTCCTCTTCCTTCAAATACCCAATCCACCCCTTTTCATATAAACACTCTCCTCTCTAATATTCCTTGCCCCAACCCTTTTCCCAAAATACGTTCCTATTCAAATGTAGCTGCCCAACCCATTCCTCAAACCCAACCATCCCCATTAGCTCATGCCTTGCCTCCAGTAGAACGTAGCTTTGTTGATAAGAGGGATTTTTTACGGTTGGAGAGGATGGTCCAAGATCTTGTGAACTTGGTCCGTCAGAAGGGAGGCCCAAAAAGGGGCTATATTTGAACGTGCATTGTCTCATTTCTAAAAAAGATAGCACAAAAGTTAAGATCTTAGA